>NW_021940917.1:6643025-6779927 GCF_001715985.3 Manacus vitellinus | reverse complement strand
TTTTCAGTCCTTTCTTCTTCTTTTTTTCCTTCCTCCCTTTCACTAATTTATCCCGATGTTAGCACATTCTGTCTTGTAACACCCGGGCGCCTGTAGGTTTGTTTCATGGGATCATTACTTACTGATCAGGATGGCTCCCGGGTCCGGGGCTGAAGACGGAGTGTGAAGTTGGGGAAACATTTTTTTTTTTTTTAAATTACTGTGATGATTATTACCTCTCGGTGCTTATTCAGGAAAAGCAAACAAACAAAAATCTGGTCCTTGATGCTTCACTTCTGAATGTGAAATACTACCTACCAGCTGGTAAAGTTGTGAGGCACAGCATTTTTTTTCTTTTTTCTTTCCTTTTTTTTTTTTTTTTTTAAACAAGGAGGAAAAAAGCCTAAACAAACAAACAAAATCAAAAAAGGACTTCTGATCCGTGTGCCAAACTAGGGGGAGATATGTTATTGACCGATTTATACTGGCTGAGATGATACTTGCTTTCTACTTCTTGATCACTTGCTCTTTAAGTAAAATGAGGCACAGAGTTGTTGCTGAGACGAGTGGGAACAGCATTTTGATTTGCTGGTTTAATTAAAAAATTATGAAGGATTAAAGGTAAGCATTATGCATATATATATGTATAAATATTTCGGCAGTCGACTGTAAAAGGGAGAGATCCCTTTAAAAATCGTTTTAACTAAGCTTTGTCAAACACACACTCATTTGCGGTCACTGAGGCCACCTTGGTGCAGATCACTTAAAGTGTATGTCTTAATCAGTTTCCTGTACAGTCAGTAATACTATATTTAACAGACCTAACAATTTTGTGACCTAGGAGTACCTTAGAAATGCTTTTAGAACTGTTATCTTAAGAATATTTTTTAAAGGAAATTTTTATTTCTTCTCTTCTTTTTAACCTATGGAGTTTAATATTTTCCAGTAAACATTTGTGTTTATAGGTTGTTGTTTTTAACAGAAGCTGTATCGTGGCAAGGAAAATGAGGTTTCCCACTTCCCTTAGCGCTCTCTCCTCCCCCTCCCAAGAGATTAAGTGGAAGAGGGGTAAAAGATAATATAGGAGAGTCACAAAACTTCAAGGGTCTAGTTTAAAGCCACAAAATCCATGGAATGCAGTGAGGAGTGAATCCGTGTCCTTCCTTTTTTCTCTTTCGTGCCTAGGTGGTGGTCCAAGGGGTTAGATTACAACATGTGCTCCAACAGCTAGGCACCACTTCTAAGACTGTATTTCCTGAGCTTTGTGGATTTGAATCATGTAGTTAATTTTTTCTTTCTTTTTCTCTTTTTTTTTTTTTTTCTTTTGTGGGCATAGTTTTTTAAGAGAGACTGAATGTTGGTATACAACTAGATTAAAGATACTCGGTAAAAAAGCATCGCAGTCACTGCCTCAGGTTTAGCAAACTTAAGGAAAGAGTGTGGCAATGGTGAAAGATTTTGCTTCCCCCTACCTTACTCTTTTTTTATTGAGTCATGTTTTATTCTGGTAAAACCTAGACAAGAACTATTTGCCTTTTTCCCTCCTCACAGGACAAGGTGGACGTGGACTGCACGTTGTGAGCCTAGACACACCTGAGGGAGGAAGACAAGAGTTGAACTTAAGAGAGAGCCCAACGGAGATAAACGAATGTCCCCACATCTCCAAAGGAAAGTTCATCAGATTTTTACTCTAGAGATCTCATATTCAGGATGTCATTGAACACTTCCACTGCAGGAAAAGGTGTGGATCCAAACGCAGTTGACACTTATGACAGTGGCGATGATTGGGAAATCGGTGTTGGGAATTTAATAATCGATTTGGACGCCGATTTGGAGAAGGACAGACAGAAATTTGAGATGAATAATTCTACTAATACCACCAGCAGCAGCAACACCAGCTCCAAGGATTGTGGGGGTCTGGCTTCCAGTGGGGCTAATGCTACCTCAGCCTTAGCTGATGGCCTAAAATTTGCTTCTGTTCAGCCCTCTGCTCCCCAGGGGAATTCCTCTCACAAAGAGACTAGCAAATCAAAAGTGAAAAGGAGTAAAACTTCTAAGGATGCTAATAAATCTCTGCCTTCTGCTGCCTTGTATGGGATTCCTGAGATCAGCAGTGCTGGCAAGAGGCAGGAAGTCCAAGGGCGCCCTGGAGAGGCAACTGGCATGAATTCAGCACTGGGTCAAAGCGTGAGCAGTAACCCAAACGGCAATAATAACACCACCAGCAACACCACCACCATTGCCTCTTGTGGGAAAAACAAAGAGGAGAAACCAGGTAAAGCCCTGGGGAGCAGAGGCTCCAAGCGGGATAAAGATGCAGGAAAATCCAGGAAGGACAAGCAGCATGACCTACAGCAGGGCCACCCCAATGGCAGTGGGGGTGGCAGCAGCCAAGTTTCCTCTGGGCACCTCTATGGCTTTGGGGCCAAGGGAGGCAGTGGTGGAAGCAGCAGCCCCTTTCACTGCACCTCCTCTGCTGTGGGGGAGGTGAGCAAAAGTACCCCGGATTCAGGGTTAATGGGGAACTCTATTTTGGTAAAGAAGGAAGAGGAGGAGGAGGAGAGCCACAGGCGAATCAAGAAATTGAAAACAGAAAAGGTAGGACAAAGCTCCTCTCCACCTCTTCTGTGTTTCCCTGTGTCTATAATAAGTGTCCCATGACCGTGCGTCTGGCGCCTGTGTCCTTCTCTCTGCTGTGTATTTGTAACATGCATCTGTTCTTCCTCTTTTCTTTAAAAAATCCAAACCAAAACCAACCCAGAGACCTCTTCCCTATACAGAAGACACCATGTTTTCAGTGTGCTGCTCTTCCTTATGATTTCCTCTCCCTGTCCTCAGACTTGGAGAATGTTTCTCTTTTGTCTGTTCCTTTTGATTGCACTCACCCAGAAGGAGAAACCCCGAGGTGACCCCGACTTAACTGGCCCCAGTCTTAGCAGAAAGCAGCGGTATCCGTGGGATGGCATGTGTTCTCAGGCTGGGGTGTGCATAGCTCACGCTCCAGGAGCAGCAGGTCTTGTATGTGCTGACTCTCTTCCACAACACTGGCAGGCATTTGTGGCTGTTCCTCTCCCAAAGTCTAAAGGAACCCCTCTCCCTTCTCTGACCCACTGTCTGGAGCTGAGATTGTGCTTGGGGGAGGAAACAGGAGGTATCAGTGGAGACCAAGGCTCCGCTGTTGCCCTTTGTGGAAATGCAGGATGCTTATCATGTTGAGGGGTTCTGTGGTGCAGGAGCCCCAGAGGCCCCAGAAGCTGGTGTAGCAGACTGGGAGGAAGGAGCTAGCAGACAGGCGGTGCCTCTCATCTTCCTGGAAGGAGGATGCTGGGAGGAGGGAAATGCACTTTGTGCTGAGATATGTGTGTGCAAAACAGCTTTTGGAACAGAGGGGTGCAGTTTGTCTCCTGTCTGGGGGAGTTTTCCTCTCTGAGCTGTGCTGGCTCTTGGATTTGAACTACTTGTTTGTTGAGTGGTCGAAATGTATGAAAGAAATCAGACGGGGGTGTGTGTTTTTATTCCTTTCTATTACATTACGAAGGATGCTTTCTGTAAGAATAGATGGCCATGACTCTATTCTCTGGGAAGGGTAGAGGGAGAGCTTGTTGTCTTTTGTTAACTGCTGGTTCAAGGAGATTCTGGTGTTGGTGGGAATTGTTCTGTCCCTAGGGCAGAAGGCATCTTCTGGGGGACCTGAGGGTGACTGGTTGCCCAGGATTACAACTTCAGTGAATTCTACAGGTTGTTAAACAAAAGTAACCTGGTCTGCCTGAAAAATAAAGCAAACTAACACCTTCCAAACGAACAATCTCAGGATGTTAGAGTGTAACTGTATTGTCAGCTGTTGGTCTTAAATTACCTGCTTTTACAACTTCCCAGCGATGGGAAAACTTTTGGGTTGGTGTTAACTGGCCTGCATGTGTCTGGGAGGGCTGAAGGTCTCGGGGGAAAAGTTATGTCTTTTTACGACCGGGATACTGGCTTTTTGTATTTTGGTCATGTTGGAGTTTTTGTAATACTAAGTCGACTAGAAGATTAGATTTGGGTGTTTGTGACACGAGATATTTGTTAGTACTAGAAGATAATTTCAAGGGCTTTTGTTCAAGGCGAGGAACAAATTAAATTTTATATTGTATGCATATTATTGCTTTTAAGATAGCATATCTGTGGTTGAATTTGAATGAGCCTTGTGACCTTTTCTAAATGCAGATGAGAAAACCAGATTGCTGTGTAATTCATGTGTACGTTTGTGCTTTGATTTATGAAAAGTGCTGTTCGCGGTGGAAAGGTGTCCTAAAATCTCATGGTCTCTTTATTAACTTAGTACAGTAGGCATTTACTTCTGTTGCCAATAGTCTTCAAATTGCAGTTCTCTAATCTGTTTTAACTATCTAGATAAATTGCCCTAATCCGGTCTTCACAATGGCTGTGGTTAAAGAGTCAGAGCCATTTGATTGGATTCAGTGGCTGCCTGGAATGTGGGAGGTACTGCCCTTTTGCAACCTCCTTAGCCTTTTAATCTCTCAGCCAAATGTTCACATTCAACAATTTTGTTTAGCTGGCAATCTGAACATTTCAGTATCTCAAAGGCTGCTGCCATGGCAACAGAGATTAGAGGGTGGTGTGGTTTCTCCCGTTTTTGTGTTCTTTCAACTCTATAGTCACACAGGAAATTGTATGAAGAATCTATAAACGTACGAGTAATCTTATGTGCAATGTAAATGGGATGGCATGCAAATTTAGAGCAAACATGTATGGAGCCGGGTTCAGCGTCAGTGTACACTCTGTGTGTTGTAGATGTCTCTCCAGGAGGAGGTCTGGAGCTTGCATTTCCAGCGACAGCCACTGCTGTTGGCACACACCGGCTTTAACAGAAGCTTTGCACATCAGAGTCGTGCAGCCTTGGC
The DNA here is from genome assembly GCF_001715985.3 of Manacus vitellinus. Classification (NCBI taxonomy): domain Eukaryota; kingdom Metazoa; phylum Chordata; class Aves; order Passeriformes; family Pipridae; genus Manacus; species Manacus vitellinus. The sequence goes on along the minus strand of NW_021940917.1, from coordinate 6,775,044 downwards.
CATTGTCTGGCACAATGGTGTGCTTGCTTTCTGCCTTAAGTAACATCCCTTAGCGTTTTTCCTACCCAGGAATGTTCTCTTTTAGACGAACAGTAATGTTAATAATACAGCTTGTTGCTGACAATGGTTGATACCTGAAGTCCAGCTAGTGGCAATATTAGTGACACTCGAGTGTTTTATGTTTGTTGTTATGGCTTTTTTTTCCTCAAAATGATTAATAATCATTAGGAAGATATTTTTAAGGGGTTTATATTCCCGAAGTGTTATTGCTTTGACTGTTTATGCACTAGAACATACCTGATGTACTTGAAAAAAGCACTTTGTGTCTGTATTTCTGTGATTTTCAAGCATGCATGTTAAAATCAATTTCCAGTTATCTTACTGTTGTGCAAGACATGCCTTGTAAATTTGGAAGTTTCCTCTTAGAATCAAATGAGTTCATGCCTGCTGATTCAAAATCTACAGGTTTTTATATGTGGTGTGGAATATAATATTGCATTTGTTTACTATTTGTGAAAAGCTTGGAACAGATTCCCAGGAGTTGTAGTCACTGTTTAGCTTTCACAGCATGCTTCAATGTCTATTTTTAGTCTATTTATTCTGTTTCCTTGCTGCGGAAAGTCATGTAAAACATGATAAATTGGATCTTATGAAGCCTAATTAAATCAATGACTGTGTTCTGCTGGCTCTTTTATGCGGAATCCGCAAGTATGTTGTAAAAGTCGCCACTCCCCTAATATGTGGATAAAGTCAAAGTATGCTAAGATATTTGAGCTATATTTGTGCAGTCCATTTTGTGGTTAAGCCACCAGTGACATGTCTGAATAAGTAGCTTTGACAGGTAGGCTAACCACTCCTAAGATTTTTGGTGTTAAAACCTGTCTCCATTTTCCATTTCTCATCCATACCATTTTTAGCACAGTTAGTGACTGTTTGTCAGCATGAACTCTTCATCTGTTTCAGCTAAGTTTTTCTGTATTTTTAACAACTGTTATATTGAAAAGTGTTCAGGGTATCTACAAAAACTGCTTTGTGTGCATTGTGAGGAGATTTTGGGATTCAGTCACAGTTTGAGATATGGGAAAACTGTATTTGGTATGGGAAAATCAGTATGTTTACATTAAAATAGTACAGAAGACACAAAGCTGTAATTGGAGGGGTCTAGTTACACTTCTAAATGTATCAGTGTAGTGATACTCCAGGATTGAATTTTTCTCTTTTATTAGCTCAGTGCTTCTCATTAAGACTGCATTTCTCATTTGAAAGTTGTCTTCAACAAATTAACGTTCTTGGCTTGTATTCTTTCATTCTTTATTTTATTTTCACTTTTTTTTTATTTAAATGCAGGATTTGAGGGTGTTTTGCACTTCATCGGGAATCTCTGGGTGCATTTTCCTGTTGATGTAAATTATTTAAGTACATGCTTTGATTAATGATGTTATGGAGATATGTTTTTCATGTACTTTTCTTGCCGGCCTTGTGTGTAGTTTATTCACTGTGAAATAAAAGGGCAGGGAGGTCACTTGCTGTAATTAAAGAACAAAGTCTATTGTTGTTTGACTGCAAACTGTTTTGAAAGCTACATAAGGGATTTAGCTGTTAAAAACATTGATAACTATGGATGTCTAACAATAAGCACAGCTCAAGGTTCTTAAAGTTCTGTAGTGCTGTCTAGTAGTGTGACGGTGCTTTTTGAGCTGGGTGAAGAGGTGTTGCCCTTTGGCTGAGGAAAGCTTTCCGTGCGAACCTGCTGACCTCTGCCAATATGTATGACCAGGTCTGCTATTGAATTCCTGTGCAAAGCAAGAGTTAGCGTAGCACAATGGAGGCTGGTCTAGAACATCTATCAAATCAAGTAGGGAAGCCGTCTGATAACCGTACTCGGAACCACTGGAAAAATATTTCATTTTGGGCATTGGTAATTTTACAATTTTAATAACTTCATAAATACCCAGTAAAAAGGAAAGGATTGATTGTCCAGATGTCATGAGGTTAACCATGTTCTCCATGTTAAAGGGCTTTCCTGCAAGACTGTTTTAATTATAGCCATATAAAGACTTGTTTTTCCAAAGTAGCATTTTATAGTCCAATAAATGAAATGTATGTTAAAAGTGCTAAGCAAAATCTCCCGTAACCATAGAGGTGTTCAATAACCAGATTCAAGTAACATGGAAAGTACCATCTGTTCCTAGTTTTCAGCATAAGCCCAGGAATTGAATAGCTGAGATTTGTTAGTATTTTTTCAACTTTCTTTCTTTTTTTAATTATTATTATCATTATTTTAAAAAGTTCACCTGGCACTTTATAGAAGCTTTCTGAAATGCAATAATACCGGAGAGACTGTGAAAACATGTGTTCGTACATACAGTTAACCAGTACTACTTTCATTTAAAGAGATTTCCAGAAGCCCAGTCATTGAAAAATTTATAATAGTGAATCACCTCCTGCAGGCAAACACAATAAGGGTCAGCTCTTCAAAGGTTTGACTGTTCAGGTAGAATCTGATTTACTGTGTCTTTCCTTACGAAGTAAAAGGAGGGGGAAGGGAGGAACACCCCCCCCCCAGAAAAAACCCCAAAAATACACCAAAAAACAAACTCTCAAAGGATAACTTTAGCAAGCTCTTATCAGTCACCTAATTGCATACGATAAAACCATTGACTAAAATTTTCCATGTATATTTTTCTGCTCTTCAGAGAAGTGTTCTAGAATTGTTGATATGGAGAAAATTACTCTTAGAGATAACTTGTTCTAAACTGCTAGGCAATGAGATTCTTGGCTGCAGCCTATGAGCCCTGGATAAAATGCCATCCGGCCTTTGTTTGAGGTCTTTTACTGAAGCTAATGACTGGTCTTGTGCCGCCCTGAGATAAATGACATTATCTCTGAGTGGTCTGACAGGAAACAGACATGTTAATGGTGAAGCTGCGGGGAGGATCTGCTGTATCTCTGACAAAAGAGTAAAGCTTGGACCCCTGGTTGTGATCATTAACGCAGAATGCATTCCAGCTTCTTCTACGACGGCCTTCATAATTGGAAAGCTATTTTATCGACAACAATGTAAATCATAAATGTGAAATGTGCAGATTTCTTGCGTGCTAAAACTCGTGCCATTTTTGTTTCCTTTTTTTTTTTTACCCATAAGAAATGGATGATCTCTGTAGTACTGACATTTCTGGGAGATCTTGGGGTCTGCTTTCTGTTAACTGGACACATCCTTTGCATGTTGAATGCAGGTTACCCTTTATGTGCTCTGTGTTAACCATGTGATTTGCATTTCTGAAAGTAGGTTAAAAGAATAAAAACACCATTGAAATCTGTTTCTCCACATTTCACATGGTTATTGGTGCATGTGGTATTGAGCAAGTATTTTACAAGGATCATCAGAAATATCATCTTGGAGGTACAAACATTTCAGCTATCCTTCAGCTGTGGTTCCATTTTGGATAAGGACATATATTTTGAATTTCTGTTACCCACTCTTGAAAAAGGTTAGCTTGCTTCTGCAGGAATTTAGGCAGCTTTGTGTCATTGCCACATGGTCTGTGTTTCTCAGATGTAGTACTCACTTTTTGAATGGCATGTCAGCTACATGTTGCAGATTTATTTCATGATATATAGTTGGAATTGCTGATTATAATGAAGTTTTAGAGCCTACCCTGCTCTGAGCTAAGATACTTTGTACAGATGATCCAACAGCCAGGTTGGATAAGCATAATATTTATGTAATACGCTTAGCATTGTACTAGCTTTGTATTGTACCTATATGATGTTCTAATGTACATGGTGATATATTGCTGTGTTCCCTGAAAGGGTGGAAAGGTTATCTGACTTCTTACCTGTACTTATTTCTTACAACAGAAATACATCCTCCCATGAGTCCTCAGATAGGGTCACACCTGTGGATCTGTGGACGCAGTGACTTCAGTTGTAGGGCTGGCCATTGTTTTTACTAAAAACTAGTGTTTGATTTAGTGTGTTTACATGACAAAGAGTTTTTTATTTCCTAATAATCACAGAAAATACATGGATTTTTTTTTTAAAAATGTGATCTGTACGTAACATTCACTGTTTGATGAAAGAGAGCAAAATGGTCTTCCATGGAAATGACTGATCATGCATAATTGCAAAAAGTAAATACCTTTTTAACAATCAACAAAGGTAGTTTAAACGTTTTTACTCCTTTTGCACCAGAGCGTTTCTGCCTAGTGCAGATCTTTTGCAATGCAGCCTTTCATCAAAGTGAACAATAATGCAAGCTATCCTTCTTTAATTTGCTTAAAAATATGTTTGAAACATGGTAATTTTAATAAAGATGATTACCAGTTTTCATAGCAAGACTTGAGGGGCTTTCTTAAATTAGATTTTAAATCATGAGATTTTTAAAATTATTATTACATTCTTGAATTAAACCCACAATTTACTGAAGGCCATTTGGGCAAATAGGAAGGTCAGGCAATGACTTTTGGTTGTGCTGCAGGACTTCAGTAAGCGCTCTCTACTGCACTTCCTCTTTCAATTCTTACAAAGCGGTCTTGGCAATTGGAACAAGGCCTTTATATTTGAATGAAAGTTGCAAAACTACCCAGAGCCACTGGACTGATGGGCAAGTTCTTTGCCATTTTTGTTTTCTTTTTTTAAAAAAACTGAGAGAAATATCAAGAGGGTGGGAATAGGTTTCCTCTGATGCCCCTGTTTGCATATACATGTACACATCCATAATATATATGCTTACATATACTAAGACTACTTGATTAAACAACCTAAGTGAGCACAGGACAAGTTGCATGGAATGAAGGAGGATTGATAACTGTACAGATAGGTTTTCCAGGTCTAGGGTCAGTGTGGCACCGATTAAATTTTTAAAATCTAATCAAAATAAAAATAAAATATTGCCTTTAGTGACAGAGATTTGTAATATGTCTGCTTTTACTCTAATTTGGCAAATACTGCTAAATCTCAAGATGAAAGGATGAACTTCTCTAGCATCCTCCTGTATGTAACATCTACTGGGAATTAAATATGAAGCTCTTTGTTTTACTAATTTTGATGTGAAAATGTGCTACATTGAATTATATGTCCTTCATGATAAATCTTCCTCAGCCGATCTTCAGAAAAAGAATACCAAATATTTGGTTCCCTTCTCCTGGTTTCTGAGACTCCCTAGCCTAAATCTTATTGTGTGCACAAACCCAGCTTGGCCGAGGTGTTTGTCTCCTGAGAAACTCTACCAAATAATAATGTAAGGAAAGAGACCTCATGACGATGTTTGAAGCAGATGCCAATAGTGGCATGTGAATGCAGTTTTTGCAGTCAAAAGAGCAAACTAAAATGTATTGATTGTGGTTACTTGGTGTTTTCAAAACACTAGTATTCTAGTAGTTGAATTGTCATGTTAACCAAGAAGCAGATGGCATAACACCAGAGAAGTGTATTTTTACTTAAAGAAACTTTAGAGGTTTTGATGTGTTTTCTTTTCCTCTTATTTCCCTGATGGCTTTTTTTTTATTGAAGAGTAACATGAGGAGACCTGGTAGCAATTTTATTGCTTTCCCATAACAGTTTGAAATAATAGCTTGGTCTTTGGTTGCCAGTCAAATTTCTACCAGTCAGCTTGATTCTGTTTTTTATCATGTGGCAGTGGAATATAAAAAGTATATGTTTGTAGTTTGCCCTCAGAAACCGGCTCTTTTTTTCATGCTTCAATTAGCAACAGAAGACTAAACTCCAATTGGTCACACTTTTGTAAACTCCAAGGGCTTGCTTTCTTCATTCTGATAAAAGAAGGCGCCAAGTTTAGGCTCTGTTTCCCAGGAAATTTCGAGGCACATCTGGCCTCTTTAACTGTGTTCACTAGACAGTTTGATTTTGCACACATTTAGTCATTTGCATTATCCATTGAATTAATTCAGGGGTTTTGTTAAGCCCATCCCCCCCCCCAAATACAAGTTCATGCTATTCAAATGCCACCTTTATTGATGAATTTCATTGATGCTATGCTGAACTGTGGTAGAAATAGGACTGTAGATACCACAGTTGCTTGTTACGTAAGCACAGCTTTTACAGTTTTCACCACTTCCCTCAAGCAGTAAGAAGAGTGAAAAGCAACTTGTAATCTCCTTTCTCATAGTGTGTAGGGCCAGACCAAATTATTTTTGGATTTCCTGTCACCTCCTTGGCTGATTTCTGTGGATGGCTTATGTTAAAAGCAACAATAATGTTTGAATTGGAAGGGTTTGGCCTTTGGGTTTTCATTCTTCATGGAGAACTGTTTATTTGAGTGTGGTTCGCCACACTACATGGATAGTACTATCAAATCTGTGCTTTATTATAGGCTTTTAGCAGTAAAGCAATGGCAGTAGTTGCATGTTTCGGGGTTTAATGTTCTTGCCAACTTTTCCTTTTTGAAGGAGAGAAATGAAACTAGATCTGTATCTCTTCAACCAAAGGTAGTAGTTAGAAGCAAATACAATTAGAAATGGACCTCATTACTCCATTGAACTTTGTTTTGCTGGCAGGAGTTTTAAATCCGATTTAGTAAATGTTGAGGGATTTGTTCTGTTAGTTTGCACTGACGACAAGGATCTAATATTCCAGGAGTATTTATGGATATAATGAACATATTTGACATAAAGTTTTACTAGTTAATGCTAGGCACTATATGTTGAATTGCACTAGAGTTCTGGAATTTGAAGAAAAAATACTGCTGCATTTTGAGAACAGTGAAGGTGATTGCTCCACACCCTGTGTTACTAAAAAACCTAAATTCATGTTCTTACCCACTTCAGCCAGTAGTAAGGTGCAGCTATGTAGTAGTGCTACTCGTTGCTGTTCAAGGACAGGATTGTATACATGTTTGTGTGTGAATATATATCAATATATGCTGATGGTGTATATATATATATATATATATATACATACATATATATATGTACATACATACACATGAAAAAAGAGCTGCTACTGTTTTATAAATACAGCAACTGAGTTTTGGCTAATAGTTTTATTTACATTTCATGTCCAGATCTTTTAACAGTCTTTCCTGTGACGCTGCAATGGATGCCAAACACTGAAGGAGAAAGCTAGCAGCTGTTTCCATTACAGCATTGGTACATTAGCCTCTGCACTTTTCATTTTATAATCTCCTCCAACCTTTTCTAATCACGCTCTAAAAAGGCTTTTGCTCTCCTGCCTTTGATTTATCTGTCTGCGGGGTTCTGTGTTATTCTTAGCTTTAAAAATGTAAAATCTGTGTGATTTTTTTTTCTCCTACGAGCTTAAGGCTTTGACTCTTCCTCACACTGAGCAAGGGCTCCTTTCTTAACTCAAGTAACTTGAGTTGTGTCAGTGTAAGTCCTTACTTGAGGTGAATCCAGGTTACAAAACAGGGCCCAGTATGACCAATTTGATTATTCTTGTAGCAACATGAGCCACTGTATGAATTATATTTTTTTGCACACCATCCGAGTAGTGTTTGGTTCATTCTTGCTCTTTCCTTCACCATCTCTCTGAAAATAATTGTTTCATGGCTGTATGCTCTTATTGCTGAGATATGACTGAAAACTGCGTGCAGTACAGTAAGGCACATTCATTTTCATCTAGTACCCGTTTATTGCCTTGAGCACTGTAAATCTGTCAGCTCTTCACGATGCTTTCACCTCTTTCTTCATTTGCTCCAGCTTCTAGTTTGACAATGTTCCCCTGAGGCAGAGTTCTAATCTGCTTTCAATTAGTTGCAAAATGTGACTCAAATTTCCACATTATGGCTGCTGTTTTACTTGCACGAACACATCTAGAAACAAATTAATGTTCTTGAATATTTATTTTTGAGCCTTCAGATTTACTCTTGGGTGGAAAAGTTGCAAACTATTTTTAAACTACCTCCAAGATTTTTATTTTTCCTCAAACTGAAATATTTATTAGAAGTTTAAAATGCCTCTTACTGGTTAATTTTTACAAAACCTTTCCAGCTGGGTAGTAATTACTGAAGATACATTGATAAAGTTAACAATACATATAGTTAGTGCTTAAATTTGGATGTGATTGCTGTGCCAGTTTAGGATAAGAGACACTTCTCTGCAGTGTTAAGCACTGTTTATTTATTTATTTATTTATACATTTAACTAGTTTTTCAGGACGAACATACTTACCTGACACCTGTCTGACTGCTATCTATTATCTGCAACTCCAGAAGTTGGCATTTGGCTGAGGGGGGTGGAAACAGACTGATGAGTCTTAATAGGTATAGCTAATTAAAAGCTTTTTGTGTGTCCTTTTGTATATGTCTGTGCTTGTGTGTGCATGAGTACATGGGTGTACCTTTAAAATCTTATATATAAACTGAATTTTAAGGGGTTTTCTGTGGTCATGTTCCTACGAGCAGCTGCAGTAGGAGTATGGCCTCTGATGTTGTATTCATTGGGGAAATAGTGAAATTTTGAGTGGAAAGTGTGGAAATCAGGACTAAAACACTGAGGAGAAGATGAATCTAAGTGGAAGTCTGAACTTCCTTATTCAGGCAAAACTAGCATTAGAGGTTCCATGACAATTCTGTTCTATTACCTATCCACCTCTAATGCCTTATGTCTGTAGTTGCCTATACAAACACAGAGTATTTAACTGAAATATAACAGTAGCTAAACTTGTAAGTGAAAATCTTTATGGAGATTAGCACACTAAAGCTTGGCAGATTGATGTCAGCATCTGTAATAGACTTTGAATAGATTTGTGGAATTTTATTGGAAGTATATTTCTTAAGTTGAAGTTGCTAAGTACTTCTCATTTCTAAATGCGATTTACACCTGTAAATTTAGCTTTTCATTTACAATAATTCACCTATTTATAGACATGTTTAAAAAAATATTTAATTGTCTTTATTGTCCCACATTGAGGTGGTAGCCTGATAGCCCCATGCTGTATGTATGAGTATCTGCATGATGTAAAGCACGCACATGCTGTGTTTTGGTTTGTAGTCCCTGAGAACTTATTTTCTACTAAGAACAAAAACGTAAAAATAGAGATAAAGGAGAATTATCTTGATGTTATTTTATTTTCTCTTGAGTCATGAATGACTCTTTAACTGCAGAGATGAAAAAGCTAACATGTTATTTATTTTTCTAAAGGTTTTACTTACTCTAATAGACTCCTGTGATTCATAACATCATTCTGTAAAGAAACAATATTTGCAAACATTGTGAAATACTGCAACAGCATGACATTTTTTTCTCATGCAACATCAAAGCGTTTGAGGTTCAGCTTTGTAGCCACGGTGAATTGCAGTTCCTGTAATTGTCAATTTTTGAGAAAAAAGTACACAGACTATTAAAATTCAAGTGAAATGCATGTATTTGTAGCTTACAATAGGTGACTTAAAGACATCCAGAGTGAGTAACCAAGCCAATATATTAAAAAAAACAGCTCCACACATATGCGTACATACATATACACACGCAGCCACAAATTATTAATTTTTCAGCCAAAAGCCACAGTGCTTCAGAGAAGCATTAAATGCTTTTGTTGATAGCTTATAGTTTTATAAACTCTAAATGAGCTTATTGCCTTTTAACCAGCACTAAATAATAGGAGAACCTATGAGCCTCCACATTGGACACCAGCCAAGCAGCCAAAGAAAGAGAGGGGAAAAAAAAGACAGAAGTGAATGGTTTAATTGTAGAGCAAATCATTTGTTTACAGATTAAGACCTATTTGGTAGCTAAATCCTATGGACAAGGAGGTGAAAGAATCAGGCACTAAGGTACAGGAAATGAGCTTTATATTTTCTGACTAAGTCCTGCTATTTTTGCTTCCTCCTAAAGCAGAGGAGACAAGGAAAAAATGAATTGTTTAACAGCAAAGACTGCTGAACAAACTGCACATATTAAGTAGGAACAAAAGGGTGGGAGAAGGGAAGTGTTGCTGCACTTTGGTGCTGACAGGAACCTGACAACTGGAGCTGCTTCCAGCTAAGGGGCACCGGTTGTGGCAAGAAGAGCTGCCCTATTTTGTTTTCTGTCTGAATGGGGTGGGGGAGAAATGCTTCTGTTAATCTGAGCAAACATAATACATTTTCTTGAACCTCCTTCCCCAATATGCAGTTTGGCTTGCTCACTAGAACTGCCCCACCCTTTTTTTTTCCTTCTCTCTTTTTCTCCTCTGTGCTTTTTAAGAGCAAGTTTTTTAAATAGGCCTTTGTTTAAGTATCATAATTAATTAGTTGACAGTTCAAATGGTTAGGAAGTGCTTGTGGTTTCTGCTTTATTGTTGTACAACATTTTTTTAAAGAGTCGCTTACTGGTGGCCTGTAAATTTGAAGATATCATTTTCATGAGTCGTTAGTTTTAAAGATCAAAGCCAAGAAAGCATTATAGCAGAAGTGGAGTAACCTCTGCAGTAAACATTGTTTAAGCTTTTTCAGTTGAACTTCCTTTTTTCAGTAATTTATAACCTTTCAAAAATTTTATCTTTTCTGTTGAATTTTCTGTGGCTTATTCACTGTAATTTTTCTCATGAAGTGCTTAGCAATGCTGTGCATTGTTTCTTTTCATATTGCTTGATTGAAATTCACTGACAGTATATAAAATATTGCTCTCTGCTTATGCATAAACAAATATAGACAGGGTTGCCAGTAGGTTATGCTATTAAAAATATTTTTCCCTCAAATTGTAGTCTACCAAAGAGTAACCTTAAGAACAGTGCTTTTCTTAATAGCATGTTTCTTTCTTTAAATTTAGTTTCTGCTGCATTTCTAGGTCACAAGAATGAGAGAGAGTGCATAGTGAAGTGCATGTAACTGTATTCCCAAGGAACAGGTCACTTCCCCCGTTGTATTTAGGCACAGAATCTGGTTGCTTCAAAATGAGTAGCAACATGAGCACTAACATCTCTGCAAGGAGAATGCTGCCATGAAAGTTATGTAAGAATTGTGTGTTTTATATGTAGTCTAATTATAAACATATTTTTGTATGTTTATGTCCTTCTGTACTCTCAATAGGCTGTGAAATGATTATTTCTGTTGGAACATTAAACCAGACTATTATCTGATACCTGTTTGGTAAAATGAGCATTGACATATTTTAAGTGATTGAAAGCAGTGTTCTATGGCCATTAAAGAACTTTACGTGCTGATATTGTGATTTTGTTCACATCATACTTTAAAACCTGTATAATGTGACTAGCAAAACTATAAACTCAGTCTTTAATAAGAAACTTGCAATAGGAAATTTTAAAGCACAAGTATATAATTTTATTGTTACTACTTCTAACAGATACATGAATGGTCTTCATACCGCAAGTTAAAAATTATAACATTGAAATAACAGGTGAAGTTTCATAAATTCTTAAGACAAAATTATTATTTCTTTTTTGTGGGGGAGGGGATGTGAGTAGGCAAATTCACTCCAAGCTAAGTCTTCCATTTTTGATCAACGTAGTGAAGTATGTAATAGAAAGTTAAGGGATTACTTCAGCAGTAGCACCACAACCAAATGCCTTATAGACGTAATGAACTTGTCTGTATCCTTGGTAGAGTATAACCCATGATTAAGCAATGTTGCCGTGATTGTGGCTCTCAGTAAATTCAAAAGGAAATTTGCAGTCTAAATTAACAATTTAAGACAAGGAAATTATTTAATCTCAGAATTTTGGAAATTTGATACAGGTTTAATTTATTTTTTTTTATTGTTGTTCTTGTACTGGAAGCCAAGAAGATGATTAAAGTCTGAGAAAAAGGAAGTTGCTGACAATTTAACTCAGTAAGTTAACAATAGTTCTGGATAATATGGTGGCATAAGAGCTCCTTTTCCTTATAATTATGTTTAGCATCTTTTAATCCTTTCAGGAAGAACCACGCAAATACAATATTACAGTCAGAATTGAATGTGGAGTGAGTGGTGTAACTTGCACTAACAAATTTCAATATTTTAGAAGGAACAAACCTTTCTTAAGTTGAAATATAGAGGTGAGAGTACAATTTCCTCTGTCTTATTTGGCCTGCATTTTTATTGCCCATAGGTGGTTTTGATCTGATCTTGACACTGTGACACAAAAGAGTCACTGTGTTTGCTTTTCGTGAAGAAAAATAAGCTCAATGAGAAGTGCAATTCCTTTGTGGTTCATTCTTGTACTTTTAGTATTTTCAGTGTTTTGACTTAGAGAGGGTCATCTGATCTGGCAGTTGAAAGTCTACCAGTTTAAAGTCTACTAGGTTTTCCAGGTAATTAGGCTAATTTGTTTTAGTCATTACTAAATTTGTAAAGCATTCACTAACAGGCCAGGCTATGATCAGGGAGGAAATACTTGTTACTTTCAGATTAAGTGAATGTCCTTTTAAATTGCAGCTTTATTTAAAGTTAAACTTATAGCCCAGTTTAGAGTTGAATTTCTGCATTCATTGGTTTGGGGTGCAGTAGCAAAACACCATTACAAGTCTTTAAAGTAGGGAAACATAATTTCTTAGGATGGTTTAAGTCAGGCTGTGCTTAGAGGAACCAGGACTTCAAGACTAACTCCTCTTACAGCACTACAGAAATTCTTTGATATGGCTTCTCCACTGTGGAAATGGGCTGTGGTAAATCTTGTTTTCTTCAGTTCTGGACACAAAAAGTCACATTTTTGCTCAATTCTCCCACAAAAGGTTTTGCACAGTGGTCTTACAAAAGAGTGCCTGCAAATGTCTTGGCTATACCTTAGTCTTTGCATCTGGATAAGCAGTGAAACTGCACTTGTGAAATGTGTAGGAGTGGAGCAGTGCCAGGACAAACTGGAAGCTGATTACCAGAGCATACCTCAGCCTGCAGGTATTGGTGAACAGTTTTGTTAGGTTTCTGAAAATGAAACTTGAGCTGTAATCTCACTCAGGGTGCTAACAGCATCTACCCAGAATACTATCAATAGTCAGCACTGATGTGCATTTCTACAGGGTGGGCCTTTTCTTATCCTGCTTCAAATAGAGGTCCTGGTGATCACAACAGTGTGCTTTTTCATCCCAAATCGATTGGGATGAAAGGTGAGGCTACATGGGCAATGAGAAGGGAAAGGCAGTGATCTCCAGAATAGGTGTGATGGGGCTGGTGATGAGTAGCTAGGCTCATTTCAGTTTACCTCAGCTGCAGCTGTAAAAGGTTATGTGACTACAACCTATATGTATTGAGTTTATTTGAGCATTTAGTCTAACATTTGCAATCTCCTGGAAAAACAGAGCAATTTATTAAAAAAATAAACATCACTGCCTGCTTTCTTTATGAAGGCCATTACATCACATTAGGCATTATGTGTAATTATTTCTCCTCCTTTCAACAGGATGAGTGATAATTCTGACTTCTGCTTGCATTTGTGAGATACCAATTTCTTGCCTTTTAATCGTACATTGTTGTACCTTTCTAATATTTTCCGCATCTTTTTTGTCTATTCAGTGGTAGTAGAAGAGGGGGGATATAAGGAGAAAAGTTTCCTTAAGACCCTCCTGTTCATTTGATAAATTATATAAGTAGTCAAGTCTCTAGTTCTCTGGTGTACGCTGTCAGTTTCCCCTGTTGTTTCTGTGGACTTATTAACTGGTTACCAAGGAGAGAAAAGTATTTCCAAATTAATAGGAAAATGTGTTGTGAAACCGCAAAAATGTACAGAAGTCTCCAGGGTAAGCTCTGTATCTGGAATGCTCTCTCAGGGCTTTCCTTTTTAAAAAGCTTTAATTAACCTGAAGGGACAGTGCTTGTAGAAACCTCATTGCTGAAATCCTTGTCTCATTTACTGCCCTGCTTTGGATGTCTCCACCTCTTTGGCACCATTTCATTAGCACCATTTGAAATTTCTTACCTGGCTGTCTGGTGGTTCTGGACCATAACTAAGAATATCACAGCAAGAAGGACAGAGTTTTCAGGCATAATGGTATGAGCTGGAACTTAGTCGCTTTGTGTAAATGAAGCTTACTTAGATAAGATGAAAATTCACCCTTCAGTTCTTCAGGGGAAGCTTTTTTTTTTCTTTTGGAGTGAGGTTAGGGTAGGAGGAGGTTGAGCAACATCTGTCATGTGGTCAGAAGGAGGGGATTTTTTGGTGGTTTTGTTTGTTTGGTTGATTGGTTTTTTTGTTTTGGTTGGTGTTTGTTGTTTGGTTTGGTTTTGGTTTTTGTTTTTTTGTTTGTTTGGTTGGTTGGTTGGTTTTGGGTTTGGGTTTTTTTGGCCACACTTTGTACACTTGCCACTAGACTTTGGAAAACCTTTTTTGTAGCTGGCACAAGGCAGGAACAGCCTTGTCTTTATGGCATGTTTGAGTGCTAAAGAGTTTTTTGGTCCTTCGCTGGTCTGTTGATTGCCCTGTGTACCCAGTGAAATAGTTAATGGTAACCTATGGAAATATGTAAGCATTGAATTCCTTTTGCAAGTATTGCAATTTGACAAATTCTGTGTTTATGTGCAAATCTATGCTGTTTAGGGATCCAGGTGTGACTGTGGAAATGGCATTTTGTTCTTCCACATTTAATGTACATTAGCTAGCTTTCTCTAAGCTATTCCATGATGAGAAATAAAAAGGTACCTCCTTGTAAAGAAAGAGGAAGCAATTGTAAGCCTTTGGCAAGGGATGGACAGTCTCTCCACGAACTGTGTTACCCACTTGAAGTCATGGCACAGAGTGACTCTTGGCTTCCTTGTCCTTCTGTGGCCCCAGCCAGATATTGATGGTGCTGTGTTTAATGCTGAAATGCAGCTTCTCAGTAACCATTATAAATCAACAAACATTTTGTGTGTTCATTCCTCTTAGGTGTGTTTTCACAGTGCAGAGCAGGCTATGCCACTGATTACCAAAGAGTTTGGTTTTTTTTCAGTATGCCACCATTTTCATATAGATGCTTATGTTTGTGGTAACTTGGATTTCAAGCTACTTTCTTCTCAGCAAGAGAAGCCTAAGAAACACAAGAGATATGTATTGATTGTATATGCACTGAGGGCTGAAAGTAAAACACTGTCCTGGTTACAGTTAACCTCTGGTTGAACTCTTGACAGCCTAAAGTGGCACCATTCACATTTCTTTCAGAGCTTCCTCTTCCAAATTTGTACATAAAGATATGGTGGGAGTTATTATGCTGATGACAGATGCCATTTACAGTGCAGTGGAGGGCTAGCTTGTTTGACCTGTCCTGAGAAATGTGCTTTAGGTAGTTGTAGAGACAAAGATATTTAATGTGTGAGGCAAACAAGCACAGTAATGACAGCAGTTACCAGACTGTTATATTTTGTCTAGCCTAATTAATGATCCAGATAGTTGTTTTAATACTAAGCCACAGATATTTATTGTGTAGAGAGCCATAGTTGCTTCCATAGGACTAAGCTTGAAATAGTGTGCATAATTGGAGTCACTATTGTGGTGTGATGCGTATGGCTATAAATCTTGTGCATGCAGAAGGGGAAGGCTATCTTTGGTTTACCTGCTGTAGTGGGTTTCTGTGGCTCGGTTTTGGTAGCGGTGTGTGTGTGGGGGGGGGGGCTACAGGGGTGGCTTCTGTTAGAAGCTGCCAGAAGCTTCCCCTGTCCCATGGAGACAATGCCAGCCAGCTCCAGGATGGACTTCCTGCCGCTGGCTAAGGCCGAGCCAATTAGGAGCAATAGTAACACCTCTGTGATAACGTATTTAAGAACTGAAGATTGTTGCACAGAAGAAAATTCCAGCCAGGGAAGAGCAGATGAGAACATGGGAACGACAATGCAGACACCAAGGTCAGTGCAGAAGGAGGGGCAGGAGGTGCTCCAGGTGCTGGAGCTGAGGCCCTGCAGCCCGTGGTGCAGACCATGGTGGGGCAGCTGTGCCCCTGCAGCCCATGGAGGAGCCCATGCTGGAGCAGGTGGATGCACGAAGGAGGCTGTAACCCCTCCCGGGAGGAGGCCCGGGATGGAGCAGGGTCCTGCCAGAGACCTGCAGCCCATGGAGAGGGAAGCCCACACTGGAGCAGGTTTTTCCCAGGTAGGACTTGTGGCCCCTGTGGGGGACCCACGTCAGGTCAGCTCATTCATGAAGGACTGCACCCCATGGAGGAGTGACCCACGGGACAGCAGTTTGGGAAGAGCTGCTGCCCAACGGATGGACTCATGCCAGAGAGGTCCATCAGGGCCTGTTTCCCGTGGGAGGGACCCCACAGGAGCAAGGGAAGAACTCTCTCCGAGCAGCGGCAGAAACAACTGACCGTAACCCCCATTCCCGGTCCCCCTGCACTGCTGGGCGGGAGGAGGGAGAACATGGAAGGAGGGTGGGGGGAGGTGCTTTTAAGATTGTTTTATTTCTCCTCTTTGGCTCTTATCCTATTAGTTGTGGGAAATAATCGGTTTTATTACAAGCAAATGAGCTAAACAAATCACTAACGTAGGAGTTTTTCTTTACTAACCTATCAGGCGTATCGCGGAGTTGTAAGACGCCGGATTCGGCATGGAACCGGTGTCAGGGAAACATGCAGACGGGAATAGGGAACTGTAATATGAATATTGGTAAGGAAACCCCTTATACCACATGGCTGGTCCTGGGAGCCCCCATGCTGCTGGACACTCCACGTCCCAGCAGGACACAGCCAATCAGGGAGAGGGGAATGCCTCCTCTATGAGGTAAACAGGGCTGAACCCTAAGAATGTTTAAAAAGCGGGACTTTTGAATTGGAAGGTGTGTTCCTGGGAATCCTGCATGCCTAGGACACCCAACACGTGTTGTAATTAATTTTTCCTTTTCGTTTTATTCTTTTTGTTTTGCAAACTTTTGCTGTTTTTCTAAATTTAATAAATGAGATTTCTCTCACATTAGTAATAAATTTAAGTACTATCCCCACTTTGAGTCTGTTTTGCCCGTGAAGGTAATCAGTATCTGACCTCTCCCAGTTGTTATTTCAACTCATGAATCCTTAGCTGTTTTTTTTTCCTCTCTCCTCTGTCCAGTTGCAGAGGGAGAGTGAGAGAGTGGCTTTGGTGGGTGCCTGGCATCCGACCAGGGTGAACCTGGTACACTTACAAAATCTGTGATTAATCTACTGCATAATAACGTTGCCTTTGATTATCAAACAGTTTCAAAGTATGGTGACATAATGTTTGTTCACAAGCTGTTAACTTTCTGAAAAGTCACTGCATCTCAGTTAATTAATTATGTTTATAGGATCAGTTCAATAAGTAAATTCTTCACATTAATTAAAACGTGTTATAATCTTAAAATACAATTATCTGACCTTTTAAAAGAACTGTTCGTGTGCTACTCCGTGCCACTGTTACAATGAATTAGAAATCAAAATCTAATAATGAGTACGTTTTTTCTCTGATGAAACTAAACGTGGAGATCTTTTCCCTATGTGTCACTGCTGTTACAGTCAAAGGTGTTGTCAGTTTTAAATTTTGAATACCTCCTCCTCAGCGTGACGACTCAGCCTTAAGGGGAAGGTGGGTCGTCACACTTAGTCATCACCGCTGAATAGAGTTATTTTTGATTGTAACTTTACAGATTAGCAGTTCCTTACTTCCCATATTGCTTTCCAAAGCACGGGGTAGTCTAAAATGGCTGCAGATTATGATGTATGGCTGCTCTTGTGAAGCTGCAGCTGTGAATCTCAAAGAGGATGTAACCATGCAGAATCGCTCTTTTAGATGGTCATTAGCGCTGCATAAGTACAAGCCTCTTTTTCAGATAGCATTTATTCTTCACGGTTCTTCTACTAGTATGTGATGGCAATGTCATTTGCCAAGCATTGAATAACAATGAATGTTTTATTGAAGTACAGTATTCTGAACCAGTGCCTTTTTTAAGCTGTTTAAGTGCTTAATTTTCGTTCGACTGCTCCTTTTCATGCAAATGGGAGTGTAGCAGAAAAAGCCAATACATCCTCCTCCCTTGTGCTTACGTGATGTATTGGACAAAGCTGAAGGCTTCTGTGTGGCAGAAGAAAACACAGCATAATTTTTCAGTTATCCAGTGGCATCCTATCGTATTCCAGTTTCAGTCTCTTTTCTTCATTTTTTTTTAGAACATACACGTCCCCCCCCAAAAAATCCCCCACCGACCAAAACAGAAATCTTTCTGTGTGATACTAAGGAAAAAACTTAGTCAAGAAACAGTCTCTTCCTTGCTTCTAAAAGCCCCCAAACAGTGGGAAGACTAAATACTGTATTCCTTTTTTGGGAATGAAAAATGTAACTGGATCTAAATATTTCAATGCATGGTTATTTCATTCTTCTTCCAAGTATCAAAAAGTACTTGGAGGTATTACAAGTTATTTATGAAGGGCAGGTTTTTAATCTGGTTAGCACCTACAACTATGGTAAGATTTTTTTTGAACAGGCTATCACCTACTTTTGCCATTATGAGAATCTGAGGGGAAACTCATGCGCCTAGTGTGCTTTGTCCTTTTGAACACCTGGCCCCTTGTTTTGATTTGTGAGCTGTATTGAAAATCTGGCATCAGTTCTGGGCTTTAAGTTCTAATTAAATAAAGTACACAATCTGGCCATAAACTTCACAATACACTGAAGGAAGGAGAGGGAAAAGAAAGCTTCCTCATTTTATAGTCAGTGAAATTGAGATGGCAAGATGAGTTATTGAAAATGTATTCAGTATTTCAATACTGAATATTTCAATACTGAATAGTTCCTTCGAAAGTGTCTTCTAGAGCCTAAATATAGACCAAACCAAATAAGTCTGGGATCTCAGAATTCCTAGCTTTTAGAACCACAAAACAAGGATGACGTTATGGCATGAAAATTAGCCGTGCCATGCCATAGGAATTGACTATCCATTCCTGTATTGTAATCAGACTCTTTAACATGATTTGGGAATGTGAAAAGATATTCACTTCTTTCTGGGCAAAACTACAGATATTGTGTTCTTTCTATGGAACAGCAAACAAATACAATTTAAGTGCCACAGTACTAATTTTAATGAAACCCATAATGATTTCCTTTAATTATAAACAGTATTGAAAGCAAGTGTTCAGTCTTCAGAAGATACTCAAGTTAATCCAGTGTAGGGTAGCTTAAATACATATTTCTTTGCTATGTAAGAGTGAAGAGTTTTCTATATCATGCCTATTGAGATCAAAGAAGCTTTTGTTTATCTGATTCTTTTTGTCCCTTTTCCTCTGCGGCGAAGCTAGGTTGAAACATAAAAATGGATATGAAGTTCTTTGGTTACATTCAAAGATCCACTAATTCTGTGTCTGTGTCTTGGATGTCTGTGTATACTCTTTCCAATGTCTCTGTGTGTGTGTGCCTTTTTTCTCTGTCCTCCCACAAGTAATACATCATCAGGTATCTTTGATCTAGGCTCTTCTGGTTGGCCATTAGTCATATTGATTTCTCAGTAATAAAGAAAGCTTTGTTCTCAATGCAGTTTTAACAGTACAGTATCAAGGTCTGTCACATACTCATTGTTGATATCAAAGAGACTTTGTGAAAACATGTAATTTTGCGAAAATACAAACTGAGTTATATTTCACCTTTTGTATTTGAGCCAGAGAAAGGAAAACTGACTAGGTTGGTTTTAATGTCCAAGAGGAGTGAAATTCCAGAAGCAAGTAAAAACAATGGCAATAAAATTTAACTTTTTAATTTTCAGTTGCCAAAAATATTAGTAATAATACAAGCAAGGTCACTTAATTTTTAATTTGTTGATATTCCTTTAGTGTATTTTACTATTCATACAATTTGCTACATTTTCTGATGGAGTAGCTCCCTCAAATTGAAAAATAAACATGCCATTAATTTCAGCATGTGAAAGTAGTGTTTTGGACCACTTTGTTTGCAAAGTGGCTTTGAGCTAAAATACTGTTTACATACATATTGAGAACCGTTCTCAACTTATTGCACTTTTTAGGTTTTATTGTAGTACGGTACTTGCTTTAATCCATTTAATCCATCCAAGACTCAGTCCAGTAAGAAGGAAAAGAAAAGTAGCAGAGGTGTAATAAACACTGATTTAATTTTTACAGCACAGTATATTATAGAACTATAAAATTGTGTGATTAGCCAACTCATTAACACTGTCTTAAAGCAAGTAAGTGTTTAGAGCTTGACACAGTGCTGAAAACCTTTCTAATAGTAAATTTAAAAAGTATTCAGTGTTGCTTGGAATTAAGATCGTGCTGCTGTGCATTATCAGGAGCTCTGTATTAGGGCTGTCATCTGATTATTCCATTCTAATGCATTCCCATTTTACAGCACTCCTGTCTATACTGTTTTGACACTTCCTTGAGAGTGGTGCCACGCAGAACCTGCAGAGCACTTGTACAGGATTGTCACCAAAAATAACTTGATTTGAGTGCTGCCCTCCACTTTATAAAAGGGTTTCTTTTCACTTGTTGTTTTATCCTGCATTTCTTGGTAGTTACTTAGGAGGTATAGTAAGAGCCAATCTAAGAGACATTGCAGCCAGCTAAAATCTCTGTTTTTCTGGTAGGATCCCATTGATCCAGGGACTATGTTGTTTATGTTCTTAAATTTTTCAATGATGATTTACGAGAGATCTAATTGCCTAGTATGAGACATCTGAAAATTCCTGGATTTTTGTGCGTAGATTGTTCGGTGCTTTCTGAAAATGTTGTCTTTAAATCAGAAACTTAAAAAATTGATCCTGTTTTGAGCAGTCTAAAAATAGATAAACAGTCTCTTTTTTTTATTTGGTAGATACTGGGAGGTCACTGCTGTCAAACTTACCTCATGTCACTTTGTGCATTAAGTCCGACATTTGCTATTAGTTTGTAATAGTGCATTCAAATTTGAAAACAATGTTAGAGAATGCTTGGAAGACAAATTTCCTGTCTCAGCCAGCTTAACAAAAACATGGCCTCAGAATATTTTGGGGTTTTTTTCACCATTATCAACTGTACAATGGTTGAATCACTCTCTTGTTTCATGATAAACTTAGGAAGTTACTACTTTGGAAGAGATCTGCCTGATAAATGTTTTCCCAGGTTAGCTTTCAAGCACTTGAATTGCAAAATCACTAGTTCACAGAGAGTGACAGAAAGAGGGAACACACTGACATTAAAAACTTGAGATGTTTTTGGGTGAGGCTCATAGCATGGTGTTCTTTCTTGGGTGTATATCACAGAGAGTCTTTTAGAACAGTAGATATACTCCCAAAACATGTCTAGTGTAAGAAAAAATATATTTCTAAAATTGTGTCAGTTGTTAAGCTGCAGGTGATAGATCTTTAAGGACCTGGTGTGTTCCAGGCATTGCTTTTGCTATGCAAAAATAAGTGCAAACCTAAGTCAGCAAAGGACTCTCCTACACAGTATTAAGCTATCAAACATCAGTTGTGCTTAATCAAGTGAGTTTAAGATGTTTCATTTCTCTAGTAGTTGCCATCTCCATGGCTGTGCTGTTAGAATGATTGTGTGAGTCTTCTGTCCCCTTCCATGCAAAGCATACACATAGGTTGTGGTTCCACTTCTGAAACCGATTTCAGACTGAACTATCTCTGTCGCGTTTTCCCATGGACCTTTTTTAATTAACTGGCATGTCAAAATGAATACCACCAAAGTGTGAGACAAGTTGTGGGATTTTATTCTGTCCAGATACAAGTTGTCCACAGATGCAGTAACGCAAGGAATGATTAAGACTGTACCCTTAGTTAAAATTGTCATTACAAGTGTCCCTGAAGCAATAAAGCTGTGGAAGCCAACATTGCCATGGTTGCTTGAGCAAACAGTCTGGGACTGATCTCTCTTTGCTCCAGCTGTTTACTAAAGGGGGAGTTCCACAGTGTGAATCTGGTGCTTGAAACACTTCCTGCCTGTGTGTGCTTCCTTGAGTAGTTAAGACTCTCTTAGCTGTGTCGATTTGACAAACAGTGCGCCATCCTTCAGTAGGATGTGTATGTGTTACATTCCACCTAAGAACAAGTGAAGGAAATGAATGTCTGGAAGACGAAGTGGGTTCATCTGAAAACAGAATATGTATTGTGGAGCTGTGCCTAAAGCTACTGGCTCTGGAACAGCAAAGACAGTTGACAAGGTTTCTGCGTCTTGCTTCCTCTTTGCTCAGAGGTTGATTACTAGCAGTAACTGAGGCAGCTTGTATAAAGGGAGCTCTGGAAAATCCCCAAAAACGAAGTTCTCTCTTCCCTTAAGTACACAGTATTGGTAGAATTGAATGTGGGTTTTTTGCAGCCATTCTCTAAGACCTCTATTTTTAGACCCTTGAGTAGAGACCAGAGAGAGTGGACTCTCACCGGCCAGTGATGGGATTAAACTCTCCAGTTAAACTTGCTGCATTTAAAGTGCCAGCAACAAGTTGTTTGACATCCATCTTTATAGGCATGTTTACTTTTGTGCAGAGGAATAACTGTTGCCTTTGGAGTTATATTCTCGTCTCATTTCCATTCATTTATATGTAAGAAGGGTCAACCACCCTGCATAGAAGTCAGTAAGAAAGGCATAATTTTGGGATTTTTTTTCACACATATGAACACCAAAATGAACCTGAAGATAAATTGGTAGTATTTATACATTAGTTTTTCAAAGTCATTAGCAAAACAGAGTAAATGGATGCCTTGAAGGCTACCTGCTTTGTAAATAGTAAATAGCTCTGGTTTTGAAGGAGACAAAAGTCATCAAGCACTTCTGTGCATGCATGTTCATTTCCAAATATCTGAGTAATAGTTGCAGGATTGATACATTCAGGAAAGGAACAGATAGAAATTGTCGCCTTTGTCCACCAAATAGAGCTTTTCCAGCCTTTCACAACTTCCCATATGTTAATGAAAAACATTTTCTGAGAAATTGGCAGCTTCATGCTTTGTAGCTGATGCCAGCTTTTTTCATGGACCAGTTCAAGGCAGAGCAAAGGGAAAAATGCCTTGTTTTAGTGCATGAATTACTCTGACAAGCTTTCACATTGCCCCTCCTCTTATTAATATTCTTTTTGATGTGAGCTTGTAAAACAGAGGATTGGCTGTTAATCTCTGGGATCTCAAGGGCTTTTGGCAGTGGCCCATAATTGATGTGTTCACATGGCTGTTGTCTGACTACTAATGATTAGACAGCAGTGTTATCTCCCAGCTAAATCAGTGTTGCTTATAAATCACACTTGATAAACTGCAGTTTCATTTCTTCAAAGGTTCTGTTCATGTCTGTATAGTTTGATACAAGTGCCAGAGCCATTTCATGATTTCATGACAGCTTAGATTAAGTTTATTTTTTTGAGCAAGACATTTGAATTTCTACCAAGCATAAAAAAGTGGTGTTTGTTGTTTTTTTTTTTCTTTGTTATGAGCTCATTATGCAGTGGATAGAATAGAGAGGATATGCACAGTTAGGGCAGAGCATAGACTGGAAGGTGCAAGTAACTGGAGAATATAACACATGAAAAGTGAAATACTTGAGCTGCTGATTTCTTTTGCTTTTATTTGAACAGAAAAGGAGCTTCTTTTGCTGCAGGTGTTACACTATAAAAATAATCTATGAGAGTGTAAGAAAGGACATACTGAAACACAAGGTGTTTTCAAAAATGGTGTGTGGGATTTTCTGGGTGAAGTGAGGTCCTTTGCTTGCCTGCATTGTTTCTCAGTAAGACAGGAATGATAAGCCCTTACTCTTCAAATATAAACTTTTGTCTGTGTTTCGGTTCCTAGAGAACATGCTAGTGAGGATCTCAAGGTACTAAATCTAAATCACTAGTGAAAAATGTTGTTGAGATAGGGACATGAGAACAGAGATCTCAAGCGACCTCATTCTAAGCCACTGAAGGGACAAGATTTGGCTGGCTGTTAGGTAACCTGTAATCAGATAATTTCATGTTGATAGTGTAGATGCTCTCATGAAAAAGAACTACGAGAACACTAAATCTGGGTTTCTTTACTGAATGGCAAGTGAGTAAGCAAATTTCAAAGGTATTCCCTGCTGATTCCAGTTCTTGTATTTGCCTTCATACTGTAAGATTTATCCATTAGTCTCATTGTTAAGGGTTATTGAACACTTTGCATCAGTATTGTGTTCAGTTTAGAAAAAGAAAAAAACTAACACTAACCTAGCAATTTGGAGGAAATGACAGTTTCCTCCTCATAAGGATTCTTTTCCTTTTAAGAATCTTCACTGTACGTGTATGATTTTCAGAATTTTTTTTAGAGCTCTTATTTGAAATGCTAAGTGGTAAAACAACCACTGCAGTACAAATGCTGCCTGTAGTTAAGGTTGAGTGGAACTACTTTAGATTAACACCAGCAAAGGTGTACACTAGTTGAGAGGGGAAAAAAACCGAACCATATATTGTCTTCCCTGAAGATAATGTAAATACATCAAACTGCATTTGAGAATTAAGATTTTATTTTTAAGTATAGATATCCAGCAGTAGGCAATTTCAGGGAGAGCTAAACACTAATGCTTCAGCTCTTTTTTCAGTTTGAAACAGGTGGCCAGGCCCAAAAGAGTTAACTAAGAAATTTGGGCCTGCTACCAAACTACCAACATCCAAAACGATCTGTGCTTGTTCTGTTCTACTTACTGGACCAAAGCTTAAGAGAATAGTACAAGAACATGTAATAGACTTAGAAGCAATAAATTAGAAATACAGCAGGATCAGGTAGACATTTGAATAGAAGAAATAGGCCAGGAGCCAGGGCCTTTTCCAAGCTTGAGTGAGCGGGTCAAGAACAATGGAAAAGAAGAAGGGTCAAGCTGAGGAAGATGAGTTATTGACCCCTGCGCTATGGATGAAGATAGGAACGACCCCTCGAAATGGGGAGCCAAGAGAAGCACTGCCCCAAACTCCGCCTATACTCTACCTATTATTAATATGTATTGATAGATGTTGTAATCGTTTGAATATGCATTTAATCACATCTGAAAATTGTATAAAAGTGCTGATTTTCTGAGGAGCCGGTGAGCAAGTTTGTCCAGCACGAGCTGGCTTGCTCCCAACGTTGAATAAACAAATACCTTGCTGCTTAAAGATAAAAAGGTCTCTGAGCAGTTTCTTGGACCGATTTTTCGGATTCACTTGAACTATCACAGTGAAAAGGAAAGCTGAAAGGTCATTTTAGAGGTGTTTCCTTTAGTGACTTGCTAAATAATAATGTGTACATCCCATTCTTAAAAGTAATAGTACTGTCTTGTCTTTTAAATAAAATTAGGACACAATATTGTACACTTCGTACTGTTTGTAGCTAATACCGTAAAGTTGGTCTAAGTAATATAAAGAAAAACTAACTGATATGGGATCTGTACCCTATCAAAAAGCACAAGCCAGAGACGTATATACAGGAATATATTAGCCAAAGACCCACCTGTCTTGCCTAAAAAACCTTAGGGCTAGATAAATTAAAAATTTTAAGGTCTGTAGATGCCAATAAATATGGGGCCATCAAGTCAAATGCTCTGTTTTCAGAACACGCTAAAAACGTCATCCATAAGAATCTAGTCAGGCAAGTAAAAGCTTTTGGTATACATAGAACATCAAGAAAGTTCAGTTCATTTCTGAAGATGATAGAGGTTCTTTGACAAGCTTTTGGAAGAAAAATAATTAGTTCAGTTGATTTTTCCCAACAAAATTTTATTGAATTGTGGGAGAACAGCCTGAGTCATAATGTGCGCAACTTCGCACTTGCAAAGTGAGTGGTTGGCAAATGGCTAAAAGGCAGTTGGCATGCAGAAAGTTAAAAAGGTGCAGGGAAGCCATTTCTCTTCAAGAGTTTTTTTTACCACTCTATTATACATTGTGCATTCCTGGAAAAACTCTCAGAGTAATATTGATGAAAATTTGTAATGAAACTGTTAAATAGTGCAATCAAGTTAACCATTATCTTCCTATATACAATTAAGAGTGAGAAATTTTACCTTGGTCGTGTGGTGTCTTGATATGTCATAGAGCAACCATGCCTTCTTTCTTAGGTCAAAGTCTCACACTTGATAACAATAAACATTGGAAAATGCAGGATAACATTTATTTGTAATGCTGTGAAATTTCCATAAGAAAATACCTTATCTATTTTCAGGCTCAGAACTCTGAAAGGTTGAGTGTAGCAGAAACTTTGGAAGAAAAGGAGGTGATTGTCATCTTTAAAATGAAGGGTTTTTTTTTCTTTAAAATAAAAAGCTCCTAAAGGGTCACATAACTTGAAAGAGCAGTACCCAGCCCTTACCAACAATGCCTTGATTTTTGCCATATTCAGTTGCGTGACACTGACAGATACTGGACAGCATCTTAATCACGTTCTGTCTAATCCCAGACAGTTCAGAGAAACTCCTTTTTTGACTGTCCAGAAAAATTCATTTCTTGACTGTGGAATACACTGTACCTCTCTACACAGGGCAGGTATCTTGAGAGAATTTTAGTACTTGTTTATTTTATATCAAAGCATGCTGACCGACTGTAGAAAAGTTTGGAAGAACAAATTGAAGAGCTGACCAGAAGAAATCAGGATTCAATTCAGAAAGGTGTTCTAGAGACAATTATCTCAATGAACATGATTTTCTTGGGCTGAATGAGAAAAAATGTCTTTACTAGAAATGTGCAGGTGGTGATCTGGGCATCCTCCCAGGGCTCTGCCAAACATTCGAGTTGACATACAGTTTTTCACAGGCGCAGTCTTGGCAGAAGGATATCACTGGCAGCTGTCAAATGCTAATCTTTCTCTCAGTAAAATGGGTGAATGGCTTTGGGAAATCCCAAGCATCTGAGCTAGAATAGGAGATATAAGAGAGGACAAGGAAGTTTTCTTGTCTTTCGTTTAGCACCATTATGCTGCATTAGACCCTACTCAAAGCTTTGACTTTTCATCATGGTCTTGATTGTATATTAGTGTTGTCCTAAAAATAAAATATTAACATTGTCATGTTTGTGGAGGTGCTGCAGATACAATCTCTTAACATCTGAGGAGATTTGAAGGTCAATATGTAGGAAGAACATGTAACTGTGGAAAGATTAGGAGTTTGCAGAACTGTGAGTATTGGTTAATGCAGCTGATGCAGGTGACATAGAGTATCTTGAGTACAAGGGGGATTTTTTCCTTGTTCCATATACTAAAAATTTATTAGCAAGTAAGAGTTTTAAGTGGATATTTTTTTGCTTAATAACAAATGTTCAGAATATTGAAATCATTCTAGACATGATGATTTGCTGCTTTACTAGGAAAAATAGTGTCAGTTTCTGTTAGTGTGTCTTTTTGCTCTCTCCTACTACTCAGTTGATTGGAGAAGTTATTTTTAAGAGTAGAACATACTTGGAAGCTCCAGTTAGATGCTACTTGTGTCAATCAGTTCAACACAATTACACATTAGGTTTCTTGTCTATAATACGATATTTGTAAACCATAAGCTTTTATTATTATTATTATTGAACATATGTTTTTTAAGTCTGAAATTTGTATGCAATTTAGGCAGTGTAAATCTTCTTCATCTTTCTTTTGTATTTAAGCTCCTGTGATTCTCAATTAAGTTGACCAAAATAAATAACATTCTTAGTACTCTGACCTGCCTGTATTTTGAATGTAAGGTTTGTAATGGATATGTCTGCCCTATGACAGAAATTCTTTTCTGCATCTATGTGTTGTAGTATTTCTTTCTTATTTTCTATTCATGCCCTTCATGCCACTGACCTTTTTTTTCCCCAAAAAATTTGATGTAGAACATTTGAAGAAACAAAATATAATTTCTGTTAGGCATGGTGTCAAAATGCTTCTAAGATGGTGTCTAATGTGACTTTATATGTGAGAAATACTGAACTGAGATTAAATTGAGATAATTCAACTGAAATGGAGATTCTTCATAGGGTTAATTTGTGTTAAATGGTAAGAGTATGAAAGAATAGCATTGGTTTTTAGAGGTGCAAATTCTTTATGGGGCAAGATTTGTAACAAGAAGAGTTTTAAAGATCAATGAGATGTCTAGAAATGCAGACACACTGCTGAGCACACAGACATTTTTTCATTTCACATTCTCCCACATTTGTTTTCTCCTGAAGTAGTTTCATTGATTTCATTAGAATTACTTCTGATTTATGATGCTGTGCATGAGATTACAATGAGGTCTTCTGAGGTCACTGTTGCTTTAGAAAATTGAAGTAGAGGCAAGCATACCTTATGTAAAAACAAGCTAGTCTTCCTTTCACCTTAAAATCTAGAGGAAGCAATTTGTAGGAGATAAACCATACAGGGCTGAATTCCTTTATTTCCTGTTTTCTTTTTCAGACATAGTGATTCTTAGAAGTATTAATTATAATTCTAAAGAACTTGTCAATGTCATTTTCAAGGTTGGAAGTTTCTTACTCCTTTCATGCTTTATGTTGGTGTTTTTTTAAAGGAAGGATTTAGTTTTGCAAAGGGTCAGGCTTTGTTTTTTGGGTAGATCCTATAATAGGATTCTGATCTTCTTTTCACATCCTTTCTGCTAATGCAGATGTTCCCACTGAGAATGCTTACAGCAGATTTTTTTTCTCAATTTAAAAAGCAGTACTTTCTGGGAAGGGCTTATGCCTAGCCTTAAACCTGCTCCTCTGCCTTTCTCCAGGCTGTGTATTGCTAGATGGATTAAATGGTTGTTGGCGTGTGCAAAATCACCTGGTGGGTGACACTGCAGTAGTGTATGACCCCATTTGGTCTTAGATTGGTAGACTATGTCATGGTTGAGATGTATCTTCAAAGACATACCTTGATTAAATCAGGAAAGTGAATTTTGATAACCAGAAATTGATTCCAGCATGTAGAGTGCCTGAGCAGCTGAAGGAGAACCTTGTTTATTAGAAAGTCTTGCCTATTTTTAGTTAGGATGATATTTCCTTTCCCTTCCATGTGCTGTTCCTCATACTGACTAATGTTATGCATCCACCAATAGATTTTTCTTTTTTTTTTTTTTTTTTTTTGTGAGTGTTCAGGTAAAGGAATGCTCCATGGAGCAGTGGCTACATTGCTTGGCACGCTGTCTTCATTTTCTGTGAGCTTTCTGCTACTAAGCATCATAGCTCTCTGATGCAGTTAAACACTTGGCAGTAGAAAACTGTCATGAATAACACTGCGGCCTTGTAGCCTTTGTCAGCAGTCAGTTCTCAAAAGCTCTTGGAATTACGTGAAGTAAATATTACTTGAATATTTCTGTCTTTTTGTGCTCCTTTAATTGTGTATATAAGGAGAGCATCTGTGTAAATAACTTTCCTCAGATTCAGATTTTCAGTCTCATATTGGAATATCTTGTGTGATAAACAGCAAGGCTACTGCTCAATATGCACCAACACCTGGGAATAATAATGAAAAAATAACAGTGAGAAACTGCAGCACATCTGTTCTTGACATTAACTTTCCTCAGTTTAACAGACTGCCACCACCAGATGTTAGTCTTATGTGCCTTTTTTCCACTGGATGTTGGGGGCCTTCCTGCTTCTCTTTGTCTCTAATGGCTTACATCAGTGCCCTTTGGAGAATTCATGAAAACAACTGTGTCACCAGAATGATCGCTAGGAACCACCACTTTGCTGTGCTGATGTTATGATTATCAAACAACATGGGATAACATTAAAACATGGTAAAAATTGGAGCAATATTTAAGTTTAGCATATTTTTTTTCTTGTGATTAAGGCCGTATTTGTGTAATGAACATGCACCTCGGGGACAGTAAATGTCCACTTAATTCTAGTGTTTTAATTCACAGAGAAACAGCCCCTTTTAGTTCAAGAGCCACTCTTCGACCTTGTCCTCAATGTTTCTAGTGGAAAATATGAACATTTATTAGTAGGTCTAAATAAACCAGAACTGAGCACAAATATTTGTAACAAAGAACTTAATAGGATACACTGTTAGATCCATGCTTTCTTTAGCTCCCTCTCACTGTTTATAATACTGAGAAAATGAAAAACACATCTGCCAATTTAGTCTACATCCGTTTAAAACATTGGCTAGTTTAGAATGACAATAGCAAACATTTTGGAGTTTTTTTCCCTCTGGCTTTGTGATGGAAGAATAATGTTGCATGTGTAGTAGGAGGTTTGCACAACTTAACAAAACTCCATGTAAACTATCAAACAGACCATTCATCAGCAGTTCTTGGGTTTATAAATGGATATGGCTTAGCTTTTCTCAAGTGCTAGGCTCCATTTACCTGCCAGTTACAGATCCAGATTCTCTTCTCATTTCAAGTAAGGTGTCTTAAGAACTCCTCTAAATTCTGCCTGGGGTACACGCTGACCCATTTCGTTGACATAGCATCATTACACAGTCAGTGCCAGGGAGCAGGGCTCTGTGCCATCCAACCATGTGCTTCCACTTGGCATCAGACAGCCAGAATCTGTGTAGCATAGAATCAGTGTCTCCCCATGCTAGGCATAAACAGTTATGGTTTTGTGTGATGCGCACCATTAGATATTGCAAGTAACAGCTGCTCCTGGGGGCCAGTTCATATTTGACTTGCTCGAGTGCGTTCAAGACTGCTCTGCAAAGCATTCTGCCTGTGCTTTAACTCTGCAACTCTGTTGGTATAAAGAGAAGAATAAAGACACCATTGCTTGACTGCAATGTTCTTATGCTGTAGGAACTCTGCTTTAATCAGTTTTGATGGTATGCTTTTAGTATTCATATTTTGTTTTGGTTTCAGTGTTGTCTTTTTTTTTTTTTTTTAATTTTTCTTTTCTTTTTTTTATTTGTTTTACCTGAAGATTTAGTTCTCAATAAAAAGAAACCCCTCTAAATGAGGACTAGTTTGGACAAGATTGTGGTTGTAGGTCACTCCTCTCTCCTTCCTAGTTCTAGTGTAATTGAGATTGAAATCCAGGCTGGTCATACAAAGATCATACAAAACATTTTTGCTATGTTCTTGGTAAGTATTTAGCATGCTTAAGACTTGTGTGCACAATTAAAAGCCTTGGCTCTCAGTTCGTATGTATGAATAATGCTCAAAGCAAAGAATTGTCACAAAGGGCAATAGTAACAATTGTTACACTTTTAAAAAAGTTCTTCTAATTTGATTTCCATTTTATTTTCTCATTATGATGAAGTGAGCTGATCTGTGATATGAAAATTTTATAATACAAGGATGATACTCTTTAGTCTGTCCTTCTCTTTGTATCCCCATTTTGCTTTACAAGAAAGCAAAATCAACTTTCATCTACTTTAAGATACATTAGAGGGAAGCCTAGATGATGTACAGCGAGTCATTATGTCTTTTCTGTTGAGTCTACTTGTGACGTCCAGTCTTAAAAACTGCAGACTTGAAGATGTGATCATCTATTTGAATGCAGCTAGAAAACAACCATTTAAAAAATCATTAGATTGAAGGGTGATTTCTTTGTGTGATGTCTGTGATCCAGTGGGCCAAATAAACATGAGTTTTAGGTGGTTTAGCTGTTTGAATGGGCACACTTATATCCTCATCTAGCTATCTTTTATGTGGCAAAGGACCTTATGCCATAGTAAAACACTGAAAACTCTTGGGCCAAATCTTTATGCAGAAAATCTGCTACTAAGTATACTGAAGTCATATGGGAAAGATAACTTCTTTAGTTCATATATAGATACTGTCTCTGTGCACTGTCTGTGTACAGACTGCTTGTCTGGCAAGTTGTATTTTTTTAAATACGCATTTTGGAAACTCTGAGAAATTAGATGATTTGGGTAGATTCTTATAAAAGTCCTCATCTGTTATTTCAAGGAGAAAGATGTAAACGTTGTGTGTAAGCTGTTAGGTGGGTGATCCTAATGTATTTTAAATGATTGGAAGACAAGAGATTATATTTGCTGCCATATGGATATTAGAACTGTTTCCACTGCTAATTTCCCTATGATGCACATGAAAGAATGGCATTTATGTCTTTGTACTGTCTTTATAAATGTTTTTTAAAATAGAAAATGAAGTTTCCAGTTGGCAAAATTAATTTCCATCCACAAATCAGTCTCTGTCAGCAACAAGAGAAAAGTGACCTTAATCTTTGTTTTAAAAATTTATTATTATTTTGTGCTAGCAGTCTATGACAACAGGGAATAGTCTAGTAGAAACTTAGCAAGTTGTCTTGTTAAGCATGATAGATATTTTTGTACTAAATTTTTCATGTGCAGCATTTGGTCTGATGTCAAAAAAATTGAACTCATAAGACTGAAATTACTTGTGATAGACCAAATCCCTGCATACAGAAATGTAGTCTCAGCAAACTAGGCTATTACTTTTTTTTTTTTTTTTTTTAACTCTCACAGCACCATTATAGTAAGTTTGTCTGTTGTTTTCAGGTTGATCCCCTGTTTACAGTGCCTGCACCTCCACCTCCGATTTCCAGCAGTATCACACCTCAGATTCTGCCTTCCTACTTTTCCCCATCTTCATCCAATATTGCAGCACCAGTCGAGCAGCTTTTGGTACGGACTCGTTCAGTGGGTGTAAATACTTGCGAGGTTGGAGTAGTAACAGAACCTGAATGCCTTGGACCCTGTGAGCCTGGGACCAGCGTGAACTTGGAAGGAATTGTGTGGCATGAAACTGAAGAAGGTAAATTGTTTTTTCCACTAGGTTTGTCTGTGAGATATGTTAAGAAGGAGGAGACTCTGCTGTATGTGCCTTGGTGCTAACTAAAGGCTTACTAGTCTGTTGGGGTGCCATTGTGTACAATGGCAGTCACAGCTTTATTAAGGCTCACCTAGTGAGTTTTTCTTTTAAAAACAAATGGCAGGTTTTTTATTATTTAAAGCAACTGTGTTTTCCAAATGACCTACCATGTAACCCAAGCTAACAATAGAATTGTTTCCTCTTGCTGTATTAAGAAAAGCATATGAAGAAATTGCTAGTAAAATAGCATAAATGTGCTATTTAAATATACATCATGAGGGTGTGTATATGTGATGGGAGTGGATATATGAATATGTTAGATGAAAACTTAGAAAGTTGAATATTTTGGAATTCAGACACTATGATAGGAAATGCCACCATTACATAAAAATAGAAGCCCCAGAGACCCCATGGAAATTTAAGTTGATGTGGTTATTGTTTGCATTTTGGTTATTTGAAATATAACAATTTAAGATGAAAGCATTCTTGCTTGAAGAAAAGTGTTCCATCTGGTGAAGAAGTGCTATTTAAACCAGAGTGATTTCTTTAATATCCTTTGAAGGCATTTGTCCAAGTAGGAGTGCTGGAGAGCTTTGGTTAACACTAAGCATTGATTTGCTATGAATTAGAACAAAGTAGGAAGAGGATTATGCTCTGATATGCAGATTTTTCCATTTTGGTTTTCAAAAGCTCATTATTAAAATACCAACTTTCTCCTGCTAAAAATACTGCATGTGTACACTAAATTTCTGCAATTTTTAGTTTAGTAATAGCATATGTCTCCATTTATACCTGTCTGAAAGTCTTCCTGTGATTTTTCTTATGTTGCTTTTGAGGATTATTTAATTTTTAGTGATCTACCTTCCTCAACAGTGAAAACAAGATTATTTACAAAATCATATAATGACAGAATACAGCACTGTAATGCTTCATGATAAATCCTGACATGCTTCACACCATATGCAAAATGGTATTTGGTCCTTTGCAGTGATATATAAGACCTCACCAAAGTGCTCTGCACTGTCCTTTCAAAAATCAATAGAGTCAGATTTACTTGCTTTTATATGCTTTCATCCATCCATCTTTCTCTCTGTGTATGTCTACAGCAGATTCATAAGGCAGATTGATCCTTTTAGATTGTTTTTAAAGCACAGTATAAATTCTGTTTTAAAATATCCCTGCAGAGATGACTGCCCTTAGCAACTGCAATCTTCCTTGACTGGCCTGCATTAACCAGAGTTGGAATGTGTGGGCGTTAACTATGTTGACATGAAAGAGCAGTAGCTGTTAATAGTGTTATTCTTGCTGAATAAACTAAACTTCTGACCCCCACTGAATTTAAGAAGCCTTCCTTGCGAGTGGTTTGGCACCAGAAATGAAGTATTAAAAAAGAGTTGCATTCTGGTCAGGATAACATTCCATTTAGCAGTATCTCATCACTCTACTGGTTTAAAAACTCTTGTTAGTTAATGGGAATTAACTACCTCAGCTTTTTCCTAGTTTGTCTAAAAAAATTTTCTGAAACAACTCAGTTCAATGATGGCATGCTTGAGCGAAACAGTTTTGAATGTGCCTGTTTTCACAGCTTTACAAATACTGTTTGGCAACACTGCAGCTATGAGTGACTACAAATACAGATAAAACGGGATTCTAAAATACTCTAGAAATATAGCTAGAATGTAGTTTAAGAGACTGAAGATAATTGATATGATTTCATATTGTGTGGTTGGTACTGTGCTCTTTGTGTTTGACTGTTTCAGACCCTGCTGACTGAAGAAAATAACATAAATTTGACTGTTTATTCCCAATGTTCACAATCAACACTGCATTATGAAAAATGAATTCCTAATGATCATTTTTGCATTTTAATTAAGTTTTGATGTTTAGGGCACACATATATGTATATATTTAGCTGAATTCAAATTTTCTGACATGTTCGTGAAAGCACTAATAGCAGCTTGCATGAAGCCATTTCTGCCAAATTCTAGGAAACAGGGTGCAGATGGGTCTTCTATTCATCTTTAAGAGAAAAAAGATTATCAGATATTCATTTACTCTAGTTATGATATTGATTTTAGGGCAGAACATGACCTTTCCTAAACTGGTGTAAATTCAGATTACTCTAACTAAAATCTTTGTAATTAGGCACATCTAAAACCATCTTGATGTTCATAATGACCAACTAACATACAAATTTCTTCTATGATGTTAATATGTTTCTATGGTGTTCACTCCCTTTACTGCTTTTGAAAACTTAATAAAAACATGTATAATCTGACGTTTCTCTAGCTGGCTATATATCTGATAGCTTTTTAACATAAAACAATTCTAGAAAGCTAAGGTATGAAAATTCCTAATCTTGGCTTGTGTTTTGAGATATTGGAATTGTTCTTTCTCTGGTTTAGCTACTCTGTGTAAAATGAGTTGTGAGGTGGTAGGAATAGGCTTGTAGGATGTCTGCATCTGTGGCATATAAGAACTGTGAACCTAATGTGCTGCTGAGCAGCCTTCATGTGCTGCAGCAACTAGGTGTGGGAATGCAAATACAGACAGGATGTGGTGAATCACAGCTTTTACAAAAAGAATAATAGAGTGAATGTAGAAAGATCATAGAATCGACCGGATTGGAAAAGACCTCCAATATCATCAAGTCCAACCCTTGATCCAACTCCCCTGTGGTTACTAGACCATGGCACTAAGTGCCACATCCAGTCTCATCTTAAAAACCTCCAGGGATGGTGAATCCAGCACCTCCCTGGGCAGCCCATTCCAATGTCTTGATTACTCTCTCTGTAAAAAATTTTTTCCTAATATTCAACCTAAACCTCCCTTGACACAGCTTAAGACCATGCTCTTGTCCTAAAATCAAATAGTTTATGTAGAACTCATTATTAGCATAGATGTAATATATACTTCATAGAAGAGAAGGCATATACTGAGAATTTATGTTATGAAGGTATGTGAAATAATGACTTTTCTTTTAGGTGTGTTAAACAAGTAGTCATATTCTGTTGCATTTGTTCTTTGAGGTCAGAAAAAGGAGTATATTTGGATGTACTAGTCATATTTTTAAGATAATCACTCCAAGGGAGGGGTAGGGGAAGAAAATAATTTTGGATTTCAGACGAAACTGTGGAAGATTAAAAAGAGCATTGTTACTACAACTCTTTACATTTATTGCACACCCGTCTATTCAGTTAACTTGATTTAATAAATCAGAC
This sequence comes from Manacus vitellinus, assembly GCF_001715985.3. Taxonomy (NCBI): domain Eukaryota; kingdom Metazoa; phylum Chordata; class Aves; order Passeriformes; family Pipridae; genus Manacus; species Manacus vitellinus. The sequence continues at coordinate 6,739,353 of NW_021940917.1, read as the reverse complement.
CTTTTTTTCCAGGGTGTTTTAATCCTAAAATGCTTAGAGGAAAGCTGGCATCTGAAGTCTGTGACATTTAATTACAAAGGTTGGTAACCATAGCTGGTTACTCATATAATTGACTGAGACTGCTGGTTATCATGTGGGTATTTCTCAGTTGCTCTACTAAGTTATGTAGTGTTTAATTTCTACATGTGTATACTGTAGGCATTGTCGTCTGCATAACAATCTTGTTTGGATATAACTTGATAATGTTTCCAAAGTGAAGTTAATGGCGTTAAAAAAGAGCATTGAAGGAACTAGCTGAGGTTTCCCTATAGCAGAGGAATAAAAAATTGTTATAGGCAAGTCAACTTGAAACTGGCAGGTGATGCGGATATTTGACACCAGAAACCATGGTGCTGTAAAAGTCCTTCACAATAAGCAGCTTGGTAGTGTTAATTGGAGTGTGTATTTTGGTTTGTTTGGTTATGTTGATTCTCTGGGAAACAGCTGCTAAAAGTCTGTATTGTTATAATGAGAAAAAAGGTTTATCTAGGATCGGGTACTTACTAAATCATGTAATTACCTTCTGGGAAAACAGATTGAAGAGAACATTAATTGTTTCTTACTGCCTGGAGGAAAAAAAAATGACCCAGAAAAAAAGGGAAACTGCCAACAAACTTTCTGAATTGCTTAGAGCTCACTTTTTGGCTTAGCTTGCCCTAGGTCATGTCCTGTTTTTGGTTCTACATCAAGTAGTAAAGTCTGCCTTTAGAAGTGAGAAGCGCTAGTTCTGATGATGTCTTGTTTTCTTGAAATCTGTGTAGGAGACAGCCATCCGTCACCTTGCTGCCTTTGGGTGCAGAACAAGCTGCCTACGTGCGGCATCGGAGTTCTCTTGTTGCTGCACTGACATTCTTCCTCTTTTTGCAGTTTCGGGTACAACCTGCTTTTGTTCAGTAATAAATAATGGGGAAATTAGTTGTATATTTTAAAGGGTCATCTTATTGGGGTTAGCTTGTTGACAAATACAAGAAACAGGAATCTTCTGGATCTCAGAAATCTCAGATGGGTTCATCTCCAGAGTATTCCAAATTTATCATAGCCTCAGTTCTGACACTATTTTGCAGAAATTTTCAGTAGAAAGGAGAAGGCTTTGATGACAAAGAGGCATGCTGATACTTGTGTGTATGGTTTCCCAGCCTGCCACTTTTGCAACTAATATGCATAGATGTTTTGAAAACATATCTATTGCACAGAGCTGATGTGGATTCCTTCCTGCCTTACTATGTGGCCTTAGTTTTGCAAAAACTGCTTTAAAAGAATGGTCTGTTTTGAATGTCTTTGGTTAGATATGCATTTGTACATGTGTATATGAGTAAGGGTGTGTAGATGTCAATAGAGACAGAATTAGAAGAATGAGAGGTAGTCTGACAGCCTGTTATTCCTGTTAGCCATTTTTGTGGTTTAACAACCACATTTTCTTCCTTTCATAAATACAAAGGCATGATGAAACAATGAAACTTGTAATATTGAAAGCCATGTCAAATATGTAAGGAAACAAATGTAGACATTAAAAAGTTTTAAAAAATCTGTTTTATCAAAGAACATTACAACAATTCATAGAAATTCAGAGAAACATGATTAAATCACAGCTGTTGTCTTGAGCTCAATCAAGGTTTATTGAGAGAGGCAATATCCTTTATTAAACCAAGTGATACAGTTGTAAAAAACAGATACTCCTTTAGACAGGGTGCATTTATATTCTCTCCTTTCTGTGTGATCTAGACCATTGCTTGCTGTGTACAACGAGTGGAAGTTTGGTCTTATTAACCACCATATTTAGTTCAGAATTGAAAGACAGTGGGTATATGTATATGACAGAAGCATAAAGTTAGACATTGTTCAAAAATGAGGCTTTGTTATGTCCATGTTGCAGAGAAGTGGTCTGTGGAGAAAGTAGTGGTTTTTGGCTAGCTACATTAACAGAACACCTAAAACACAGCTATTTTCTAGTGTCGTATGAGTCATCTGCTGACCCAGTATCAACGTCGACCAGTATCAAAATGTCATCTATTCAGAAAAAGCCTTTACATGTATTTATATTTTGAGATGTTTTGTTTAATTTTTCCTCTTTCTACTGTTTGTGATACCAGACCCAGTAAATCAATGGATTTAAGGAGACTGAGATACAAGATTCTTTATAGACTTAAAGGCACTTGGAGTCTGACACCTAGTACGCGTTACACAGAAACTAGTAACAGAAGAGAAATGGGCTGAATCTCACAATGGGAAGCCACACTCTGGCATAAAAAGGTTTGTGGTTTATGGAGGCTCTATGTGCCTTACAAAAGGAGTCTGGAGATTGCACTTTAGTACACAGACTATCTGAGAAAAGTTTCAAGAGTTTAATGTTACAGGATTCAGACTGCAAGACGGATTTAGCTGTAGTTAAAAATCTCAACAGCATGCCCGACCTTATCAGAGTATTTAGGGACATGTTTAAGGACATAAATTCTGACATTGTCCTGTAACTAGCTTCTGCACCGTTTCTCATGAACTTCTTTGAAGTATACAGTGCTGGCTGGTGTTTGAGGTAAGGAGTGCAAAAATAGACTACAAGTCTGTTTCTATCTAAAGTAAATGAAGCAAATGGTAATTTTAGAGTATCCACAGAAGCCCCTCAAATGGTTTTAAGCCACTGGGACTAACTATGAACCAGGTGCACATGGTTGTGATGTGACTCTAATGAGTTGCCATGAATCAGCTGGGCTGTGGTAACCAAACCTTTGCAGGCTCTTTGTTCATAGCAAACAGTAGATAAATCATGTCAGCGTAAACCCTCTCAGTGAAGAAGAAATGCAGAACAGGTTATGGATGGTCTCTGCTGGTAGAGGAAGGGAGATATGTGTCTGATAGGAAATATTTTTACTTCCTTGAGTTTAATTTTGATTCTTTTGCAAAACACTTCTTTTTCCAAAAATGTTCAATTAGTCATTCATTTAAACATAAATTTAAGTTTAAAGCTGTTTGTCTAGGTAATGGAAAGCATCACAGATTAGTGAAGATCTGTAAAAGAAAAAGAAAATAAAAGAAAAAAAAAAGAGTTGAAAGCAGAACCACTGCTATTTCTTAGTCCGGCAGAGAGATTATGCTAGCTCATCACTTCTTCCATTCCTTCCTAACACCATTGATTCAGCTTTCTGAAGACTGCAGACCAACCCTGGAAGAAAATCACTTAGGAAATTTGTGCTGTTAAATGTTAAATTTGGTATTTAAATGTCAGTGTTCCTTCTTGAACATAAATGCACCACAGGGTCTAACTAGTGCTAGTCCTTCAGCTTTGTTTAGAGAGGCTGCATGTCTCTATTACATGGAAGGATGTGAAATTTGTTTACTCCCTAGTGCTTCTCTTGTTGCTTCACTCTTAGGAGTACTGATTTAATGCTAAGCAGAGCATAGCCAGAGTACAGTCATGATAACTGACCAAAAATATCAGAAGTGTCGTATTTACCCTGGGTAGTAATGGCCAGCTTATCTAAAAGGACCTTGCAAATGCCATATTTTACAAACTCAGTGAGAAACTGGGTGCAATTCTCTTGGTATAACCCAAAGCAGAGAATGAAAAAACTTAACAAATTCCAGACAGTGCTTACATAAAACTGTGGATATTACCAGACTGCTACAGAGGAAGACTCCCCGTGCTGCTTGTACATACATAGAAAATTTTTCCTTTTACAAACAAGCATATGGGAGCAGGGAGGGTGCCTAGAAAAACGAAGGAGGATAATTGAGATTGGAAACATTTGCTTGGGGCTATTTGAATGTGAAACTGAGCCTGCTGGAGCAGTGAGGTTATGAACACTGAAGGAGTTGCTTTAAGAAAAGCAACAGTTTTGAGCATTTACTGCTCAAAAGTGAAATCTCAACAGCAGTAGATTGCTTCGAAGTGAGACTGTTCCAGTACATACTTGGAACATGTTTGGATTTGTAGATAGCAGGGGGAGAGATGACTGCTAATGAAGTGTGTATGTGTGCAAGTGTTTTCTTACTAAATAAATACCACTAGAGTAAGGGGTGAAGCACAACTGAAATGGCATATTTAGTTGGTGTGGTTCAGGGATTGAAACACTTATTTAAAATTGTTCTCACAGTCACTCTTAATTTTGTGCATACTTTTAGTTAGGACAAGCTGTTATGTGCCAGTTTTGTTATGTTCCAAACCAGTGCCAGTCTTGTGCAGTGGTAAATGAGAGGTTCTCTCAGTTGCTGGACTACATGTTTTTACTAATACAGACTAATATAAAATTGCAAAATAATCCTTTTTTTCCTCTGTTTCAGGCTACGTAGTGAAAAGTTGCCTTTAGCATCGTGACTAGCTTTCCTGTGTAAGATCAGTGTCTGATCTAACATGCAGCTCTTCATTTTTTACAAAGAGTGGAAACTTATATTTTGTCATCCTGAGGGATATTCATAATTCTTTCCAGTTATTACTGATGTACTACTAACTTTTGGTAATTTTTGGTAGCAAGTGGCAATCCCAAAAGCGGAAGGAAAAACTCAATTTAAAATTTTTGAACAGTGAAGAGCTTTTTGACCTTTAGAGTTAATAAAAAATTACGTCTTATGTTTTTATTCTAAAGGAAGGAGACAGGAAACGTAAAGGTTGAAAATGTAGAGGTTGAGGGTGAAGAAAAAGAATACATATATATAAAAAGAAAAGCTCAAGGCAAATACTTTCTTGATTTAGTCCAGATCTAGACTAAATCTAGATCTAGATTTACTAAAGCTAGTGTTGCAATGGAAAATACAATTGAAGTTCATTGATCTTAAATCCCCAAGGGCCATGAAATTTAGTGTTAAAAGAACCGCAGAAGTATCTGGGATAGAAAACAAAAGACCAGTATTAGAGCACTTTGCTTTAATTTGGGTTTTATTTCTTTTTTCTAAGGAGAATCAACTAAAGCAAAATCACTTATGTGTCCATCAAAATTAACACTGGTTTGTATTTACTAGCTTCAAATTTAAATCTCAAAGGAATTTAAAGGGGATATAGCTATGGAAATAAAAGGCTGCAGAATTAATTTCTAAGGGCAGATTTTACCACTCTTATTAAAGATTTAATCAGAATAAAAAAGAATATTTAAGAAAAACCTTCTTTTCCCCTTCTTTTTCTTCCCCTTGTTGTGAGATGTCAGTTACTTCTTAAGCTTAGTTGGTATGTTTACTAGGGCTTTGCTTGGGGCAGTATTTTAGTGTATTTAGTGTTTTGTTTGAGTTTGTTGTTGTTTCTATTTGAGGGTTAGAGGCGGATCAAGCCGTTTGCTATTTCTCTAGTGATTTAGCTAATAGTGTAAACATCTCCTTTAATAAAATGGAACTGACATTAGTTGTCAGGAGATGGCAGTTCTGCAGCCAGACCCTAACACTGAGGATAAATGTTGTGGAGAATCAGTTTCAAGCAGGGGTAGTTCCAGATCAATCTTCAATTAATCTAGAGGTGTTTTTTTTTTTTTCCCCACAGTCACTTAAAACTTCTGCATTTAAGTACGTTGAGACAAGTAATTACGTTTTACTGCCTATTTACTTTCCCCTGCAGTGACTGAACCTGTACTTCTTAACCTTGCATTCATACAGAGCTGCCTTTTGTGGGTCTTTGGAAGCCCAAGGCTATGTGATCTGCTCTAGCTGGGATTTAGAAACAGTAAGAAGAGTCTCGGGTTTCACTAAAGGAGCTGTTTTCCTTAGGGAAGAGACAAGCTGATGTCAACTTTTAGCAGAGTATGACTTCTAATGTGTTAGGGATTTTAAAATGAAGCTTACTTTATAGGTTATCCTCTACAGTTTTATGAAAGTCCTGAAAGTTATGACTGTAGGTTCTGTGGAGAAAGTTTTGCAATAAACTAATATTGCTTCTTGAGAAATTTTGTTCAAATGTTACCTGTGACAGTGAAGCCAGTACAAGTTTGTTTCCATCCAAGCCAGTTTCATCCAGAAGAACCACTAGCTATTGGTAGACTTCATGTAGCTTTAGAGTAAAAAGAATCACTGGTTACAAGACTGAGCAATTTAAAAAAAAAAATATTTTTTCCTCTGTTGCAGCAATTCCCAGCTAGAGACCTATGTTTAGAGGTGATAAAATCTGAAGGAAAGACAGTGCTACTAGTGTTCATTACTTAACAAAAATCAGATTATTTTTGTTGAATTCTGAAAGACAGAATGGCATTTCCACATAGCCTGCACACACTTGAGAAAGCCTTTCACTTCACCACTATTATGTGAAAGAAAAAGTTTTCCCTGATAGTCTTATAAAAATTGAGAATTCAGCATTTTTAAGCAAAGCAGACATGTGTGACTTTTAAGTGGTAAAATAATTTAGTTCTCTGACAGTAGCTAATTTTTGAGCTTTCTCAAATTCATCAATTTTTTGCAAACCCCATCTAGGCTGCACTTCTTCCAGGGTGCAGGGCTACTTAAGGTGAGAGTGAAAGATCTTGGGTTTAAAATACAGTGACATAGTAGTTTATTCATTAAACTGGCTAGTCAAGGTTGGTTACAAACAGATTTATCTGGGAAAGTATTCAAACATACTTCAGGGGGGAGAGAAAATGTGGCAGCAGTGGTGTCTTCCCATCCTCCCAAGTATTAATGGAAGGCTGAGATATCTCCACAGTGTTTGGGCTTCTGCTGGCCAGTGCACAGGGGGCGTTTATTGTACCACAGGCATTTTCATCCAGTTCAGCTCTTTTGGAAATTTCCTAACTTCCGGGTTTTTTTTCTTTTTTCTTTTCTTTTTTTTTTCTTTTCCTCCTTTATTTTTTCTTTCTTTCTTTTTTTGTTGTGTGTGTATCCTGAAAGCTGGAGAGAACTGATTTCCTTGAATTTTCCTTATTCCAGCACTTCAATTCTGGTGGCCTCAGCGGCTGCAGTCTTATGCCAAAGTACTACTTCTTGCTGAACAGGGAAACTGTAGGTGCCATGGAACCTGAGATGGATTTTAAATGATTGCATCTCCCCTGCGAACACATTCCTGTTGACAGTGGAAATGAAGTTGTATAGCATTTTAGTAATTTATTTCATGATACCCACTGAAGGGTTTTCTACCAGAACTGACAGTCAGTTTCTCCCTTGGATAAAGATTAAAGGTGGCACAGAGATTCAAATTTATCAACTGGTGCATTTTTATGAAACGTGAACGAGTAGGCTAACACCATTTCTTTTTACTTTGATTCTGCCCACACAAGTGGCACATGAAATTAGTAAAAATAAGGGGGAAGAGGGACTCTTGAGGGGCAGGAGCGAATCTGTTCTTGGTTTTGCTTCGAGGCAGTGGGTGGTGATTGCATTACAAATGGTTCTGTTGCTCTAGACAAGCAAGTGACAGGAAATGACTTAGAGAAAATGTTTTTGTATCCCCAAAGCGTTATCTTTGAGAAGCACAGTTAGTAATGCTGTTGTGAAAAGAAACTTCCATTTGGACAGACAGCTTGATGTAGGCAAAGCTGCTAATTTGTTTTCAGCTTCAAGGAGATTTAGAGTCTTTGCATCTTTGGCAGTAACACACAATGTAATTGTTTCCCTTCCCCTTAATCTTCAGCCTAGATGTATTGGCTTAATGTAGCTAGGAAAGGCTGGAATGTTGACTGTCTTTGCTGCACCAGATAGCTTATCCTAACAGGCGAGGAGAAGTTATTCCAGGACTCTTGACTTTCTAGTGTGTGAGGAGAATGCTTACTGTTCTTTTCATCATTACATCTAGTGGCAGAAATGCTGTTGCTCAGAATGGAAAATAAATTATTGGGTATGAAAGGAGGTGGCAGAATTAATGTTCTTGCACTGGCAATGTTACTCAGTTATTGGGGGCTCTCTGTAAATAACAGCTTTGCTTTCGTCTATTTTCTGCCTTTTTCTTTCACAGAAGTAATTTTGTAACACTACAATTTTTAAGTAGTTTAAAAAAAACCTAACTGTGCACCGGCAGATTTGTTTGCATTCCTATTACTCAGTTTGGCATTGTTTGTGGGCAGCAGCTGCTTACACTTTTGGAATATGTGCCATTAACATACCATTGGTTTAAACCTAGCTCAATTCACCAAAACTACAATCTTCAGAGAAGGAATATAGCACATCATGGTGCAATTAAAATATTTAGTCAATCCAGTAGTTAAGCTTGGGTCAGCTTTGAAGGGCAAATTTCATTGCTGGGATACATTCTTGGCTATGAATGAATGCATGAATAATCTGTCTTTGAACCTTAAGATGCACAATAGACACAATAACTCTTGAGTTGAACTCCTGAGAGTGGTTGATTTATGGGCAGCTGTTGAAAGTGCTCCCAGTAAAATTATTTTTTAATCTGTGAAGTAGAAACCTGTAGTATATTAATTACTGTATATCATTGCAATGTAGACAGAAAAAAGCTGTGCATGTCTTTACGACACATTTTTAATTTATAGATTAAGAGGAAAAAGTAATGATTCTGACATGGTACATTGCCATAAACCAAAAATCACTTGTCAGGGCTCCACCAGCCAAATAGCTGAAGGCATTGTTGACCTCAACTGCTCAGCCAGTTGATCTGTGTAAGTTACCTTCCATTTAGCAGAGGCAACAGCAGGGATTGTGTGTTCTCCCCAGTGCCAGGAAGTTCACAAACCTCATAAGCCAGGTCTAGTTTCATTTACATTAATGTTGTGACCAAGGATCTGACACACATTGCTCCTTTCCCTGCTCCAAGGTCCATAGCCTCAAGCAAAGGGCTGGGGCTCATGTACAGGAAGGTGTAACATTCACTTTGGCCAAGTTGATCTGCTGGAGGGCACCGTTTGCTAAAAGAATGAGGATGTCTCTTGTGTGAACAGCAACAGTGGCCTGGCACAGCGTCTTTTTAGTCCTGGGGAGGAGGGAGCTGTTTTTGACTCAATACTGCTTTCTAAGCTATTGTGTCTACATTGCAAAGTGCTGGCAATGTTTATTGATTGTTTTAAGACATTTTGTATTATAAAAATTGTGTCATGGAAGCTGGTTTTTTTAGCTAATTCTAAGAATTTGTTACAGAAGGAGCAATTTGATATTATTTTCTTTCAGCTAACAGGCCAAGCAGATGGGAAAGCAGACCTGGAGTAGTTTTGCTGGCTGGCTGCCACAATTCTGTAAATTTTGAGTTGTATGGATATGTAACAGTTTTATTTTTCCCTTTTTGGAAATGTATGCCTGTAAGTCTTCGGGAAATTAATCACTGGTTTCCTGTGAAATGTGCACTTTTGAAACAAATGTTGTAGCAGTGTGCCATGCAGACTCTGTGTTGTGTCAATTAGGAAGTGTGACATCAGCAAACTCCATAGACTGTTAAAGGCTAAAGCACTTTTCAAAGCATCATTCCTTCACAATTCTCTGGAGAAAGGATTAAAAAATGACAGAAATTTGAACTGCAGTACAGTATAGAGTTATTGTTTGCCTTTGCCACTGAAAAGGCACAGGGCTTGTAATTCTACCCAAATGAGATTTTTAATGCCATTTGAGTTACACTATTTTGTCTTTGAAATTAATAAGACATTCAGATTTTCAAACCTGTATTAATAACTGTGAGTTGATCAAAGCTTGGAAATCCTAAATTTAACATTCCACAGAGGGAAAGAAGAAAAATACAACCCATGTTTCAACTTTGGGCTCTCCCATCACTTCGTACCACTCCCTGCATCTCCACAGCAGAATGACCAGCAAGAAAAGAGTTACTTAAGCATTTATTAACTGTGGTATTGATGATGACATAGCCACTAATTACACACCGAGAGAGCTACATTTAACAGTAAAAAATGCTAGGGTTTTAAGCACATGACTGACAGCCTGGGTCATAGTTCTTTTTTTGTAGCTTTTTCCCTGGAAATTTAAAGAACTCAGATTCTTACTGCTCAGCATTTGGATCTTCGAGATCAAAAGGCCTTTCCTTCAAAGAGTTTCATGTTGTTATTTAAATGGTAATTGGATCTATCCTCCGTTTGACTTGTGAGCATTTTAACTTTAGTAGACTTGGGATTTTCATTATTTTCAGTTCTGTGCTTCTAACGGAGGAGGTGATTTGGGGAATGACAAACATTAAATGCAAATTTGGAAGCTAGTTACTAGAGACAAGAGCTGATAATTTTTGGGAACGGATATAAGCTAATTCAGCAACATGTGCTCCAGAATGAGTGATTTTGCTGCTGTAATAATCTGTCGCTTTTTTACTGGTGACTTTTGCACCTAGAGTAGTTCCTTACTGACAGGTGAATGTTTCTGTATGATGTGAATTGTGAAGTAGACATAAATTATGGGGTTTGTTGAACTATTTGCCTGCAAAATTATGATTTAATATGGTACTCTCTGGAGAGAAGGTCATGGCCACAAAACTGATCTCCAGGGAGGCAGTGCTTAAAGACAAGTAATCTTTGGTGTACACCTTCTACTGTAATCTTCAGTACTTTCTGGTGTAGAAAAAGTAATGGTCTCGTCATGTATTTGGGAGACAGAACCAACATTTTGCTTTACTTCATACTCGCTCTTTACTGAATTGGACTTCAGTTCCTCTGTTGTTCAGTTTATTCCTTCAGCTGCCTGTGTGATTAAGAAACATGAAAACTGCTATCCTTGTTATCCAGGAAAGACTAAAATACTTTCCCCGACAAATGTATTGCTGTCTGATATCACTGTTGTCAGCGTACAAAGAACTGCTACTGAAGAGCATGATGAGACATAACTGCATTTCCTGTGCTTGATGACTTGGTTTATATTTTACTTGAGGGTGACCCCAAAACACCCTCAGGTATAATTACTGTTTAAGTGGCTAAACTGTATTCAGGATTAAAATGTCTTTATGCTAAACATTTAACAAGAACCTGCAGACCTGCTTCAGAGAAACAAATAGTTGAACGTGACAGTTTTCAAAATGCAACAATACAATTTTTACACGTAAAGGAAAGAGGCATCTGCAGAGTCTACAGAGAGGTCTTTGTGTTGGTGGTATAGCACTAAGGGCTGCATTAAGAACCTCTGGTGTTTTCTAATAATGTTAGATGTATCTTCCTATTGACAAGTTTATTTTCTATCGACTTTAGACCACCCAGCATCACATCTAACCTGCAGCCGTTTTTCCCCTGCAGTCTCTTTCCTACCCTCCCCCAAATGTATGGTGCATGTGTATTCATGGTTTTGCTTTCTATTCACGAAGGTATCCAGCTGGGAAAATATAGTGTGTACAATACTTTCTGCCTTCAACTGACGTTTCTCATAAATTGCAACAGAAACACTGCTATCAGCAGCTAAATAGCAGGTAGAATACAGCTCTACATAGCAAGTCTCAGCAGGACACAGAAACTATGGTTACCAAATTTCCAAAGAGAAAAGGTGGTGAGGGAGAGTTTCTATATAAGAATAAAATAACTGGGGAAGGGGGATGAGACACATTTAAATTGGCTTCATTGAAAGCTGCCTTTTTAAAAAAAGGGCTTATAGGGGCTGACTCAGTGGCTTCAGCATTCGCTTTTTGCTGAATTGTTGTTTTAGAAGACCTCACAAGAGGTTTCTATTATAAGCAGTGCAAAACAGTCTTTCCTAGTTGGTCCTTAAAAAAAACCCTACCCTCCACACCTATTCCTTCAAATACTTTTTGGAAAATACGTCATACTTAACTGCTGCTGTAGTATAAGGTGTTTATGATAGAAAGGCTGGGTCAGCCACAATGCATTTATGCAGGAAATACAACTTTGGTGGAAATAGGCTAGTAAATAGCATTATGTTCCTAATCACAGGATTTAATAAGTTTCCATTTTGCCCTCAACTATGTTTAAACCCAAATCTGCAAAAGGTTAAAAAACAACCTCACAGCATAGCTTAGAAAATATATCACAGTACTGATTTAGGTTTTTTAGGTCTTTTTCATGTCTGGGTTTTAATTGTTGTTTAGTTGGTTTTGTTGTTGTTCTTTTTTTTTTTTTTTTTTAGTTGATTGGGGAGGGTATTAAGTCAGCTGAGATCTTGTTTATCTTTGGTAGGTCTGTTCTTTTTGACCATGGCAGAAAGGACAGGAAATAATGATCTTAAATTGTGGCAGGAGAGATTAAAGCGAGACATTAGAAAAGCATGTCTAACAGCAAGGATAATGAGGCTGTGAGTCTATCAGCTTGTGCAGTCTTCCATTAGTAGAAAACTTATAAGAACATTTTTTAGGATAAATAGTGATACTGCTTCAGAAGTGGGAGGGGTGGACTGATCCTCTTAGCTAAGTCCTCTTAGCTCTGTAGTCCAGTTCAGAGATCAGGATAGTTCATAATTTATTCTGTGTTTGGTTTCATTTTTGTTTAGTTGATTGGTTTTTGTTTGGTTTGGGGGGGTTTTTGTTTGTTTGTTTTTTGTTTGTTTTGGGTTTTTGTTGGTTTTGTTTGTTTGTTTGTTTGTTTTACTTCTCACATGGGGATTTCCTAAGCAATTAGGACATGGTGTGTCACCTTCTTTCTTTTTTTTTAGATTTAAAATTAGTTGAAGAGAATTACTGAAATATTTTAAAATGACCACAAAAAGGAAATTCTGCTGCTTAAACCAGGGCTATATATAAATTATAGCAGACAGCTATTAATCAAGGGCTCCTGGGAACCAAATATGGAACAGAGAACAGCTCTCTTATAGACAACCTAGTAATGAAGAGACCAACTGTTGAAATACAGCTGAAGGAAGAAGAAGGAGAGAGTGCAGGTACACTTTGCTGGACTGTTACCCCTATGCTTGGCTTAAGCTTTAATTTTTCATAGCAATACCTAGCTCGTAAATATCTCATTGTAATTTTGAAGGATGCTTCTCCAGTAACCTTTGCTTTTCCGTAACATAATCTTTTAAAGCTGTCTTATGAGCAATGAGGGAAGACAGTGTTACAAACATAGCACAGCACATTGAGATCCAAGAATATTATTGAGTCTGGGTGAGGCACATAAATAACACTAATCTTCCTTCTGAGAGGACAGCCATTTGGTTTCCGTTTGGAGAGTAACAAGGATGTATGACTCTTCTCCTTCAGTTTATCAAACTATTTTCAATGACATATTTTTCCAGCAGTAAATATTTATTAGCATTTTTGTTTGTTTATTTCTTTGAGGGGTATTGGTTGTATGCTGAGTTTTGCTTGGAGAGAAGAAAAAAGACAACTCTTCGAGGTCTCAGAGATATGGTCAGGTCTATTTTATTTATGCAATCTCTAAGACAGTTGGCAGACAGCCCTAAAGAGGCAAAATCTCACTCTTAGTCTTTCCACTTCGCTCATTCTTTCGTATCACCTACTGGTAATAGTATTTAAGGTTTTTCTAGTTCTATGTTGTTTTCCCTATAGCTGACTTCCCTGTGACAGAGAAAGAGTAATAGTGAGCTTTACCAATAATGTCCTCTTTGATTCATCATTCATTTGGGTTCTTTCTGCAGTTTTCCCTTGCACTCCTGAAGTTTTATGAAGTCTAAATATCTCATATGAATTTCTCAGTTGGTCTGCTATATACTTTTGTCAAAGAGCAGTTGTTATCCATTTGGTTATCTAACTGTGAATCTTCTTGGCAGTGAGCAACTGGCTTAGAAATACATTACATTTCTCTCTGTCTACAATCTTGAAGAAAAAGAGGATATTTTCTCATGGACAACAAGAGAAAAGCCCATGCTTTTCTGATAGTATTGAAGATAGATAGTTTACTAGTTTCCCATTGAGAAGACCTTGAAGAAAAGAGATCTTTAACCAAGAACACACAAATTTTGATTGTGACTGCTACATTCTCTAGGCAGGACACATGAGATGTAGAATCAGAAAAGTAAGTTTAAAGCAGTTTCATCTAAATACAATTTCATCCTTTATGTCTGCAGTGGCTATCATTGAGAATATCTGAAATCCAGATAAATTTAGATGGTTCTTTTTACAATGTCTTTGCTTTTAAAAACAGAGACCAAAATTGGCTTAGATCTTTTTGGAAGCATTATTCTTGAGTGTCATGGGACTGATAAATATGTAGGTAGGAAATCCTTTGGAGAGAATAAATTATCTTTCAACTCTCTGAATGTTTCTGATAGTCTTCTGCAGAGTCTCCTACAACCTGCTATCCATGGATGTGTGTGGCCTCATTTTCAGCAATTCTCAAATATACTAGAAGTGGATATACTTAACCCCTGATGACAGACATAACAGAGACAAAACTAGGTCTTAATTTATCTAAAACCCTGGCAGTTGATTTGGGAAATTTAAAAGTACTTGAAATAAACTTAGTGGTAATTTTGCATGGAATTATTTCTGAGCTACCTTAAAGTCATGTGCATTTACTTGGCTTAAGGATATTTTACTTCCACTTGCCAGTTTTTCAGGTTTTCCAGATTTGCCTTTTGTCATTTTTCATTTGATATACTGAGTCAAGTCTTTGCACTAGTCTTTAGATGATTAAAGATAATTAAAAAAAAAAATCAGTAAAAAAACCGTGAAACTTTTTGAAAGGAATGGTTGTTAAATTCATGTTTAGAAAATACAAATTATTTCATGAGAGTGCTTATACCTTCAGGATCCTATCAGTGTAAACAAAATATTAACAGTCTTTATGATCTCTTTGGTCAAGTTTGCATTTCTGATCGACCAAATGCAGATTTTGATGTTCTCAGAAATAGTTCTCATTCATGAAACAGTTTTATCAAGAAAAGGAAAAAAGGGCCTTTTCAGAGGACAGAAGCTAAAAGTAGTATAAGCTTGCAAAACTTAAGGAAAGTTAGAATGCATCTGTTGGGCAACAAGGAATTTTCGCCATAGAATCCTACTGTTTTTAAAACCTTCAAATGAAGGGTAAAGGTAGCAGCTTTCTACCAGCCTACCAATACTGACAGGTAGAAAGAGATCACAAAAACCTGATGTGGGTTTCTTTAGGTGTAGCTCTTCTGTATCCTCCAGCCTTCTTCCTTGGCTTCTGACTCAGTTCATCAGGCAACCTTTTTATCTCTCTATCCCAGAAGGTTTCCTCCTAAAAAAAGGATGTTTCTGATTGTGCATTGTGCATGGGTCTGTGCAAAGAAAAATAAGGCTTCTTGTAAGTAATGCTGACTGGATCTGGTATGCCTGTAGTATAGTGAAGGGAAAAATACATAGCCTTAACAAATGTTTTCCATGGACAATGATGAAAAACCTAGTTTACTTTTCTTTCTTCTTCTTTTTTTTTTTTTTTTTTTTTTTTGACTAGTCTGGTAGCTATTTTGGATGGTTTCAGATCTTTGTTAAGAATATATCAGTTCCTGTTATTAAATCTGCAGTCCTCAAATCTCCACTGATGTTCCTTGTTTCAAAGACAAGTCTCTTCCTTCTATGGTGTTTTCATAGATAATTTTCTTTCTCAAAATTACATTTGCAGAAGGTCTTCAACCAGAACAGTAAAGGTCTTCTGGGAGAAAACATCCCCTTACCAATGGACACCAGTCCTACTTTTGCTCAGTTCCCAAGAGGCAGAAAGACCCCATGTTCTTGTGTCCCTTAATAGTTAAAACAAATGTATGTTCTTACCTTGATCTCTAGTGCTCTTTTCTGTTTCTGTTACAGAGGGAGGGTCCATGAGAAAGAAACCCCGCCTTTGTAATCTAGGTAACTAAAATACTCAAAGATCATTGGCAGAACCTCTGAACACAGCAAAACTGTGAGGAAAAGGTGCCACAGCCTTGGCTGCCTTCTGGCTGAGGAGAGAGGTTTCTGCCAAAGATCTGAGATAGGCAGCCAACTGTCATTCCTTTCACACCTTCCCAAAGTGTTACAAACTTCTTGTCGTGGCATCTGTTGTTACTGCATTTGGTTGTCTACTGCTCAGAGATGCGATCCATCAACAGGAA
The DNA here is from genome assembly GCF_001715985.3 of Manacus vitellinus. Taxonomy (NCBI): domain Eukaryota; kingdom Metazoa; phylum Chordata; class Aves; order Passeriformes; family Pipridae; genus Manacus; species Manacus vitellinus. Next base: position 6,723,522 of record NW_021940917.1, on the reverse strand, counting down.
CCCATGGGTGGAGACATATGGAAGTCTGACCTTTTTCCCACTGCCAAACTTTCTCAGTGCTGCCTTCTTTTCCTGATGAAATGTCCTGAATCTGAGAGAGTCTACTCCATCCTTCCCTCTAAGTGGCCTTAATCTGCTGATGAATATTGCAGAAAAAGTACAAGGGAGCAAAAACAGTACTGTTTTTGCTGATTAATTTTGTGGTTTCAGATGGTCATATAATCATACAGTACACTGAGTTGGAAAGGACCTATGAGGATCATCAAATTCCAACTCCTGGCCCTGCACAGGACTCCCCAAGAATTACACCATGTGCCTGAGCTCATTGTCCAAATGCTTCTTGAGCTTAAGCTTGATGCTGTGACCACTCCCCTGGGGAGTCTGTTCTAGTGCTCAACCACCCTCTGGATGAAAAACCTTTTCCTGATACCCAACCTAAGCCTCCTCTGACTCAGCTTCATGCCATTTCCTGAAGTCCTGTCACTGGTCATGAGAGTGAAGAGATCAGTACCTGTCCCTCCGCTTTTCCTCCTGAGGAAGTTGTAGACTGCAATGAGGTCTCCCCTCAGCCTCCTCTTCTTCAGGCTGAACAGACCAAGTGACCTCAGTCGCTCCTTGTATGGCTTTCCCTCCAGACCCTTCACCATCCTTGTGGCCTTCCCTTGGAAACTTTCTAATAGCTTAATGTCTTTTTTTATACTGTGATGCCTAAAACTGCACACAGGACTCGGGATGAGGCTGCCCCAGTGCAGAGCAGAGCGGGACAATCTCTTCCCTCAACCAGCTGGTGATGCTTTGCCTGATGCCCCCCAGGACGCAGTTCGTCCTCCTGGCTGCCAGGGCACTGCTGACTCATATTCAACTTACCATTAACCAGGACCCCCAGCTCCTTTTCCTCAGTTCTGTACACACAACCAGGGCTTCCCTGTCCCAAGTGCGGAATCCGACACTTCCCTTGTTAAGCTTCGTACAGTTGGCGATTGCCCATCTCTTCATCTTCAGATGACCTTGTGTCCTGAAACACAAAGACTCTATAAGGCAGATAGATGAGTTAAAAGATCCTAACAACTATACAAATAGTGTGGAAAGCAAGGGAGCAGTCTGTCCATGCAGTTGTGTCCCAGCCTAGGGAAGGGTGTATATCCACCTCAGTGAACCCCCACAGTCTCCAGGGATATAAGGAAAAATACATTAGCTAAATGTATTTTTGAAACCACATTCACAGATTAGGACTGAGGTAGCTGGATTTTATAAGGGTTAGATACATCATACTGACATTTCATGAAAGGGGAGGTCTATTTAAGGTATGCAGATTATTCCATTTAGTAAATGATGGCATCATTTCCCTTGCTTCCATCCTGACAGAAGCCATTAGCTGTAGTGGATTAGCTGCTGTCTGAGTGGAAGTTGTTCTGACAAAGATGATCATGTAAGGAGTGAGCTGTAGTTTTATATTAGGAGAGAGATCAGAAAATTAATGCATTAGAGGATTTGAAGAAAAAGAACAAAACACTCCCAGAAGCCTTGCTTTTGCAGCCTGTCAGAAGCAGCTTTCTTTGTATGGTCAGAGAGAACATAAACGACAATAAAACATGCAGTGAAGAATTGTATTTAATCTGACTAAATACTATGCATAAAGTCTTCATCAGTCTTCTCTGCTCCTGCTGTTACAGGCATATATTTTTGGACATCCAGTTCACTTTCCTCTCTCTCCCTCTTATTTCTAGTCAAGAGTTGCAAAAATTCAAATTTGTTGACATTTTCATTATCATAAATAGAGGATGAAGGGTAATACTAGTATGATCTGGTGAGTTAACCTGGTTCAGATGTGACATTCCTTTCCTTTTGCCCCGCCAAAAGTTACACTGTGTTACTAAGCACAATTCACAGTGTAGTGGTGATCTGAGTTCACAAGCACTGTCATCACAAAGATGGGAAATTAAAATATTCCTTGCCAAATTTTATACAGAAGTAGTGGGTGAGGAGTGGAAATCAGAATTAGGCTCTCAGGGCTTTTGGTCAGCGTACAGTGTTCTCCCCAGCACCAATCTACATAACAGAATGAAGGGAAGAATTTGCCTCATTAATTCATGTGACAAGGAAGTGAAACAAACCATGCAGCTTGTACTACAAAGTTTTTATTGCTTCATAAATTTTATTGATATAGAAATTAACCAGTTTCCTCTGTGTTTTAAACAGAGTCAGTTTGTGTTTATTGACACAGGGGAGGTTCATCTGCGTTCAAGAGTAGATCTGTTTTCTGTTAGAAAAGGCTGCACTTCAGAGATATTTTTAATACTATAGTGTAGTAACTTGACACACCATGCTTAAGAATCTGTGGTTTGGGATTTTTAATGTAACAACAACAGTTTTTCTATCTGATTGGTTTTATGATAAGCAGTGAAGTATCATGAAAGAGGTATCAAATTATAAGAAACCCACTGTGAGCTGCAATGGATGTGCCAAAGTCAAGAAATATTTATATGTGTTTCCAAAATCTTTTCAGCACAGCTTCCACATTAGGTCTGCTACCATGTTTACTGAAGCATTTGAACGATGTGTTCCTGATCATTTAGGGAGGAATGTATAAGCATGGGCATCTTACATTGTGGCAAACATATTCAGGAATGTCTTTCATTTAAGCTATATTATTCATTAAGAGTTTTAAGATGCCCTAATACATAAGGAACTTACACAGCTTTATTTGTGTCCATATTTGAAATGGAAGCTTAATGATCTGTGACTATCTGAAAAATGAAAACTTACAGGCAAAGCCGTCGAAACGTCACTGATTTTTTTTTCTCTATTTATACAATAATGATTGTACAAGATGGGATTTGTATCTCTGAGCAATGAGTTAAATACTTCCAAATTTCCTTAAAATCAATCTTGTGTGTTCATGCATGCCGATTGAAAACCATGACTTTGAGATTTACGTTCTGTGAATAAAATTTACGTTCCCTGAAAAGCAAAGAAGGCTGTCATTTCATGCTTCCTAACCTTCATTGTCTATTTTGCTTCAGCACACAGAAGCCCAGCGCGCCTGCGCATAGTCTAGGGGAGCAGATTTCTGCTCTGTCAATTTTTGTTTTATAAAAGCCATGTTTTCTTTATTGCCTTTATCTATTACATCTGTAAAATTTATTTAAGCAGTGACAGATTTGTCTTTTGGGCCTGGAGTCCAAAGCAATAAGTACCATCAAGCTATTGGTAAAAGATTTGTTGTATATGACTGTTCATTAAATTGCAAGAAGCTGTGGGTAAGGCTAGCTGTCTAAAGCTGCTGAGAGTAGGTGGGTTATGGGCTGTACTTAGTGAATATACATCATCAGAGGGATAAATGCGCTTCAGCAGCCTTTTGTTTTGTTCAGCTAAAATGGGTGTTGATTTTGGAAAGCTCAGCAAAATCACTGTCATTTTTCTAAATTAGATATCATTCATCCTACAGAGCATCCACGAAAAACATCATTTAGGTTAAATATAGCAGCATTACTTTTCAGCTTTATAAGTTGACAAGAATAGCATTACATTTATTTGCCTTAAAAAAAATGCTAAAGCTGAATGCAGTGCCTGTGAGTGAGAGCTAATTGACAACACTGTAAACAGGAATCCTTGCATGCTACAAGTCATGGGTATACAGTCATGGGTGCTGCAGTGCTTACCTTTTCATACTACTTAGACAGTTTTTCTCAACTGTGTCCCTGTAGGGACAAGAACTTTATTGTTGGTACTGTTTTAAAGAAAGAGAATAAGAGAATATCCATAAGGATGAAAACTTAAATTACTAATACAGTGACTGTTTGATCCACAGCAACTACATAAATAAATTGAAAGGCCTGCTGTATTTTTAATTTTTATTATGCTATTCGAGCACCACCAGTGCTTACTGCTCTGTTTGTTCAGGTGTCCACCAAAATAAATGAAACTTTGTCTTCAGCACAATCTGGAAACAAGCTATTTGACGGACTATGAATTATGAGTTCTTCTCATTCTTCTGGGCATAAATATGCTTTCAGCTGAAAGCCTGGGAGGGAAGGGAATCCTTCATTTGAAACAAGCTTTTAGTCTGCACTTGATCTCCTCTGGTTTTGTATGAAAAGCCACATTGGACTGAATGACAGCTGAAAAGGCAAGCTGCTGTGTCAGAGGATTTAGCAGAAGGAAAAGGCTGTTCTTTCAGCCAGCACCTTCCCAGAAAGCTCTCCGAATCCTATACCACTGGTTTCAGTGCCCTTGTGAAGTCAGAGCACCAAAAATACGTGGATAAAACAGTTTAATTGAAAGTATCTCTCATTGTCTTAGTACTGATATGCGGGTTTAAGTAAATAAATCTTCACTTATGTATGTCAGTTTCTTCTCTGTAATTTAAAATAAGATTATCCTTTCCTAAAAGCTCAGTTAATTAAAAGAAAAACAAACAAACAAACAAAACCCACAAAAATCAAACCCACTCTCTTCCTTCTCTCTCTTCAATATCAAGGAAAACTAATCTCTTGTTACTGCAGTTGTTTTCTGCTGTTTGGTTAAAAGTTCTATTCCTATCAAAACAAGTCCATAAAAAGCAGCCTTTATTTTATTTTGTTTCAGTTTTAACTTTGATAAATAGGGAAAAAGGGCAAGGAAGACTTGCCAACTGTAAAATCTAGTCATGTTACACAGTATTGAAATTCTTACACAAAAATGGTTTTCTCTGTATGTGGTGACAGCAACCTGTTGATGTTAGTAAGATTTATGCATGCAACTGAAATGTTGCATGCATAAACTTAATAGTAATAATAGTAATAATGAAAGGTGAATGTTTTTAAAGACAAGTCAATATTCTTCCATGTCAGACATGCAGGAGTCCCAGATCTTCAGACTGCAGAACACTAGGAAAAACTATGACGTCATGATTAGTTCTTAAAATGTTTTTCCATTTTAAGCACAATGTGATATTGATTTTGAAATAATATAGAGTGACTAAAGAAGAACATATCCATTTGCTCACAGTTAGCATAGCACGATTCCACGAGGGATATTTTTAATCAAATCTGTTATGGTCACTGATTTTCTAATACACAAGCTATGTTACAGTACATGACAACATTTATATGACAGTTCTGTTTGACTGAAAGGTTATCCTTCTTGTTGTGCGTAAAATTATCTTTGGAAATCTTTCTTAGTATGTAATAATGATCAGTGTAGCTGTTTCAGTGATATACCTTTTTTCACACACGTCTGAGTTTTAAGGACTGATCTTTGTTACTGATGATTATTAGCAATTAGGAATGTGTTACTTTCAGGAAAAAGGCTTTTGGGCCATTGTTGTAAGACTCAGAGTCAATAAACTTCTAGCTGCTCATAATAGCCTTTCTTTTTCATTGAAGCCTTGGACTTGCTCTAACTTCATCAGAGCAAAGGAAAAAAAGAATAATGTGAACAATAGGAGCCATGGAGTTTGATTTAGGCTTAATGTGAGGAGGCTGTAAAAGCTGTCAGGGAACTTGATTGATTGGCTCTTGGGTTGCAGTCCTCAGTGCAAAGCAATAATGTTCCTGCCTCTTGTGAGAGGGCTGGATGTGTCACCTGGGGTCAGAGCTTATCAGCCTCCGAGGCCAACATTTCAGATGAGGCCAAAGTGCAGTCAATAATTTATACAGAAATTTGTGTGTAGATTCTGGAGTAAAACAAGCTTTATTTTGAAACTGTTTGTCTGACCAAGGAAATAATTAAGTCATGTCTGAAAGTCCAGTCTTATTTATTTTTTCTTTTAGTGGCATGGGAAAATAGTCTCCCAGTGTTGAAATATTGTTTTCTGTCATCATGTTGGTTCTAGTTTTGATGAGGGTGGGCATGCCTATGATAATCCTTTGAGGGATGTTACATTGCCAAAATAAATGTAGAGATTTTTAACTGATTCCTAGAATCCTAGTTTTTGTTTACATTTTATGCAACACTGGGCTGTGTTCAGTGTCTAAATAGTTTTGTTTCCAAACTTATGAGGGTCAAAGGTTGACCAGCTCTAGTGCATGAAAAAGCCAAGAGAAGCCATAGTAGAGTCATAGATCACAGCAAATCTGGGTAAACTAGCCAGGCTGTTATTAATAAGTGGAGAAAATGGGACAGCATGCACAAGGGACACTTAACAGGAAAATTGTTCAACCAGTTGCTGGTGAAAGAGGGAAGCCTCACAGAAACTGTACTGGTCACTAGTGGGAAATTGTTTTTCTGGGAGCTTGCCTTTGCATTGCATGAGTATAGATGAACAGCTGGAATAAGCCCACTGGTTAACTAGATGTTTTACTAGTTTATCCGCCTGGGAGGTAATTTAAAACACAGGAGGAAAATCAAGGTGAACTTTTCTACAGAACTTTGACACCTATGGAAGTAGGTTAGTTGATAAGTAGCTCACTTTTGTTCTGTCCCGGCAAAATGACTACTTTGCTTCAGTAGATGCTAACAAAAGCCCTTTTACCTTTCTTTTGCTCAGGGAGAACACTATTAGTCACAGTTCATTAGGCTTATTTACAAAACTGAACTGGTATCTTAAATGTGTAACTGAAATACTCATAACTGCTTGGGGCATGTTTTCTGCCATGAAAATACAGGGGTTTTATAATAGGAGAGACAGCACTGCCTATTATTTTTCAAACTGAAATAACCAGTTTGTAGGACAAGAGCTGTAAAAATTATGTAGCATTTAGCTTTGGCAATGTATAATATTTGTTTCGTGGTTTTCAAATTTAGGAGGTGGAGTTTCAAACATAGTTTTGTTTTTAATCTGTTAATTATAGCAACAGAAGATCCTAAAATGAGGTTACACCAAATCCTAAACTGAAGCAATTGTGTAGGAAGGAGAGTCTCAGATGTGTAAGGTTCTCGATCTGCTTTTCCTAGGCAGAGGAAAAAGTGGAATGCTAGGCCTTACCATGCTAAATTGATTCCTGTTTGATGCGTGGGTGGGAAAGAGGTAGAAGAAGCAGAATTCCTCATTTACAGTTGCAGTTTTCATAGAACTCTTATATACACACAATTCTTGACTATACACCACTTTTATCTTTATGTATTTTACTGTGAAGTTTCATGGTGGCATATTATTGTATTAAGATTTTAATAGAGCTTACATCTACAAACATAAAAGAAAGATGTGTCACTGCAAGTCCCACAAACTGAAAAAAAGAAGAAATACTTGTCTCCTGTTAGCCATAATAAGAAAATCCTAGGGAGTTCTGCAAAAGAAATCCCAAATGTTTTTTTTTCCCTCCCCTTTGTTTTGGTTGTTTACCTATCCTTTTCCATGGCTGAATACAGCTAAGTTTTCATGAAATAAGTGAAGCTTAATGCAGAGAGAGAGATGTAAAATGCAGTTCAGTAGATTTCAGTGTTTTCAGCCACTGCTTTAAATTGCTATTTTAAATTACAGTGAGTGGAATAATAGAGAAGTTATCATGTCTAGTAACTGCAGTTACCCTTTGTAAAGGATGGCTTGTTAGGAGGCTTTATGATTTACTGAGGCCACAGCTGGCTGCCAGCAGAGCTACAGGAGTGTGTTCTCTCTTGGGCCTGGTAGCTAGAGATGAAAAGGATCCAAAGCTGGCACGAAAGCAAATAAATGCTTTGACTTTAAATAAAGCATCATAATTTATAAGGGGCTCTGCATCTCAATCCCAATGAGGTACATGGATCAGCAGCAGCTCTTTGAGGTCGAGCAGAATTGTCTGCCTGACTCAATTGAAATTCTGGTATCTGCAGTCTACAGATTTGGAAGCATTTTCATAGTTTGGAATGGGAATTGTTTCTTTATTCACACTGTTTCTTTTCCACAAATTTGCTCTCTTCTGACTTTCATTCCTTTATGTTTCATTAGCTACTCTACTGTTTGTACCAGTGTTTGCACCTGGCAGCTCTTTATCATGATGTAGAGCACTGAGAAACTACTCACCAAAGACTTCTGAAGGTTTATAGATGCATTTAGTCATCTATTATTTGCTTGAGTTTTACTCATCAAGTAAATTGTTCCTAGAGTAGCAGAGTTCAGAGGGGGGACACAAACTTCTGTTGAGAAGTCCTAATACTTACGTTAGGAACAAAACCAAAAATGTATGGGCTCCTTAAAAGGTTTTGGGGTTTTGGTTGGCCTTTTTTTTTAATGTATACACACACACACACACACACATACATAAATTTATACCAGCTTCCCTATTTCTGCAGCTGTTTCTCAACAGTCTGCTGATGAAAACAGTATTTCTGTGGTCTGGTGTCTGAGATGAAGAATAGAAATGAGGCAGATAATTCTTAAAAGGAACTCATGAATGCTTGTCAGGGTGAGAAATATTGTTTTGGTTTTCCCTTTTTTTGGTCTTACTTCTCATATTAAAATAATAGCGCTTTTTCCCACAATCCAGGCTTGTTTTGCTTTGTTATTTACTTTCTTTTAAAGGAGAAAAAGTTTGGGAGAGAAGTAAGAATACCCTGTAATTAATATAAAGTGCAGGAAGCAAGTGTGACAGATTAGCTGAAAAGCCCTATGTTCTATTGCTTATCTCAAGTGACATATGGTCCTAAATTAAAAGAAAAGGCAGTGGATCGTGAGGCTTCTTTTTCTTTTGCTCTACAAGAAGTCGGAAGAGTGTCCATGTGTTCAACAGGCCAGCAATGTAGGAGCTGAAATAACACTCCTTGACAAGCGAGTGCAAAATTCAGGGGACTACAGAACAGCATTTCCTTTTTCTAAATTTGAGACTATGTGACACTTTTCAGTGACAGGCAATGTGAATCACAGTTACAATGACTGAACTAAAGGAGAAAAAAATCTGCTAGAAACAAAATACTTTATTTCTGAAGCAGATTTGATTTTCTTCAGAACACACAGATGTTAAATGATTTTCAACTTGCATTTTTAGTATCAGCTGAAATAAAGTAAGACAGCAGTTTCCTTCTCAAGTTGCAGTAAAACAGAAAAGCGGTTCAGTTACTCCGGCCAAAGAAAAGGTATGGTTTGCCCAAAAATAAAATCTTTAGTTGTACTCCGGATGTCAGAAACCTATGGTTAGTTTATGATAATAATAACTGCACATTTTCCTGTAAACACTGCAAACATGGTCTGTCATTCAAGAGGTGTAACAGCCATTTATCCAAAAGTTTTCCTAGTTCTGCAAAATCTGATCAGTTTGATATAAATCTGGCAGGAGAAAATTGTGTGGGTCGCTGTGGCTTCATAGTTTTCGAAATCACCACTCTAAGTAGCTCATATTTTAGTAGAGCTATTTAGTTGTGGATTAATCAACAAGCCATTTGGGAACCAATCTGATGTACTTTCTGGGGCATTACTCTGTTTTCATTGAGTCTTTTATTGGTCTTTTAATGAGTGTGAAATTTAGTCTTTTATTTGATTAGGACTATTAATATTTCTTTCAGCTCTTCATTTGCATTTAGATCTTGGGCATTGGTTATTTGTTAAGCAGACTGTCTTTAGGAGAAGTGTACACTGAAAAAAAAATTATATTGTCATTGTTATTGTGACTAGTAAGGGACATGAGCTCTTTGATTAGATGCTGTCTTGTTTTCCAGAGCCAACCTTTTTCCAGCATTTCAGTCCTAGCTTAGTCCAGAGTAACTACCATTTCAACTTACCCTCAGCAGTATGTCTTTCGAACATGGTGGGGGGTTTTTATACTAAAGCTGGAAAAGGGTAATGTTGCTAGGAAGGCAAGAAAAAGAAATGAAACCAGAGCTTCTTTTAGCTGACCATTCAACTGAATATTGACCAGCTGTCTTCATGAGAAAGAAATAGATGGTGGTGAATAAGCTAGAGTCTAGTTTTCCAAGAAGTTCAATGATTTTCCCAAATCAATACAGCCCATCAGGCTTCAGAACAAAGGCTGCAGGAGACATGACAGTGATAAAAGTGGCTTGTGTTCTTTTGTGTTTTAAGCACATGGGCTCACAGGGAAACAGGATTTCTTCAGTTATTTCAGTGTTTATTCTTCCATCTGCATTGGGGTAAATTTCTTGATTAAGAAAATCTGTTACAGTTATTATTAGATGGAATGAAAAAGTTGTTGACTCCTTTATGGTCCAACTCCATGTTTTCAAGAGGTAATGCTCATTGTATAATTCCTGCTGCTTTTTTAAATGTTAATGGGAGTATGTAATGCAAAAGCAGGGAACATATGCCGTGTTTTTATATTATTAAAGATATAACAGCTTACTTTCAAACTAGGGCAGTGGCTGCTACTTTCAATATATTTTACCAATGACTTCATAATGATGGAGAAAAGAAAGTGTATCCATGAAATTTAGGTTATTGTTACTCAAAACTTAACTGGAAATCATACAGATATGAACCTACTTTGTTATGCTGTTGCAGAAGCTGCTGTAGTTTAAAGCCCAGCTTTAACCACCAGGGCAACAATGTTAGCAGGGCAAGGTTAACTAAAATAGCAGGTTTTAGCCTCTCAGCCCAGTAACCTTTAAGCTTGCTATGCTTTCATAAAATACAAAATTAACACCACAGCTAAGCGCCTCAAAGGTTTATGACTGTGCCAGCAGTATTTGATTATGCCTCTTTTCCTTAATGCTATCCAATCTTCTCATCTTCGTTGCTGTACAGTATTTATTCAGATAAAGTCCAGTGCTCAGGATGACTAATTGCAGATCTGTGCTCCAGATGGTTTGATTACAGGATGTGGTTAGAGTGACTTTTCAAACATTCACCACAGCAGTAGGGCTCTTAAAAAAAAAAAAAAAAAGGCCCCCCTAAACCCCATAAACAAAACAAACAAAAAATCCCCACTAGTCTTGCATTTCCAGGCCACCTGACAATCATTACATTCTCAGGCTTGCTGATGTTGATGCCTGTTACACGTACACCTGCTGTAGCTGTAGTTAAGTTCTTGTGCCATGCTAGACCGAGAGTGTGATTAAAGTAGTAAATAAATTGTATGTCTACCAGATCAGCATTCAGTGTAAAAGACTTGGTTTGATATGTAAAATGTTCACTATTATTTTTAGAGTTCTTTCTTGATGGAAGTAATCAGTGAGAAATAAGCCATTTGCACCGCAAATCTTATATAAACATTGTTCTGTGGTTTTTACGCCTGGATGAATTGCAGGTGTATGTGCGGATCTGGGATTGATGATGATGTGGTGGATATGATGGCTGTGAGGTAAATGAGTTATTATGCCCTTACTAAACCAATGGCAATGAAAAAGCTTGAGATAATCCTAAGATTGTAGATTTTCATCTTGCAGCTTTTTGCACTTCATATACTTTAGTTATTGCTAGAAAGTGATCTCAAATGTAGGACTAAGAAAATTGAAGTGCCAGATGTAGACTAAAACATGTTTAATCCATGGTGGTGGTGTACTCACTGATGACAGTTATGTCATGGTTTGGCTATCCAAGGCATGTCTGTATTATTTGTACTTGGCAAAATTGGGACAAAAGGTAAATGGACTTTAACTTGCAAACAAATTTGTGGATTCACTAATCACAAAGATGCAAGGAGTTGATTTTACTGTAATCATCAAGTGGTGTAATCATCTCAATACTGAGAATTGCATCTCAACCTTAAAGAACTATTATGCCACAGAGATTTTTACTACAAGAATGTGTCATATTAACTTTTAAAGAAGTAATCTTACAAAAAATACTGCAAAGCATAGTATACTTTGGAGATCTTCTCTGGCATGAGCAAAAGTTGTCTTAAAATGATACTCAGAATAGTAAAGACAGTATGCAGAATGGAATTCTGAGCACATAGGACTCCACTTACGTTTAAACGTGACTTATGTGGCTTTTTAAATATACATGATTTTTTAAACATACATGACTTTTGATGACTGAAAAGCAGACAAATGATTTCTAGTTTTGAAAGATCATTTAAATATTCTTCAACAAATCATTTACAGAAGTATTCAGAAAGATTTTGTGCAGATCTGCTTTTTCCAGAATTTTGCAGATACTTTTAGCCAGATTCTCTGCTAAGAGCAGAGAGAACAGCTTCTTTTACAAAATTGAAAGCCTACCCATTCACCCATGCAGATAACTGGTCTTCTGAGTTCTCTGGGAAAACAATCAACTTGAACTAAAATAGGATTTTGTAGCTTTTGCTTTGATCTGAAAAAAAAAACCAAAACAAAAAAGCAGCCTATGCTGTGAACACTGTCAGGCTTTCCAGTCACATTAACTGAGTAATGTCTACTTATATTGGAATTTGAACAAGTTTCTTTTCTAAAGCGAGAATTTTCAAAAACTGGGGCCTGCATTTAAGATAGTAATGTGATAATTTGATTCCTGACCACATGATCTCATTTTCAAAGTCTTGAATACAAAGCCTAAAAATTAGTGGCTTATGTTCATTGCAGAAAACAGAATCAAGAATGCAAAGAGATTAAAATCTGTTTTAGACTAGATACTTCAGTCTTTTTTGTTCTTGAGATGACGGAACACCTGCAAGAGTAGATCCTTACAAGCCTAAGGTGGCTGCTAGAAGTGCAGTGCCAAAGTAGTCAACATGAATGGTACCCTTGCTTGGGTACTGAAGGTGCCTTGAGATTGTGATGTCAGAGGCTTAGTTAGTTCATTTCCAATTTGTGATGGCCTATTTCACTCTATGAATACAGTTAATGTTAAATAGCAAATTTTAGATCTGACCTGTGTTATGCAGTTGCTGAGAAGGAGGAAGAGAGAACAGGAAGGAGAACAGGTACATCACATCCACAGAACTCATAAAAAGTACTTCCTTCTGTGGGTTTCTGAAATTATTTTATTACAGTTCACTTTTGTGACATGTAACCTTTCATACCATAATAAAATGCATACACATTGTCACAGTTGTTTTGTACATTTTATCTACCAGAATTGCTTATGTAAAATGGTTTTGTGCTCCTCTAGGCATGTGTTGTTTTTTTCCTCTCTGGGAAATTTTTTGCCATAAACATTGTGATTATGAATATGATGAGTTAAGAAAAATAGCTTATAATAGTACATGCACTGTGAAAGAAAACAGCAAAATACAGAATCTTTTCTTGCTCCTCATAGGCTAATGAGATTACCTCTGATATAAAGGAGGGGCTTCTATTGACAGTGGTGGACACCAGGTAACATACCGTGTGTGCCATTGTCATACATTAATGCTCTTGGGTATGATCCTGCCTTGGCTAAAAATGGATTTTGGCAAAAAAGGTACAGTAGGTGAACATGACACCATTTTCTTGTCTTACCCCACATATAAAACTCACTGCTTACTGTGTCTACTCCTTAAGGATAAAAAGTTGCATAGGTAGTAACTTTAGAACTTTTAATTTTCTTACTCTTGATTACTTTAATTCAGGACATATGATAATAAATACTGTAGAAGATATTACTAATTTCAAATATACTGTAACTGTGAATAGATACATACTTTGCAAGTGAAATGATAAACCAAATTAACCATGAAGTTGACACTCTCATTGGGGAGATAAGTTTATTGCATCTGACTCTTGTGAACTGTCCTGTGGTAATTGGCCAAACTCTTTGAGTTGACACCCTTACTTGGTCAAAGAAGCATTTGCATGTAGTCTAAATATATTCACTGTTGTTTCATCCAACTTCACAAGAACAGGATTAGGTATTTATCTACGTTTCCTCCTGAACCAGAATCTTAAAGTGTGCCCTCAGGTACACTGCATTAGAAGCATGTGATTTTTTTTTTCCCCATCCTTCAGTAATAGGTATTTTAAAAAGTTTAGCCTTTGGGGCTTTTTTAAGGGGAAAATACATATCTGTATTCAGACAATATGAAACTTCTGGGTTCCTCAGACTCTTTGAATTTTCTCTCTTGTTCAGGCAATGCTAAATAAATTATTGTTATATGATGTGTAGTCTAGTGTAGAGTGTAATATAAGAGGAAGTCTCATTACAGGGCCTTATGACTTGACACAGCCCCAGTGAGGTTTGATCCTGTGTGTGATATGTTACTTCACAAGATGGAGGAGATATGTGGGCAGCTATGCCCCAGGACACACATGCACAAAGAGAGAAGCTCTAAGTAACAACTTAGAGAAGGGTTAGTGCATCTGTGACTGTGTGTGCAGTGTACTCAGAGGCAATACTTGGAGATGAGGTGAAGACTGCTCTAGTACTATTCTTGTACTGTCTCTGAGACAGAGCAGTCTCAGCAGAGGTTCTTATTTGGAGCTTGAACTCTGTGCCAGGACAAATAATACACCCTGACTTGGTGCAGCAAGAATAACCCTTTCTCTTCAGGACTACATTACCACCTCAGTTATCATTTTCCAGTACTTTGGTCCAATAAGCCTCAACCAGTTGCATGTTTTGTTAGATCAGTCTTACCTCCCATGTTACCTTTATTCTCTTAACCCATTTCTATGATAATCTTAGAAGAGTAAATGAGCTACCTTCGCTGCCACTTCTGTGGAACCTTACTTATGGCTGAGCAATGTGCTGTCCAAAAGGGAAAGGAAATTTATTACTTGCCACTCAAACACAGCATAGACATTAATATTCTCTCCAACTTACATGGGACCTTTTCTAAGACTAACAAACTTAATGAGATGCTAATGTAACTAACTTTAAACAAGGAACTTGAGTTTGCTTTTGAAATACTGACTTTCTTACACTGGAAGGTCATTTGAATGTCTGCTAAGAATTACTGAAATATGTATTGATTTCAGAGGCTTTTATTATTATCCCTATTCTATGCCTTCTACTTTGTCCTCTTTTCTATCAATAGGTAAATGACTATCCCTAGGTCTGGTATATAAAGTAATAAATGAATAAAGTGCACAGAGATCAACAAGACTACAAATATCAGGGAAGATAGATGCTTCAGTCAAAATAAACCTTTATTAAAAAAAAATCCCACACCCAAAAAATCCCCCAACTCAACCCCTCCCCAAAAGTAACAAAGAGATAAAGGTGAACTATCTGAGGAAAAATAAATGGCACAGATAATTCTCCAGTGATACGCTGTGGGATGTCAGAAAGCCCTCCTTGCTTTGTCCATTTAGGAGACTGGACAAACACTGGTATGTGGGCAGGAGGGAGCAACGGTGCTGCTGCAGAGAGATGGGCTGCATGACATAATAGAATTTAACAGTGAAAAATACCTGTGATTTTCTCTTGGAGCCTTATGGAGTCACAGATGACAAGTTGTTACAGTGGAAGGAGGTCATTGAGGTTACTAGAGAAACACCTTTTTAATCTCCCCTCTCTAGTGTGTGAGTGGCAGGAGGGAACATAGCTTGGAGCTGCTCATTGCAAGAAATGCCATTTCCACCAACAGGTATTTCCTCTGTGGATGTACTGGGGTGTTCTCCTCCTCCTCCTCCCAACCCCCCAGCACCCTAGGCTGCCTCCACACCTATGGAGGGGGTGAGGCTAAAGCACCCTGGGAGTCTCTGCAGGCTGCCTAGTTGTCATGGGTCGTAAAAATACAGCATGGTGTTTAAATCCTGATAACAGAATCACAGGATCAGTTTGGTTGGGAAAGACCTCTGAGATCATCGAGTCCAGCCTAGGACCAAACACCACCATAACCGAACACCACCATGCCAACTAGATCAGGGTACCAAGTGCCATGTCCAGTCTTTTCTTAAACACCTCCAGGGATGATGACTCCACCATGATCCTTCTTTGAGCCAAGTATTCAAGTTCTGGCTCTGACCCTGGCTGGAAGCGCTCTTTATCTTTCTTGCTTCAGACCAGGTCACCCCAGCAGAGAAAAGTCTGGTCATGTAATCTTAATCGCAATGAAAAACCGTATGGGGGATAAATTTCAAATCTGTTACAGAGACTTTTCGAGGAAATCCCTTCTTCCCTGGTACCTCTGCTAACAACACTTAAAATTACTTCCCTGCTGCTAAAAGACCCCCAAGGAAATAAGCGGCTGGTTGTGTGTTAACTTCACCTCGGTGCAGCAGAGAGGGATGGTTTTAGTGCAAAATTAGAAATTGTGCTGGTAAGACAAAGCAAAAAGACAGGCTGGAAACATTCTGGCACAATGCCATCATCATATCTGTTACAGAAACACTGCAGATAGAATAAGGGAAGTGTAGAGGAAAAACAAGTCACAAGGCTGGCAGCTGCGAGCTGGTGTCTTCATACCTTTCATAAATTGGGAGCATTTTGTATTGTGCCTTTCTTTGTTAGGTAAAATATAATTTTTATTACAGTGTGCATTCTAATGAGAAGAGATGTCTGGTTCAATAATATTATCTTGTATTTATCTGTGGCTGTTAATGAATTAAAGGGGTCATTGTGCTGGCTAGTCCATAAACATGATAAATTATGTGAAGAAGCGTTTGAGGACAACCTGAAAACATTTGAAAGACATCCCCCACATTTATTTTCTTGTTACTTATGATATCCTTACCATTCACACATTTTATAGGGATAATACAAATAAACCAAAATTAGAATTCTGCTTTAGATGAACAAACAAAGTTGCATTTAATGAGCATCAAAACTGGAAAAGCAATTAAATTACAGTATGGTTTTAAAGGATCCCTCTTCCTATGTATATATATTGCAATTACTCTTAGCTTTACTATATGTTTGAAGTTTCATGTCTAGTCCCTTGCTTTCCACAGAAGAAAAAGCAAGGCAAATAATACATGTTTTCAACTGTATCTGCTGAACAAAACATGCAGTGCATATGTGTGTGTGTGTGTTTGTGTGTTTGGATATGTGCAATTTCAAATAAATAGAAGCATCATTATCATATTGTTCAAAGCAAAGCAGATTCTTCTCAGTCACCTACTGATTTAAACACTGTATCTGGTGCTTAGTTTATGCTGGCAGGCTGCCAAGTGAAAGCAATTTTGTGCAATAATAGCAAAATTAAGAGGTGAGTGTTGCTGTTTTACAGCAGGACATGGCAAAACCCATTTCCTTCTGTCAACTCTATCTTGATTACACACACGGTCACACAGACACGCTCTCTTACACACTTACATGTGTGTGCACATGCTCTTGTTCTTTTTGCTTGCTGTTTTTCCTGTGGGTTTTAACTTGAGGTCACTGAAACCAGAAAAGAGGAAGAGTATATACCACAGTGTTTGAAAGCAGATGAGAGTAAAGGTCTCACTTTGTGAGGAAGGAGAACCAAACAAAAAAAACCCCAAACAAACAAACAAAAGAAAACCCAAAAAAACACCAAGAAAAGGAAAACAAAAAACCTACCCCGATTATTGTTCTAACTGTGATAATACTTTCTTTTGCTCCCACTGGCAGGTGTCCTAGTGGTAAATGTTACATGGAGGAACAAGACTTACGTGGGAACACTGCTGGACTGCACAAAGCATGACTGGGCCCCTCCTAGGTAGGCAAACATTGTGATTCTGTTTTTTCTCTGTTGTATTTTAACCCCCAGTCTTGGCCAAGAGACTGTACAGAGATTAATAAAACACAACTGGTTATAATTGAAAACATGCACCAGTGAAAAGAGTAGTTCCGGATTACAATGTGGGGTGGAAATTCTTTTTTACTTTTCTTTTGTATTTTTGAGAAGGAAGGGGAAATACAGGGGAGTCAGTCAGATGGCAATTACTTTAGAAATGCATTTATGTAAGTTTTGAAAATTTTTCACTCCATTGTTCTAATTAGTTGGATGTGTCCTTACCATTTTTGTCCTTTTTTAATGACTTTCCCTTTGAGACTGTAGCACTCTCATTTTATCAGAAGGATATAATTCCTTTAACATGTATGAAGATTCTGTTATGGGAAGGGGTGGTGTTTTTTATTTTTTTAGTTCATGATTCCTGATGATGAAATCTCTTGTTCGTGCAGGTTTTGTGAATCACCCACAAGTGACCTGGAAATGCGTGGAGGACGGGGCAGGGGAAAGCGGGCTAGGTCCGCTGCAGCTGCCACTGTACCTGGTAATGATGCAAGTTTTGCAGAGTCCAGAGGGCTTCAGAATAAGAATCGAGGTGGTGCCAATGGGAAGGGGAGGAGGGGCAGCCTTAACTCCAGTGGGCGCAGAACACCCCCCAACTGCGCCATGGATGAAGTAAAAGCCAGCCCCTCGTCCACGAACAAGAGGAAAACTAAGCCTCCTATGGAGCTAGATTTGAACTCCAGTTCGGAGGACAATAAATCCGGAAAACGTGTTCGTACTAACTCTAGAAGCACTCCCACCACCCCACAGGGGAAACCGGAGACTAATTTTTTGGACCAAGGCTGCTCTTCTCCAGTGCTGATTGACTGTCCTCACCCCAACTGCAACAAAAAGTACAAGCACATTAATGGATTACGTTATCATCAGGCTCATGCACATTTGGACCCCGAAAACAAGCTGGAGTTTGAACCTGACAGTGAAGACAAAATTTCAGACTGTGAGGAAGCACTGAGTAATGTGGCACTTGAATGCAGTGAGCAAAGCACAAATTTGCCAGGCTTTGATCCACTAAAAGCACCAACATCTCCTTCCTCCATTGCTACCCCAGGGACTCCCAAGGGAAAGAGGGAACTGACCAGCAATGGCCCCAGTTCAGTTATCAGTTCCAAAACTGGAAAGAATTCTGGCAAAAAGAAGGGTCTGAACAGTGAACTGAACAGCCTTCCAGTAATTTCTAATATGGCAGCCACACTGGATAATTGCTCAGTAGCAGATGGCAATTTGCAAACTGAAATGCCGAAATTGGAGGCTGAAGGCTTAATTGACAAGAAGAGTTTGGGTGATAAAGGCAAGAAATCGAACAATTGCAAAGTGGATAAAAACCTTTCCAAACTGAAAACAGCCAGGCCCATTGCCCCAGCGCCAGCACCAACTCCTCCCCAATTAATAGCTATACCTACTACAGCCTTTACAACCACCACTACAGGGACAATACCGGGATTGCCCTCTCTAACAACTACTATTGTTCAGGCTACACCAAAGAGCCCTCCACTGAAACCTATTCAACCAAAGCCCACAATTATGGGAGAGCCAAGCACTGTAAACCCA
The DNA here is from genome assembly GCF_001715985.3 of Manacus vitellinus. Lineage (NCBI taxonomy): Eukaryota > Metazoa > Chordata > Aves > Passeriformes > Pipridae > Manacus > Manacus vitellinus. Next base: position 6,704,587 of record NW_021940917.1, on the reverse strand, counting down.
GCTCTCACATCACTCAAAGACAAAAAGAAAAAGGAGAAGAGAAAGCTGAAGGACAAAGAAAGCAAGGAGACGGGCAGCCCCAAGATGGATTCTAAGCTGGGAAAGCTGGAGGATTCAAAAGGGTCTGGGAAAGACTTATCTGGACATTTTTTAAAGGACCATCTCAACAAGAATGAAGTGCTAGCTAATGGACTGTCAGAGTCTCAAGAGAGCAGGATGGCAAGTATTAAGGCTGAAGCTGATAAAGTTTACACGTTCACAGACAATGCGCCCAGCCCTTCCATAGGGAGTGCCTCCAGGATGGAATGCAGCACTTTGGTGAATGGACAATCTGCTATGGCGCCACTGCATGTGTTGACACAAAATGGTGCAGATAGCACAGCTGCCAAAACCAACAGCCCTGCTTACTCAGATATTTCTGATGCAGCTGATGACGGTGGCTCTGACAGCAGGTCAGAGGGCATGAGGTCAAAGGCCAGCTCTCCGTCAGATATTATTTCTAATAAAGATGGTGTTGTAAAAGGACATTCTTCAACCACAGCACAATCGGCTCAAGCAAAAGAGTCTCATTCTCCCTATTACCATGGCTATGATCCTTATTATTCCCCAAGTTACTTGCACTCTGGACAGGTCAGTGCCCCAGCAGCTGGGAACAGCAGTACCCCACAGACACTGAAGATCAAAAAAGAGGCTGAGGAAGAGGCTGAAAAGAAAGAGAAGGCAGAAGCATCAGATGCCAAGAAAAGTGAAAGCACTTCCTCTAATTTGCAGCCGCCACAACATCAGTCGGTAATAACGCAAAGGCACCCTGCACTTGCTCAGTCACTTTATTATGGACAGTATGCCTATGGGCTCTATATGGACCAAAAGTCCTTAATGGCCTCTAACCCTGCTTACAGGCAGCAGTATGAAAAATACTACGAGGACCAGAGACTAGCAGAACAGAAAATGGCACAAACTGGGAGGGACTGTGAAAGGAAGAATGACCCCCCCTTGAAGGAGATTGGGAAGGATGACAACAAGCAGAAGAATATTCCATCTGCCACTATTTCAAAGGCCCCTTCAACTCCGGAGTCCAGCAAAAATAACACTAAAATAGGGTCATCAGTTCCTAACAAAGGTGAGGAGACAACCAAGTCACAGATCCTTTCCAATCACCAGCAGCAGCTTCAGTCGGAGAGTTTCAAAGCAAAACAAATGGAAAACCACCAGCTTATAAAGGAGGCGGTGGAGATGAAATCTGTTATGGACTCCATGAAGCAAACAGGAGTAGATCCGACCACAAGATTTAAACAGGTGAGATCACAAGAAGTGGAACAAGAGAGTCTTGATTTATCTTTAAGTCGTGTGAGATTTTCTCCCTGGTTCTGATATGTTCTTCTACCTCTGCAGCCAAACAAGCTCCACCATCCTTTTTTTACACCGTATGGTATTGTAGTCTGTGAATAGACCAATAGACCTTCCAGTTGAGCTACTTGAAAAGAATAAAAAAATAAATTAAAAATTCTAGTAAGGTGGTGACAGAACCTAGGTTTAAGACCTGAATAGACTTAAATTATATGCATGAATGAAATAGAATTAGATTTCTCTTTTAGATGTAAATTCTAAGCATTTTGCTTAGTTGAGAAATAAGAAATTTCAGGAAAAATAAGCAGTTTCATTGCGAGAAGACTTAAAGCAGATTTGAAACATGGTTTGAAGTGTTTCTTTTTTTTGTTAAAAGACAGTTGGCATTTACTAAAGATGGGTGAGCTGGTTCTTTGAAGAGTTGACTTGAAGCATAGCTCTTTATCTTAACCCAAGGTGACCTTTTTGAAGCAGTTAAGTTCCCCTTCTCCCCTCAACCAACCTCAAGCCCCTACAGACCTACACAATGGATGAAATCCTCTCTCCACTGAAGTCAGTGATAGTTTTGCCATTGATTTCAGTGGAACCAGAATTTTATCCAGTGGCTTCATGCTGACCTTCCTAGATGTCTTCATTTGAGGCAATGCGACTGTCTCTGTGCATTGAACTGGAGCCTCAATGCTTGATGCTTTCATGTTCTGGTGTATGGTACATCCCAAACTTTAGCCTTATGCACTGTCTTTCAAGATACAGTATGGTCAGGGGAGTGGGAGTTAGCCCTAAGCAGGAGAATACTTTTGCTGATTCAAATGAGTATTTGAACCAGACTGTCCAAGCTTCTAGTTGTGTGCTTATATTTTTGTGGCATGTGCCATAATGTCTGTCAATTGGAGAAAATGTTTACAGTTAACTTTTGCATTTTCTGTGTTAGAAAAAGAAGTTTTCCTGTTAATTCTTGGTACTGATTTGGTGTGATATTTTAAAGAAATCACATACCTATGATATGTTTATAAACTGGTGTAATATAATGTGTAAAAAGATATTTACAGTGCCCAGTACATGCTCTTTAAACCATGTGGTCCTAATCCTATAATTTATAATTACCTATCTATAATCCTATAATTACCCATGTGTAGTTTTACGAACTTGAAGTAAGACTGTCAGCTGAAGAAGTCTGCCTTAATGTCTGACTTCTGCTGATTCCCAAATGGGAGGCAGCATCTTTTCAGTTAATCAGTTTTTCATGTGCATTGTTCCAGGTATTCTAAGCGCTCTAGCATAATATTAGCCAGTTTTAATTTTAATTTTGTGGTTCACAGATATTTTTTGCTCTCTAGTGGGAAAATCTCTCTGTGGGCTTTAATTAAAATGTTTTATGAATAGCATGGTTTCAGAACTTTGTTACAATGCATATGTATTTCATGATTAAACTAGTTAAAGGCATGAAGAAGGATATAAGATGAAGCAATTGAATTAAATTTTGATAATAGTCTCTTGCTCCTTCATGGGAATATTGGTTTGACTTTGAGCTCAAGGCACTCTGTAGCAAGCAAACCTCTCTTTTCTGTAATATGGATATGGTATTAAAACAGCTATTAAAAATACCTTAACTGAAGTATGGGAAATATCAATAATGAACTTATTTCAACATCTAAGTTCAGAACAATTTTTTTCTCCTCTGTATTAGGATCCAGATTCACGAACATGGCATCATTATGTCTATCAGCCCAAATACCTTGATCAGCAAAAATCAGAAGAACTTGATCGTGAGAAAAAGTTAAAAGAAGACAGCCCTAGAAAAACACCGAACAAGGAAAGTTCCCTGCCTAACCTTCCTGTCTCATTAGCAAGCATTAAAGAGGAGCCTAAAGAGGTCAAGCGTTCTGATTCTCAATCAGTGGATGAGAGCAAGATAAAAAATGATGATCAAAAGACTCCTGTAAATTGGAAGGACTCTCGGGGTGCTAGAGTAGCAGTTTCCTCACCAATGAGTCAGCATCAGTCATATATCCAGTACTTGCATGCTTATCCGTATCCACAGATGTATGATCCCAACCATCCAGCCTATCGCGCAGTCTCTCCTGTCCTAATGCACAGCTATCCTGGTATGTATTCTGAAATTTGCCTTGCACCAATAGTTACAATTTTCACCCTCAAGTTACAGTAAAGCCTACATTTTAATATTTCTTATAGTAGCTAGGGTAAATTAGAAGCTTCATGGGTGGCGTTGTGTGGCTTGTGCTTCTACTAGGCAAAGTTCTGTAAATGAAACTGATTTAATACAAGATGGTCCTTTTATGAACTGTCACAGTTCCCAGCTACAAGTTTCTCAACCCTTGACAGTCTGCTATTGCTGTTAGACTGACAGATAGTTTATTGCCTATAAAAATATTCTAAGCACTTACTGTCAGAAACGTTATAGTTACTATTCCTTTCACTTAAAGAGGACCCATAAATGTCTGAAATGGCTATCAACTGAACTCTCTTTATAACCTCCATTCATCAGGGTAAATTAGGTGATGAAATTGAAGAGCGAAGATGCCATTTGATAGTCATGTGATCTACTTTTGCTGTTATGCTCTGTTCTGACATTCCCTCCTCCTACCTTGATATAACCAAAATGTAAAAACAGTAGCTTGATGTTGTATTTATTGTTTATCTGCAGGAGCCTATCTCTCTCCAGGATTTCATTATCCAGTTTATGGGAAGATGTCAGGGAGAGAAGAGACAGAGAAAGTCAATACCAGCCCAAGCATCAATGCAAAAACAACCACTGAGTCCAAAGCACTGGATTTACTCCAGCAGCATGCCAGCCAGTATCGCAGCAAGTCACCTGTTGTAAGGCTTCCTCAGTTGTTACTGAAGAGGGTTACATATGGGCAGGGGTAGAGAAAGAACATAATTTTAAGAAGCACACAATCTGGCAGCAAGCTGTGAATGCATGAGTCTTCTTTATAGCACTGCTTAAAATAAAAACAATTTATGGTCAGGATGCTTCCGTGGCATAAACTGGAAGTGACACGTAGCACAGTTCTGTCCTCAGACTCTTCCTATCTTGAATGAATTCATGCGGAAACAAAGATTCAGAGGTACTTCCTGGGGCATATTTTATATTGTAGTTAAATGGGGAACTCCTGTTTGGAAACAGATAATAAATAAGAAGTTGGGCTATGGGATTTGGTAATATCCCCTCCTTGTATTTGCCAAGAATCCACATCTTTCAAGGAGCAGATTACCAGCCTCAATTTCTGAAGATTTACATGTTGGAACAAATACTGATATTTCACTTTCAGATAAGTTGGTGCTAGTTTTAATTGTGAGCAAGTCATTGACTGTAATTATAATTTGTAAAAGGTTTTCTGGCTATTCAGTCAGACTTGATCCCCAGAGTGCTATAGAGGCTTGAGAATTCATTTACATCAGCTTTCAGCAGCTCAGCTAGGTTGTCCACACATTGGCAAGCCAGCCAAGCTTCAGGAAAAAAATAGAAGTCATTGTGGTGGCTTGAAGCTGCAGTATGTTGCCTCAAAATCTCTGTGCCTTGGAAAATCTTCCATTAGCTAGAAAGACTAACTTTAGATAAGAATCAAGTGCAAATAATCAGCTTTATCATTAGCTGATAAAATTAGCTTTATCATTAGTATTCAAAAAGTGTTTGACAGGTATGGATAAGTGTGGTTTTCTTGTGATTTCATCCCTTCTAAAATTCCCACATCAGTTTTCTTTCAATTTCTATTACTAGCCTGTGGAAAAATCAGCAGCTGAGCGTGAACGGGAAGCAGAAAGGGAACGAGACCGCCATTCTCCTTTTAGCCAGCGGCATCTCCATACACACCATCACACACATGTTGGAATGGGTTACCCCCTCATACCTGGACAATATGACCCATTTCAAGGTGAGCAGAAAATTTCCAATGGTGGGATTGGCTTGCTTGTAGGATTGTTGCCTTGACGTTGGAAATCATGCCTACATGAAGCACTTTGAGTAGAGATCCCACTGTTAAATCAGAAGTGCTGATTTAGGAAGAAGGCTTGAAAATTCACAGCATGTACTAAGAGTATATTAATAGCTTCATGTCTGAGAAATGCCAACTTTTGTTTCCGAAACTGGGTGTCAGAGCATTATTAAAGATGTACCAGTTAGGCTGTCATTCACATGAATGTTTTGATTCCTCCTGCAAACTGACATTAACTGGCTGAAAGGCAGTAAAAAATCCAAAGCAAATAACCTCCTTTTTGTATAATGAGGGTTGTGTAAGCAATGGAGAAAGTGTAGCAAAGACAAAAGCTTTTTATACTGAACATATTTTATGTGCAAGGCATTGCAGTCACAAGGGTTTGCGCTTGTTATAATTTGACCATCTGAAAGAGGACTCTTTGTATTTTGGCAAATGCCGTGCACAAAATTGCAGTCAGGGAAAAAGCACAGTAAGATGCGATTTATTCTCCCTAGGTTTTATACCAGTCTTTGAATGTTTTTTCTCTAACTGTGGACTCTGGCTGAATGAAAAAGAGATTTCCTCCCTTGCAGCAAAGTATGTGCTACCACAATCGGTGGCTAAATGACATTATTTCTTTATGTTCACTTGATGCCTCAGTACTTATTTTTCCTGTGTAAAAGTCTTGACATTTCTCAGTTTGATTCAGTGATTCCATGTGCCTTTTGGGATGCATTATGCTTGTTCAGTGGCAAAACTGTAAAAATTATAACTTATTATGAAAGTATTGTATTCTGAGCAGCTGGCATGTCGTTTCTGTAATTCACTGTGTCTTTTGATTCTTGTTGTTTCCTAGTACCTGCAATTTCTACTGAGCTTCCTCAGGAACTCATGCAAACCACTTAGCATCATGCAGTGCAGTATTTGGAAAGGAATGCAGTACAAGTTGAAATGCTGTAATTTCTTGTAAAATATCTGTCAAGGACAATTCAGTTTATTAAATAAAGTTATATTGATCAAACTGGACAGACTGTCTTAACGCTGTTGCCTGGAATATTTGCCATTTATATAGTGTTAAGCCCCACTATTTTCTGGCTTTTTGCCCTAGAGATGCTTCCTATGATTTCTTTGAGCACAAAAATCCATTAAAACCAGACGTACATCAACATTCCTTTGTTTCTTCTTTCCCTCAGGATTGACCTCTGCTGCCCTTGTTGCCACTCAGCAGGTGGCTGCACAGGCATCTGCATCTGGTATGTTTCCTGCACAAAGAAGGTAAATAGCCAGTAAATTATATATCATATCATTGAGAGGAGAAAGCAAATCTTAGATTTTTTAGCCTGATGGTCTGCAGTTCGTTATATGACACAGTTTTTAAGGTTGAGGAAAAACTTGGTATTTTGGGTTAATTGCAGTTTTGTTCTCTTTAGGGTGACATTTTGTCCTTAGTTGTGTCCTGTAACTGTAATGTAGATCATTAGGAAAGAATAAGTAGTCTGTCTTCTGAGATTTTCCATAGAGAATCCTTTAAGTGTTTGTATTAAGATAAAACAAGTGATTATGAAATATAATTTAAGATAATAATAATATTAAGATAATAGTAAGATCCAAATTTTTATAAAATTAGTTTAAAATTAATGTTCAGTTGGTTCTATTTATGACCAGGAAAACTTAGGATTTTATCTATTCTGCAGGTCTGCCTCGTTTGCTGATTTTCCTTTCAGAGAGGTTTGCTCGGGAGCTCGTTAGTGATGACTCTTATTTAAGTTACTTCCACACATTTGCTGCTCAGTTATTTTCTAGGTTTTCAATTGAATTTACTCTTCAATTATCATCATTACTCTTCAAGAGAAAAGAGACTCTCCTGTATTATAATGATGCCATCTCAAGTGAAAAACCCAAAGCATCTTTAAAATTAGGGTTTTGTTCATTGCTGCCATGTTAAACCTCAGAGTTTAATGTATTAAATAGTGCTGAAAATTCCAGGGTTATGGATTTCCTTCTGAAAGCTAACTCTGAAGACAAGCAACCGTGAAAGGCTCTTAGCTGGAATTATTTGAGTGAGAAAGGCTTGTAGCCCTTAAAGAGCTGATGGATAATAGGGCATCAGAATCCATAAGATAACTTCCAGCACAGGTTACTTCTCCGTATGTTGTTCCTGGCAGGGGAGGGATTAGGACATGGCTTGCCATTTCTGCTGCTTGAGTTTGAGAATACTAGTTCAGATTTCATTTCATGATGTATCCAAAGTGCAGAAAAAAAGTAAGAAGAAGGAATGCTGCCTACTAAAACGTTCTTCTTTCTCTTTTCAGAGAATGATGAATTTGGGGATGAACATTGTCATGTGACTGGATCACATGAGGAAGCGCTTTATTACAGACATCAGTTCCATGGTGTTAATTTGAAATGCCTTAATGGCAGGCAAAAACCAGTCATTTCATTTTTGTAAATTGCAGATTTTATCACAGAGTAACAAATGTTGCTGTAATTAGACTTCTGTTTTTATATATATATATATGCGTATATATATATATACATATATATATAAAAATATATATATATTCTTTACTTTTTTTGTATCAGTACCAAGGCTCGCACACAGGGTCTGCTGCTAAGTTGCGAACCACACAGTAAATGGAGATATGTATTTGTCACGTTTAGAAAGCGTTAACCGCAAAAGGCTGTTGTTTCTTTTCTTCCTTTTCTTTTTCTTTTTTTCTTTTTTTGATTTCCAATTGTAAATAAATAATGTTATGTATCAGTGTGCCTGAACCTTGCATACCCTTCTGATATTTCCCACAAGCTCTCAGAGAGGCTAACTGTGATGACACTTTGGTACAATGTAGATGTCTATTTGGTGGTTCCTATTAAGATGCATCAGTGTAAAATGTTACTGTATTCACTGTTTCATTGTAATTGTGTATTGTGAAAAATATACCTTTGGAAGGCATGGGGATTCTAGTACCACAAAAACTGTGTTGTATATAATGTATAGATTTTAAATGGAGATAATGAGCATCTGTGAATAATGAAATGTCTTTTTTGATAATCTTGAATGGCAGATAACCTAATAGCCTGCATACAAGAAGACATCTGTGATTGTTCTATTACTTGAATAGTCCTGCAGTCTTTTTTTTAATGTTTACAATTACCCAGATTTAGAGGAGAGACTTTAATGCCATTACCTGTTTACTTGTTTTATGCTGTAATCTAGTTTATTTTATGTAAAACGTATATCGAATGCTTTCATTTTTTTACTTGCCTTAAATAATTCGGCAATCAGAATAAAGAAAAAAAGTTGCTTTTTTTTTTTAAATTTCTGGATGTCTACGGGCCACTTTGAAAGATGTGTCATAGCTGTAGATAGCAGAGGCTGCAGCAACGACACAGCTACAAGTTGTGCTCCTGCTGGGCCTGTGCTGTTGTCCTGTCCCAGCAGGCGATGCGGAGCCCAGGCCAGATGGCTGTGGGCCTCTTTCAGTTGACCCTGATAGGTTCAAAAAAGGCCCATAGTAACACTTTGGGTGGTATTAGTGGAACTGAAATCTCTAATACCTGTTTTAGAGCAGCTCTGTATGCTATAAATGATAGGCAAATTTTTCCTATTATGTCTGTATTGTCCCCCTTCCCCCCATTTTGAATAGATGCCTAAAAGCAGAGGAGCTGTCAATTAAAAAAAAAAAAATTCCTTTGCTGTGCTTAATCTGCATTACCACAAAATATTTATATTGTTTTGTTACAATGTGGTTAACACAGCACATAGTAATATGAAATCACTAATCATGACATGAAAAAAAATCAGATTTACTGGTCAGTATTTGAGGCTTTAATTTTGGTCCTTTTCTGCATATCCCAGTTAACGTTGATTGTCAAAACTGTTTTTTAAAGTTTTACTGTTTTTTTTTTGTTTTGTGTTTGTTGGTGGTTTTTTTGACAGGGTGAATTACTGCAACTTAAAGGTTGTTCTTGAAGTCAGTTCCGTTTCTTCTACCTTGTGAACACTTAATACAGAAGGATGAATTAAAGATTCCCAACAGACAAGCACACTTGGACTTTTTATATTACTATGATGAATCTGCCATTAATATTGCTATAATTGTTTTATTTTTATAGGCATAAAATCAGTTCCCTTAGTGAATAGTTATAAGGTTTATTGATTTTTACTACACATCATTCATCTGTGGCTTACTATTATTGTCTTGTTCTGAACACATTCAGAAGTCTCATAGTGGTGACATACTACAAGTTAGCCTCATAAAAAATGGGAAGGAAGGGGTGTTTTCTTTGAAAAAGGGGATATTGTGAATGCAGGGCTCTTGAAATAATAAATGCCTTATTACTTCTATAGTAAAGGCTCAGATGGCTTTTGTGTTGAAATGTACCACTGATTTTTTTTTCCTGCCTAGACCAGTAATGCTTCCAGAGCAAAACACATCTTATAAATTTGCACTATTGGTGATTTTGATTTAGTGTGGTTTGAGTGTAATAAGTAACTGGAATGAATTACTCTGATTGATACAGGGTAAGCAACAGTTAAAACTGCAATTATTGTTATAGCTTTATTGTATCCTTGAGGTCTGTAAGAGTGGCTAACATCCATTGCCATTTATTGTCTTCCTCCACTTAAGATTATTGTCTTCCATCTGGTTTTATTGTCTTCTGTTTGGTTTAACACTTGCCATACTGACCTCCTTAAAGGCTGTGCCACAGTGAGCGTGACTCTGTGGTTCAGCACTCCCCAAAGCCAAAAGGTATCCATGTCCAAGCATAGAGGTGCAACTACTTGGTCATCTCACCACTGTGTGAGCATCCAAAGGATGAGTAAACAGAAGCAGTTACACAAGGAACACAATTTACACACATGGGAACTACAGAGGCTGCTCACTGAAAAGGGGCAGCAGAAGCATCATGATACAGATATATTTGCACTCTGTTTTCCACAGGATGGGCTTATACTTTTTATTACTTCTAGCTGACACATTTACCACTCTGCCCTTCCGGCAGCAGCTATCAGCGACCTTGCTCCTGTTCTCCAGGTGTTGCTGGATGTTTTGAAAAGGTGAAGCTGGGCTTATGCATTACACTTAACTTGAGTTTCTAGCCTGTTCATGCAAATGCAGCTAGAGAAATTAAAGGTCTGTCAGTGCAAGCCCATCAGACCAAAAAATCCAGCGGGGACCTACTGCCTGTGGCGCTTGCACTGGGGAAAAATAGATGTGAACAGAGAAGGGGGTGTGTGTGTTTTTTTAACAATTATGTAGCTCTAGGGGCTGAAAGAGGACAGGGCTCTAACTGAGAGAGCTGGCTAGCTATCAGGGTTAGACTAGATATGGTAAAAATGGGGACTAGGAGTAACATTTCTCCAGTTTTGTAATTTTAGATCCCCTGGTGGCCTTGGGTAGCACCTGAGAAGTCACTGAGCTAATTCTGTGCCATACCATCCCTTCCTTGTTTCTGACAGTTGCACTGGTTAAGCTTAACCATTGGGTCAGTAGTCCCACTTGTCACACTGACAAATGCTGTCAGAACAAGGGCCTCCAAAGGACATGAAGTTAGAGAATCCCCAAATCCATCCTAAAACACACACCAGGGATTGTTGATTGCACAAAACCTGGCATAAGCACAGGACACCACAGTGGCTTTCTGTAGCTCACCACCGTGGCTCTTCTCATGGAACCAGTGGAGTCAAGCAGGAAATCTAGTTCATATTTCCTTCTGGCATCACCTGTCTTGTCACTATCTTTATTACAACTAGCAAATGTATTGTCCTCAGCTTTCTGTCTCATAATCTCACTCTAATGTTTACTTGCCACAGTCTCTCCTCCTTTCTCCTCTCCCCTCCTTATGTCACTTGCCCACTTAAGGAGCCCTCTTACATCCATCTGATGTTATCAAAATTCTACTTGCACATCTAAAAACCTTCTGCATGTATTTGTTATCTTGACCCTTGATTAGTTTCTCTTTCCTTTTATCACGCTTCTTCCTTTAACTTGTGCCTTTTTCTGTAGCTTACACTGTGCCTCTCTTTAGCCTAAAGTATTTGGGACAGAGAACATATCTCACTTCAAAGTCATACAACACAGTTCATATCTATAGTTACCTCTGAATAATAGCTATAGCATCTCATAGATGATAGCACAAGATGCCATGAGTAGCTAGTACAGACCATTATTAACAAGAAGCTTAAGGTAACTGACAAAAAACATTACAGTTTTCAAAGGTATTTTGAAACCATCTAGTCTCAAAATTGTGAATGATACCGAGCCCACATAGGAAGTCTGAAGCTGTATCTGCCTGCATCAGAGGGAACTGGAGACATACAGTCATTACTTAATGTGCCAGCTTTGTTCTGCTTTAGAAAGAGAGCTCTGATTTCAGTTTTAGCAATTTAGGTAGCTTTCTCTAGTAAACACTCTAAAGCATCAGTGTTACAGTGCTCCTTTGTGAAGTTTTTTTTCTTAGGTTATTTTTGGAAGTGGGGTGGAAATCTTACTATGACCAAGAAATGCAAGAAGCGTTCATTCAGGAGAGGAGACGTTAGCTAAAGATGTACATGTTCCAGTGGTGTAGAGATAGACACCACTAAAATTCTTGCATTGACTGTTAGTAATTTTTGGGCAATGTATGCTAAATAAGGCTTTTAACTTCAGTAGCAATTCTGAAATTTCTTCTCTGCACTGATAAATTAGCAAACTTAAGGATTTAGCAACGGTAATTATTATTTGCAGCCTAACAATATTTGTCATGCAGAAAACTTAGTCTCCACCATAATATGATAGAGAAATGCTCTGGGGAGTTCGAAAGCAGATTTTTTTTATTGGCAAATGAACTCCAGCAGACCAAGCTGATACCTGTAGTTCAGTTCCAGAAGCCTCACAGATGTTTCAGCAGCATTCTCTGGTCATTTTGGATGGTATAATGATGTATGTTAATTAATTACATGATTTCTGTCATTTGAGTTTGCTAATGGTAGGATACTGCTTACTTACTGCTATGAGCATAATGCTGTAGGATTTACTCAGGAAACAGTGCAGCAATGCCTGATAAAAAAATAGAATTAAATAAGTAGGCAAAGACTCCCTGAAAGCCTGTTTAAACCCTTAATAGGGGAAACTAATTTTAAAGCATCCATCTTGACAAGTAGAGTAAATTACTGCAGTTCTCTTAATTGTTTCCAGTGCCCTGAGGGCATTTTACTCAACCTACCCAGCCTCCCATGAAGCTTCCTTCCCCCATCCTTCCTCGGCCCAGGTCTCCCATTTCAGTTTAGGCTGTCTCTGTTCATCCCTAACCCAGGGATAAAGATGCCTTGGGCTAGAGCTGCACTGTAGTTGTCTTGGCCCCTGACTGGTGTTGGTGAGATGGGACCTGCTAGCCTCCAGGAGCCCCCAACCCTGGCTGAACTTTCAGAACGAACAAGGATGTGCCATTTCTGCTCTTATGGCTCTTGGGTTTAGGCTGTTTCTTTTAGAACAGTATGCAGGGAAAGAGCTTCAGTGAGTCCCTTGCTAATATTGTCTTAAATAGACAAATATAAGGTTAAAGAGAAATTTTGTCTTTATGTGTTTCAAACCAAACTGTTGCAGAACAGTGGAAACAAGATGTGGAATAAAAAGCCCCAAACTGAAGAACCTCCTGCGTAGTTAATGACAGTCATGAAAAAGACAGCCCTTTTTTAACTTAATTTCTAACCCTTTTTTCCTCAATCATATAAACTTGTGTTTAAGAGTCTGAGTGAAACTAGAGATAACTTAAGGGTAGAGGGGCATTTTTCTTCCAGTGTGGATGACTGAAAAGGACAAGATTTGCAATTAGCTGTAAGAGCAGCTGGCTCTTAATATGTGTACTCAAACTAGGGCCCTTCCTTACACAGAACATATTTTTCGTTGAAAAGTGCCCTATTGACCAGCAGTCAGCTCTGCTAACTCCTTCAGCAAGTTGACTGCCTTCTTCCTGTGTGGTTCTCTGTTCCCCAGAAGAGAGTGGGAGAAACCAGATGCAGGGCTACGTGGACTGCAAGGACGGTTGAAGTTTATGCTTTTCCTTTGCTTATGCTTGCCAGACCAAGGTTTGTGTAGTAATTTGTGCACACCTTTCCCCATTCTGTCACTAAGTTAGTGTAAGTATTTTCAGTGATAAGCCTCATCAAGCCACTGATTTTTAAGTAGAGCTCCAGACAAAAGATCATTAAAATGTCAATGACACAATATGTCTCCCCGCACCATGCGGGAACATAACAATTTAATACCAAGCTTTGCCGCAAGAATCTGTGTCCTAATTCATTATACCCCTACTTGAAGCTAGTTTCCTTTAACAGAGAAATTGCCAAAGACTCTAAATGATTTGTGGCTTTGTTGAAACTACTTGACCACTTTCCCTTGGATCTGCCAAAATCTGTCCCTGTTTCTGGAGTTACTTTCCTAAAGAAACAAGGTGTAGAAGAAAGTGTTATAGAAAGAAAACACTAAAAATAGCAAGACAGAGTCCAGTTCTTTATGATAGAGCAACTCAGTAGACTTAGGCATGCTCTGCTTCTACAACTCAGATAAGGATTTGGTCCCTCAAGGCAGAACAAGTAATTACTATTCAGTGTAGCTCCTTACTTTTTCCTTGAGTACGTGCACATGTAAGTCTCTCTCAGATACTCATGTACTCGCTCTCCCCTTTGTTAGGGGGTCACACATAAATGCATGATTTGATACCAGTTTGCTTAGGGATTTCTTTTGTAGCCCATTGGCAATAAAATAGCTCTCTATGATACCAACGACTGCTCAGCTTTATAGAGTTTTATATCTGCACTTCACACTAGTCACAAGCTTTTAAACCTGTCCTACTTGTAAAAGGGTTAGTGCACATAAACTAAAAATCTCTGTTGTTAAAGAAGAGCAGTAGATATATATGTCAGTGTATTGGCCTGGCAAATCAGTCAAGATATTTGCATACAGAAAGGGGAAGGAACAATTAAAGCTGGCCCGGATGGGTAGGGAGGATGGGAAGCATTGACAGTCACTGGGCAAGCGCAGGTGAGTCCCCAAGCACTCATACTACAAACTGCAATGGGTCCCGGTAAAGGAAGGTCTGGCACTGGACAGGCAGACCTTCCTTATGAAGCTAACATTGGGCAGATCTGACCGTTCTGAAGCACTTGAGTGCTTGCTCCAGGCTCACATGTCACTGGCTTAGGAACTACCATCTCAATATGCTCTGCTTTCGTCAGTAGCACAGGCCTGGAACATCAAGAGACAGGATACTTGCAATCCAAAGAGTGGTGAGAGTTATCTTAATACATCTGAGGAACTTCTGGATAAGACAGGACAAAGCATGAGGTAGCCTTAAAGTTCAAGCATGGCCTGGCAACTTTGTCTTTAGAAGGCACTACAGCTGTCCCATTACTTACATGTAACTCCCCTGCCCCAAAGGAACATGATTTCTCTTGCTTCAGGCTGCCATACACCAAAAATATACCTTCTCTCTCTGCCATCTGAAGGCAGGAGCAAATTATAGAGAAACAACTTTATTGCAGAGTAGAAAATTATCAACCAGGAGACCGTACACGGCAAACCAGAAGTGTGTGTCTCCAGTTACACTTCCTCTCGTGGCAGTAAGTTGAAACCTTTGGTACCGTTCTCTTTCATTGTTTAGTATCATTATTAATTCTTACATTCTCTTGAGGCCCATTAAATGGCAATATTATATTACTAGTTACCAGTGTAAAGGGCCCATATCTCCTCATTAATTGGCTGATATGTGTTTAAGAAGCCATTTTGAGTATTTTTCTCTGAAAAAAAGGATATTTCCATCACAAGATATAATAGTTTTGTATGTGCTTTTGTTTTGGTTGCTCTGTTTTTGAGCATTAGCACTTCAGTGTGCAGCTTAGATGAGTTCTCAGCTGAATCTTCAGGATGCAGTATTTTGTATGTTCCTAAGTTCAAAATTGGTACTATAATTTCAAATTAAGTACCACATATAATTAGTAATGTTTTATAGTCTTGGCGTTCTGGGTTTTTTTGGTGGAGGGTTGATTTTTTGTTTTTTTTTTTTTGCTTTTTTTCCACAACTTTGACAGTTGGTGATGTTTTTTTGTTCCCCCCCCTTGTTTCTTTTAAAGGACAGAATTAATTCACAGATAATTCAGATTCATGGCAGCATCTGGTAGCTGGTAGGGAAAACAAATTTCAAAAAAAGTCACTGATTTCATGAAGACAGTATTTATCAGTAATACAATTATCCCTCTGACTCACACTAAAGCTCATTGGACTTGTATACAATGATCAGTAAGATAAGAATTGAAAACTTTCTCTATGTTGAATCTGTAAGGCAAACACAGGACACTTTTCTAGAGAAGGTTTTATGGGGTAGCTGATGGCATTTAGGGATGCAGACCACATCCCATCTCCCTTGCACAACGTACACCCCTTTCAGATTATGTTTTGCCCCCAGGTTGCTGCTTATGTTTATTATGCATTAGTCCCTAGTGTTAGCATCAAGGTCCTGTGCTCTGCTTGAATCAACAGTTGAATTACACATCAAAAGCAAATTACTAGTTAATCACCAGGGAAAGGAGACCTGAAGAACTACAAATAGTTCTGTGACCAGTGTAGTTAGTAAAGACCAGTTTTCAATGGCTTTTTTTTCTGTTTGGACTCTCAGATGTTCAATAAAATGTGAACTCCTTAAATTTTTCCTAAATGAAGGCACTAACAGGCCATCTCTTCTTTGTCTTTTTACCAATACTTGTGAAATTAAAGAGTGTCTTTGGGGTACCTAGTTTAATTGCAACTGGTCAACAGGCTAAAATGTTTTGTGCAAGGGAAAGGTTAGAGGGATGGTGTGGTCACACGAACTTTAAATGAGAGCTTTGCAAGGGTCTCCTCTGCATGGTCCTGTTGTGTGTGTCTCACACACTGACCTTAAGAATGTCAGTGAGTATAACATCTTCTTTTCCCCTTACAAAGCTGGGATGTGTTCAGGGCCAAGCATGGACCCTTTCTGTGGAATCACTCCAGTGTCTTGCACCATGCTCTGCATCACAAGATGCAAAACATATCCAGTGTCATAGCTGTTGTATAGAAAAGTAACTGGTTCACAATTTATTTAGGTTTAGGCTAAAATTATGAACAAGAGAAACTGAAATAAACCTAGGGCATGGCTCTTGAATCCTAAATCTCGTCAATAATCACAAGAATATGGAACTTGGAAGTAGTCCTTTATATTTATGTATTTACCTATAGGCTTTATGTGTCACTCATGTATCATTATTATTACACATAGGCAAAAAAGGACCCTGGATTTAAGAAAAACTATGTCTGTAGTATTTTTTAAATCCTTTTAGGTGCCAACAAACAACAATGATTTTTTCTAGTTTAATAATAAGCTAATTAAGATACAAAACCCAACAAAGTTATTTTTAAAAGCTCTGGGTAGTAACAGCATAATGGTTTCATTACCTAAAGTTCAGTCACAAAAAGGACAAAATATCCCTCTTATGTATGCCGAAGAGCTTTTCAGTTTAAAAAAAAAATCAATACTATATTCACACTAGTGTTGGCTTGCATAAAATACTGACTAGAGTCACACTGGTGGTTTTACATAAAGACTTAAAAAGCAATCTTGGTCGTCTGAAAGGTTCTAATTGTTTTTTCCCTTTCCTGAAAGAGTAATGAAAGGACAACTAAAAAGCAGAACTATATAGTTATTTTATAACTGGCACTAACAAATTTCACCAATTACAGAGTCCATTCTGTAAGCAATGAATGTGTGGCTCCCAATTAATCTAGTGTACCTCCAGGCAAGGTCTAAATCAGCTGGATACAGCTAAAGCAATTTGCACACAGCTAAAAGCAAATTGGAAAATAAGTGTTTCACGCTACTGCCTATCTTTTCAAGCCAAATACACAATCAGTATTCTGGCAGCAGCACTCTGTCATGTTATTTGCAACTATCAATTTTAATTATAACAATTATTGATTAGTTGGGAAAGTGAATAATCTAATGTTCAAATGAGGCTGGCGTGGCTGCTGGGGATCATTTTCCCTTTCATGCACATGTGCGTTCAGTGTTAGGAAATATCAAGCAAAGAATATACCTGCACCCCAGTGATGAGCTCAAATAACTATCATTGAACTTGTAGCCGTGACACTTTTTTTTTAATTTTGTTTATAACGAAGCATCCAGTTTTAGAATTCACCACTCTGCTGTACAGAAAGGTTGATATGAATTGAATTAGGGCATAAGAGGACTCACTGAGGAACAGAGGCAAATACTTTCAAACTTGGGCACCTAAAGCCAAACTCCTATTTTCTTACTTAACCACCCAGAGTGCTCCTGTTGCCCATTGACACCAGCTGTTTTGCTAACCTCTTTACTTTTAGACTCACGCTGTTCCTTGTAGAACAATGCTTCTCTTGGAACAGAGAGAAAGGAAATATCCAGCCCTAGCTGCACTAACAAGAGCTTTATGTGTTTCAGCTAAATAAATAGCTGGGGGAAGAGGACAGCCTGACTTGACCTGGGTTACAGCCACAAAGACTGAACATAAATTTTCTGTATCTGAATTTGTGGTACAGGTTCATCTCCACTACTAACCAGTTGCCTCATGTAGCGTTGCTGAAGACATGCTGTTTCCATCTGAAGTGACCCAGTAAACATTCAGCTAGTAATTACTGTACCCCAAAGAAGCCCTTCAAGTGCTCTGCACGCTGCCTGTGCTGAGAGTGGGAGAGTAATAGGAGAGTTTTCCTGTCACATGTGCTCTACACCCTCATGGCTGAATGTGTCCACTTTGCTGGGGACACGTCCTGTGGCACAGAGCTGCCCACGCCTGCCCCAGGCTGGGGAGGGCTGGGGCACAGCCTCACCACCTGGTTGGCTGCTTCTCACATGGGCATAACTTTCGTTTTTTAAAAAGGTTAGGACAGTAACTGGTGTTTAGCAATATCCTCACCTCTGGGCTGCCATTGAGGTCAGATGAGTGGGATCAAATACAGGATCGCAACGTTGCCCATTTACCTGCTTTTGAGTTTAAAGCCGTGTAATACATATGGAGGATAAAAAACATTCGTGGGGAGTTTTGCAAATAATGGCTACTGAATAACTGGAATAGTAGGTGGTGCATTGCAATATGGTTGGGAAACTGGATGGATGTGAAAGTGGGAAGGTCAGCTGCTACAATCGGGTGTCAAGAGAGAATAATTTCAAAGACCTGCACAAGGATTTAGCTATGCAACTCCCACTGTCTTGACAAAGCCTTCATCTAATCATCTGTTTTGAAAATGTGAGGGAATGCATCCTTGAGTTAGACAAGTAGATCCCTCTGCTTAATCACCAGCAAAAAAATGTGTTTACACTGCCTTATACTGAAATAGAAAAAAAAGGAAAGGAAAAAACTAGCAGAGACATGGGAATGAATCTTGAGTGTACCACACATGGGAAAGCCAGTGACTGATAACAAAAGTGCTCTCTCAGAGAAAAAAAATAGTAGAACAATAGATACATATATGTGAGATCATCTGGGGATCAGATACAGCTTCAGCACATGTGCACACACAGTAATACTGTTGTCTGACATGCCTCCTGCTCTGTCTTTTGTCTTTCTGAACTCTTGTTTGGAGTTTAAATTATTTTACCCTGCCCACCAAAGCTTCCAACCTGCTCAACTTAGTGCTGCACAAATGCATTTACAGAGAGAATCCTGTCCCTAACATTTTCTTTCTTCTATTCTTTCTCTTTTGTTGTGTTGAGGGAAAAAAGCCCCAAATACAGCAATATCCTGTCTAGTAATACTTATCACTATAGTATCTTGTAATAGAGAATCATGAAAAGTTATAGACTGCAGTCCTTTAATCTGGTGTATAACAGTGTGATTTGTATTTTGTTAAACTATAAATTGATAATCTCACAGCCTCTGCATTATTTAAAATATAGTATTAATATTAAAATTGCTGTGCCTGTCCATAACTTTGGGATCAGAAATGTATCTCAAGGGATCCCACTCCATCTGCAAAAAGTGCTTTTCACTTCAGATTAATATATTTTCCTTTACCCTGTCAGCCTATGCAGATGGAGCAGGCCTCAAGCCACACGGGGTCAAGTAGGAGCCCAATTAGGCAGAGTTATTTTTAAGTTCTGGAGGGCACAGGGTCAGCACACTGGAGAGATTTAAGCACCTAAAGATGTAGATAGGTGTCTCGTGTATTTTCAGAAGTGCTATCACACTGAAGTCAAGGGGAGTTAGGCATCTGGCAACTATCTTGTGAAACACATTTTGAGATGCCTGTGAAGAGCCTAAATGCTTTTGGAAATCTAGCTTCTCTTGCCATAGGAAGGTTCAGGCCACACAGCTAAGGCCACCAGTGGTTTCATTTTCCCACTTCCACAGTCTCAGGTCTGCTGTTTAGCTTCATGGCCAAGATTTACATGGCAGCCCCTGGACACGCTTACATTGTTCGGGAGATCATATGTGCACTGGCTATCCTGGGAGTCCAAAGTGCTGGGGACCAGGAGGCAGGAAAGCCGACGGCCATGGGTGAGTCAGCTGCACTCAGACATGGCATGGGGATCTCTAGTCTGCTCTGTACCCTGGATAAGGGAAGATCAAAGAACATAAACCCAACCACTTTCCATCTAGCTCGATCATCAGTAGTGACCATGAGTAAATGCCTAGGGAAGAGCAAGAGTAGAGAATATATCTCAGCTAATACTCTTCCATCTTCTGACTATTTTTAGTCAGGGAGTTTCTAGTGTAGTTTCTCTATGCAATAATTTACAAACCTCTTTTTTTTAACCCCAAAGTGCTTTTTGAATTTTGTCTTGAATTCAGTATGAGCTTTTTGTATCTACAATGTCCCTGTTTGCCAAGGAGTTTCCCATATGCTTTGCCCACCACGCAGAGACCCTCTCTCTGTCCTTGATTCAGTCCTTCTTCCTTTTATTTGATGACCCTGAATTCTTGTACTCGAATTAGCCAAAAAACAATTTATTTCCTAGTCTTCTTCCCTCCATAGCTCTCATGATTTTCTAGACTCTAACATATTCCACCTTTAGTCATCTTTATTCCACACTAAAGACTCCCAGCCCAGTACTTTTTTTATTTTTTCCTATATGGAACCTACTAATGATCCTTGTCATTATTCTCTGAAACTTTTCTGTTTCTAATAGATCCTTTATAATTTTAGAGGCTCATATCTATCCTTCTGCTGTAAAACAGCCTATTTATTCCTACCTTTAAGTTCCTAATTCTAGCAAGGTGTCTTTCCAATATATGTTTTTATAGTTTTTAGTCTCTTTAAAAGGGCAAGGTGGATGTCCCTGTCAAAAGTTTTTTGGAAAGCCAAGTAGACGATATCGTAGGGGCAATCTGGTTGAATCACCCTATTCCATGTGCTCATCGATCCACTGACTGTCGAGAGGTTTGTAAGGCAGGACTGCCCTTGCCAGAAACAGTATACAGGAACCAAGCTTGAAAATGCAACCAGCATGAAAGGGAAGTAAAGTCACTTAGAGTTGAGGGCACTTTGATGTTTTAATCTTATACTGAGAATTGTCTTGAGATTTTAGATACATTTCAAATAGGGCAAATGAAACATAGTTGTTAGGAGACTTTTTAGAAAACAACTCAGGAAGATGAGAAATGTGTACCCTCAGCCGTATTTTGTTAAATCTACCTCCTTGTTTTGCTCTTAGAATCACATACTACTTCCTGCTGGAAGAGACCTGTGAAGGTGGGTAGTCCAGCATCCAGCTCAATGAAGTTTTGATTAGAAGAGGTTGCTTGGGGCTGAAGAAATTTATCTTCAGGGATGCAAATCTCACACCTTTCTAGTCTTCTGTTCCAGTATTTCACCACCTTCATGGGGAAAATTACCTATATCATACCTAGTTGAATTTTCCCATGTTCCAGCTTGTATCTTTTGTCTTTTCTTCTTCCTCTGTCTAGCTTTGGGAAGGGTCTGCCTCTGCTTTCTCTACACCCTTCCATTAGATAGCTGTAGACAGCAGTCAAATCTCCTTTCCTCCTTCCTTTCTCAGGGCTGAACAAACCCAGTTCTTTTTGACCTTAAAAGGTGATGTGGCACAAAGAGGTCTGACTGCACCAGCAGCAGCAGGATGTTTCAGCTCTTGTTCTTAGTAACAAATGGGACAGGACCAGGATGCGAGTGTTATCCACATGGAGTTGAAATAAATCCTTAACAAGTTTTTTAATTAGGTTACTCAAAAATAGGCAGTTAGATCTAAAGAATTGCATGAGAAGTGAGCAACTAATTAATTCCTGGAGCATCGGTTGAATGAAATAATATCTACAGTACGTACCAGGGCGGAGAGCATGTGCGCTACAAAGTTCAATCTTAATAGAATAATGATCCAGAGGAGGTCATCAAAAGCTCATGGAAATTAAAGAAATGCAGGATACTCCAACTTAGACTGAAGTGATTTCCATTTGAATGGATCTGCAAGGACCAGATGAGGTTTTAACTACTAGTTAGCATACCTGAGGTCTTACAACCTCCAGCAGCTGTGTCTCGCTCCTGATATTCCTGTGGTTTCTAGCAGAAGGGATGGAGCTCTATGGTGGGGAGCCAGAGAGAGTCTTCACCAGGGTGCTGGGTGTTAGATACCACATCTCATAGTTCTCTTCTTAAGCCTACCATCAAGTAAAGTGAGAAGATGAGTCTTTTCAGTTTGCTGATGATACACAGATTCATCAGATGTCTCAAAATCGCCAGTCCTTGTTCTCGTAGGTGACTTTAACCTGCCAGATGTCTGCTGGGAACTCCACAGAGTGGAGAAGAGGCAGTCTAGGAGAGTCCTAGAGTGTATAGAGGATAATTTCCTGCTCAGCTGGTAAATGAACCTACCAGGGATGGAGCCCTGCTAGACCTCCTGTTCACAGAGAGGGGCTGGTGGGAGATGTGGTGGTCGGTGGACATCTGCGTCACAGTGACCATGAAATAATAGAGTTTTCAATACTCAGGGATGCAAGGAGGGCCATCAATAAAACCTCTACGTTGGACTTCTGAAGGGCAGATTTCGACCTATTTAGAAGACTAGTTCAGAGTGTACCCTGGGAGACAGCCCTTGGAAACAAGGGGGTTCAGGAGGGATGGACGTACTTCAAGAAGCAAGTTTTGAAAGCACAGGAGCAGGCTGTCCCACTGTGCCGAAAGGCAAGCCGGTGGAGAAGACGATTGGTCTGGCTGAAAAGGGAGATTTTGAAAGAAATTAGGGTAAAGAAGAGAGCCTACTGATTACGGAAAAAAGGGCTGACTGCTCAGGAAGAATTTAGAAATATAGTTAGGTCAACTAGAAAGAAAATTAGAGGGACAAAGGCACGACTTGAACTGAATCTTGCCACCTCCGAGAAGGATAACAAAAAGTCCTTTTATAGATACATCAATAGCAAAAGGAGGGGCAAGGAAAACCTCCACTCTTTACTGGACATGGGCTGGAATATAGTTATCAAAGATGAGGAAAAGACTGAGGTATTTAACACCTTCTTTGTCTCAGTTTTCAACAGTAAGACAGGTTGTCCTGAGGACAGCTGGCTTCTGGAGCTTGTAGAAAGAGACAAGAATCTGAACACCCCCCCTGTAATCCAGAAGGAAACAGTTAGTGACCTACTGAGCTGCTTGGATCCCCACAAGTCTATGGGACCAGATGGGATCCACCCAAGGGTGATGAGGGAGCTGGCAGAAGAGCTCACCAAGCCTCTCTCCATCATCTACCAACAGTCCTGGCCCACTGGGGAGGTCCCAGATGATTGGAAGTTGGCAAATGTCACGCCAATCCATGAAAAGGGCCAGAAGGAGGACCCAGGAAACTACAGGCCTGTCAGCCTGACCTCAGTGCCTGGCAAGGTTATGGAGCAGATCATCCTCAGTGCAATCACAGAGCACCTACAGCATGGACAAGGGAACAGACCCAACCAGCACGGGTTTAGGAAGGGCAGGTCCTGTCTGACCAACCTGATCTCCTTTTATGATCAGGTGACCCACCTGGTGGATGAGGGGAAGGCTGTGGATGTGTCTATCTGGACTTCAGCAAAGCCTTTGACACCGTCTCCCACAGCATTCTCCTGAAAAAGCTGGCAGCCCACGGCTTGGACAGGGGCACCCTGTGCTGGGTCAGGAACTGGCTGGAGGGCCGGGCCCGGAGAGTGCTGGTGAACGGGGCTGCATCCAGTTGGTGGCCGGTCACTAGTGGTGTCCCCCAGGGATCAGTGTTGGGCCAGTCTGGGTTTTAATATCTTTATTGATGATCTTAAGATGACGCGGGATTGAGTCCATATCAGCAAATTTGCAGATGACATAAAGTTGGGGGGAGTGTCAAACCAGCTGGAAGGCCAGGAGGGCTCTGCATAGAGGGACCTGGAAGGCTGGAGAGTTGGGCTGATTCCAAGGGATGAAGGTTTCACAAGTGCCAAGTGCCTGGTCCTGGACTTGGCCAATCAACGCCCATATGCAGTGGCTACAGGCTGGGGACAGAGTGGCTGGAGAGCAGCCAGACAGAAAGGGACCTGGGAGTTTGGATTGACAGGAAGCTAAACATGAGCCAGCAGTGTGCCCAGGTGGCCAAGAGGGCCAATGGCATCCTGGCCTGGATCAGGAACGGTGTGGTGTGGCCAGCAGGACCAGGGAAGTGATTCTTCCCCTGTACTCAGCACTGGTGAGGCAGTACACATAACCTGAGTACTGTGTCCAGTTCTGAGCCCCTCAGTTCAGGAAGGATATTGAGGTACTGGAGCAGGTCCAGAGGAGGGCAATTAGGCTGGTGAAGGGACTCAAGCACAAGTCCTATGAGGAGAGGCTGAGGGAGCTGGGGCTGTTCAGCCTGGAGAAGAGGAGGCTCAGGGGAGACCTCATCACTCTCTACAACTCCCTGAAAGGAGGTTGTAGCCAGGTGGGGGTTGGTCTCTTTTCCCAGGCAACTATCAGCAAGACAAGAGGGTATGGTCTCAAGTTGTGCCAGGGAAGGTTTAGGTTAGATATTAGAAGGAATTTCTTTACAGAGAGGGTGGTCAGACATTGGAATGGGCTGCCCAGGGAAGTAGTGGATTCTCCGTCCCTGGAGGTTTTTAAGAAGAGACTGGATATGGCACTTAGTGCCATGGTCTAGTAACCACAGCGGTAGTGGATCAAGGGTTGGACTTGATGATCTTGGAGGTCCCTTCCAACCCAGCTGATTCTATGATTCTATGATCTCTCAGTTGCTCCACAGAGCACACTGAAGTGTGTTTTCCAGAGTCTGAGTACAGTACAGGGTAGGTAAAGACAAATCAGCTGAAATCAGTCTGGAGAACAGCAAAAAAAAAAAATCTCTCTAGAAGAGCTGCTTTCATAAAATTCCTGCCATTTTTATAGAAAATACAATTGACAGCTCACATGAGACGCTGACCACAGCAAATCCAACAGTGACTTTCTGATTAGGTTGTGATCCAGGTCTGAAATTTAAAACATTCAGAGCCAAGAATTTTAATCCAGCTGTGTGTCCTCACATCTACAGTTCTGAAATTTATTGCAAATTTTTACCATTTCCAGAAAAGTGCATTTAGTCAGTGTCAGGAAAGGAACAATGCTGCAGATTGCAAACTTAGCTCCAATTTTGGGTTTGTTTTGCAGTTACATACATGACAGTGACTCAGGCCCCAGTGCTTACTTCAGACCAGAAGGTCTGCCTAAACATATATTGACAGCTATTGCAGGAAAAGTGAGCAAGTCCTTATGTGTTTGGCACACAGTTCTGTGACCTTTACATCTGTAGGTACTATCATCCTCTTTTGGCTTCTTCATAAATTCATTTTAGCCCCTATAGGAGTTGTGTGGCGGTCTTGGGCAGATAAGTGCAAAAAACTCCCACAAATCTCCTTTAAAAGTATATCAGTATGAGTTGTATATGTGTGTGCAGAAGAAACAGTTCTGCCTAAAGGGACCAACTAGAATCTGATCCAGTAATATTTTCAGTGTTGAATATGGCATTATTGCCAAACTGCTTACACTTCATATTTACCTTTGTTCATATTTATTTCAGAGATAATAAGATGAATCTGGTATAATGCTTCATCTTGGCTTTCAGAGATAATGGTGCTAAAAATGCAAAACAATATCAAGCAAATCGGGATAATGTGAAAAATAAATAATAAAAAAAGAACAGCCTTTCCTTGACAACATTACTGCTGACTGTGACCCAGCCAAGGTGGCAGGATGCATGAATTTCACAAGAATTTAAGTCTCTTACAAGTGGGTTAGTAATGTGAGAGAGTATAGTTAAGATCTTGTGAAAAAGAGGACAAAATAGGCTCTGATGCAAATTTTAAATGACTAAAGGTTCATTGAAAAGCGTACAGGTAGACCAAATTTCACACTCAAATGTATTTCTTTCTGCTTTTCTTATTTCTAGTATTATATATATCTATATACATTATATGTAGGTCTACTTTTAAACCGTTTAATGTATAGATATGTGTGTAGGTATGTATACATGCACATGTATATGTAAAACTACAACTGATTTTCAGACATTTAAATACATGTTTTATTTTCAAAGGCATAAGTAAAATAATTTGTTAATGTCCCGATAAGTTCAGAAGCCTTAAAGTCTGTTTTTTAAATAAACCAGCAAGAATTAAAGAGCCTCACGAGCATATGCAGAGAAAGAATATGAATGTAGTAGTGGTGAGCTGCGGCTGACCACTGGTCTAGAGTGCACACACATTGTCTGATGTCTGTGGCAGGTTCCCCTTCTTGCTCCAGAAGCAGTAAATACCACCACTCTCATCACTGCACTGAGAGTGATCCTCTCCCTGCACCCTCCCCGGCAGGGCAGGAACAGTGATCCACTGGGAAGGAAATCAGACAGCACATGCTTGTGGAGAGCTTTGAGGTGACTTTTTATTTGCTTGAAGGACATATTTTAGGTTTTGGGCTGTGTGTTAGGTTTAGAGGATTTTAATATACTGCCTGTCAGCACAGACTTAGCCAATACTCCAGAGTGGTTGTGCCACTTTTCTTCCCCCAGCAGCATCGCTCAGTCTGGGGGGCAGTGCCAGTCAAGGGTTGAATTTGGGGCTGCAAGGATGGCATTTTCTTTGTATGCACAGCAGCCTTCTTTTCGGTACTTTATCTCCTACCTCCCAGCCATCTGCTCATCAAGTCCATTGTGTGTATGGATCTGTTAATGCAGTGCACATTTTGAGGAGGTAGAAGCTGCCACCACCAACGAGGTTCAAAGGGATGATGAAAATGTTATGGTGGCCAAGTTTATTTTCTTATCCTGACTCTTTTTTTTTGCTACTTCAGCTCCATTCCCCTCTCAGCAGGTGAAGTGTACAGATTTATATTCAGCGTGCCAGAGATGCTGACCTCCCTAATTAATTCAAAATTCACAGCAGTGTCAAAGGTATAGAGGCAACTTGGCCCAGTAGATCAAATGAAGAGTAAAAAATATGCTATTCCCACAGAAATTGATGGAATTTGTTTTCACCTAAAGCAGGGCTGACTGTGGTTCAATGACACTGAATTTCACAGATTTGCATTGATTTGCTAATGAGAAATTTACACCACCGTTTTCTTGCCTTTAAATTTGACCCTTTCACTTCAGCTTGAATTGATGATTACTGTGGGAACAGAAGGAACTGGATGCACTTCTCTGGAGTGAACATAATTCAGTGAGCAAACTATAAAAGAGTTTGAGAGTAAAGTAATCCAAGGATTAAAAAAAGTCAGCAACAAACAGCAACAGAAAGAGGTCTGTCTGGTAGATTGTCACTGTGACTAGTACGTGATCCCTGGCACTCCTGAATGTTGGGGAGCTGCCCCCTCATTGAAAATGAATGCTATTGAGGAGGGCTGGGTGTACACCAGCTGATTTTAATCAGCTCCTGAGAGGGGGTCTAAAATTCAGCCTACTCTCCCTGGCTCCTCTGAGTGTGCAGGCTGCCAGGGCCTTGCTGCAGGGATCTTGCTGGGAGAAGGGTGGCAGGATGCACGGATGCTGGACCCTCGCACACTGGTTGCAGGGCGAGAAAAGCCCTTGTGAGCCACATCCTTCAGGACCTGAGTTGCAGGAGAGGCACTGGGGCTTCAGAAGTGGTTCACAATGTATCATCGCTGAACCTTCCTGCATGGCTGACCTGCTTTAGCTAAAAGGAAGAAAGCCCACATTAGCATGAGAGCAAAGGAAGTCAAAATGATCTCATTCATAGAGCTTTCTCCCATCTATGTTAAGGGGAGTTTGTCCCCACAGAATAGCATGTCTTTCTCTGGGCCACACAGGGCTGTCTGCCTAATTTTCCTCATTCTTAACCTTTGCCTCTCCATGGGACTGAAGTGCAGGACAATGCCAGGATACTGAATTCTTCCCTTATATCTTAGCTACAATAGTGAGGAGGTGGCAGGGTTAAAAATGTTTGCACACCCATGGGACAGCTTGAATTCAGGGAACTGTTCTGGCATTGCTTTCTCTGAGCTACAAGGACTGACCAGCTGAAGTATATGCATCTCCAGTAGAGAGTACGTACAGAGCAGTATAAACCTAAGTGTAAGCTATCGTTTATTGATGATAAAAAATAGCATCTAAATAATAAAAGTCCCCAAAGCAAAACTTTCATCTAATACTACTAATTGCCTTTGAATTAGTTTTCTATAATGCCACATTAGCACAGCAGCGCATTAATTATTGAGCACTATTTAAATCATTCTGAACTAAGTAATGCATTCATTTACTACCTGCTTTAGATGGGAAATACCTCTTGTAGTATGTTATGCTTTTAAAATCTTTATTATTTAAAATAATATCTTTTCTTTGTATTCCACCCATCATAGTTGTGAATTTTTGTGAAGACAATGCTGCAATTGAACTGCAGATTCAGAAGAAAAGTATTTGTCATATTTTTATTCTACTAACTAATATTTTTTAAAAACTATGCCTCTTAGCAAAGTTTTTTTTTTGCTGTATTGTTGGACAGCTTAGCAAATTGCTTTTTAAAAGAGTCTGCCTGGGTTGAATTAATTATATATAATGCTAATAAACTAAGTATTCATAAAACTCTATTGATTGTGCCAACATGGGTCTTGAATCCATCTCACTATTGAATAGCTAATGTTTACATTCCTCTGGAAAAGAATGTAGCCTTTATGTGACTTTATGAACTAACTGTACAGTGTAAAAGGTGAAATTACCTTGCCTAAAAGTAAAAACAGAGATATACCATAGTAGAAGTATATTAGCAACAACTTCATTCCTTTACTATTATATATACCTTTTGTGTTGTCTTATAAGAAATGCACTCAGATATCTATTCAAGTGAATTTATCAAACAAATACCTTCCCCAGGGTTTTTAAGGTGGTTAAACAAGAGATTCAGCTCCTACACAGAGACATCTGAAGCTGCAGGTCAAAATATCATGGCCTGAATAAATAAACACTCCCCAACAGACAAACATATGTTCTCATAGAGGGCAGGCTAGTGAAGGTACCTGCGTTACAGGCCCACCAGACCTCACCATGCTCAGCTTCTGTATCCATTTGTGCATGAGCAACACAATATTGCACATGCAGGAAGTTGCTGGGAAAAGGGGAGAGTTACCATCACTGGTGCTTGTTCTGACATATGTACTGAGGATATTCTTCACAATTTGGACAGTATTTTTAATTTCTTTTTCCTCTATAGCTCTCCCGTTGTTCCATGAGCTAATCTATAGGATACTCTAAGACCTAAGAACCTCCAAAGAGCTTCTTAGGGACAGAATGAGTTACAGGAGCATCTACATTTGCTGTGCCAATTTGCATCATCCATCCTCAAGTGCTCTACACAAACTTTGAAAGAGCCGCCTTTGTGTCCTCCCATTGCATATGGCGTTAAACTGAAAACAGTTAGAAGAAATCACAGTTACCCCGAAGCAGATGCAGATCCAGAATGTCATGAGCTTTACTATTGTCCCTAGCAAAACTGTGGTACAGGTCCTCTAATGAGCTATTGTTTCCAGGCATGTGAAGGACAACAGTGTGACTGGGAAAAGCCAACACATGTTTTCCAAGGATAAATGGTGCATGACCTATCTTGTCACTATCTATGGTGAAACAACTTAGTGGTGGGCAGAGAGCTGAGGATATCACTTTCTTCAATTTTAGCAGGATGTTTGATGTAACCCTCCATAGTGTCCTTGCTGATAACCCATTATAAGGGCTGATCACACAGACCACAAATTGCATGGAAAACTGTGTTACCTGGCTGGTGGTGGTCAATGGCTCAAAGTCAAACTGTCTGCTGCTCATAAGCAGAGCTCCACAGGGTGAATACTGGGACCAGCAGTGCTCAATATCCTTATAAGTGACCCAGATGCTAGTAATAATGCACCTGTTGCTCCAGGTTTGTGTGTGACGCAACAGGAGAAGCTGTGAATACACAGGAGGGAATAGCCACTTGTAGAGACACAAGATTGGATTGTAAAGAGCTGTGCGAGGTTCAACAAGGGGAAATGGGAATTCCTGCTCCTGGGACACAGTAGTCAAAAGCAAAGGCACAGTCTGCCTGGAGGGACTCTGGGGTTTCTGATGGGCAGCAAGGTGAGCATGAGGTAGCCGTGTGCTTTAGAAGCAAGGTAGGCTAGTTCTGAGCCACATCAGGACAAATTTCATTCTTGACGTGACACCAGTTTAAAATCCGGATAGTCAGACTCATATACCATATTTGACAGGGCCCTATTTCTTCATTCTCAGATTTCTCTTTTCTAATCACTTGTTCCATTCTGTTGCTTCTGATGTTTTATATTCCAATTCTGAACACTTGCAGTGATAATATTGTCTTCCTCTGGATTCCTTACTTCATGCTATTTGCATATAGACCTATGAAAACCTCAGTTTTTATTTCACTGAGATGATATTTTTCCACATAAACTTCTGACATTTAAATCTTCAGGACAATATTCCCTTTGTGAGAAAATCCTTTAACTTCATAACCTCAGCCCTCACTAATATTTGCACTCATGTTGGAACTATGCCCTTTTCCCCAAGCTGTAAATTTCCCCAGGTGATTAATAACTGCAGAATGTTGAAGCGTTTGATGGATTATGAAATTGTTTAGTTGACCCCCTTGTAGGGCAGGATTGGAAGGAACATATGGAAGGAAATCTGAATGTTGTGTCTCTAATTAGAGATCCTTCCATGAATTTGTTAGTCTTATCAGAACTAATGGAACACATCATAATATTGCATAAACATAAAAGCCCTCAGCAGAACTTTCCAACACTAAGTGGGAGACTCCACACATCAATGATATGTTGTTTTGATGGATGACCTCAACAAAGTTGGCAGAAGAAATCTTCCAAAACAGACCTTATAATTTTGAAGCATGAAACGTATTTTTCACAATACTGAGATGATATCATGTAAAGAAGACCCAAAGATAGACATGCCTTTGTAAGCACAGAGGAGTACAGTACAATTTTAGAAGTGTCTAAAGCCTATCATTATATAAATCATAAATTCAATGGTTTTCGAAATATGCTCACGCTCATAATCAACAAAAAAGGTTTCTGTGTAAGTACTGCTAGAAAGCTTTGCAAAGCTTCAAATCACTGTTTTGAGTTGGGTGAGTATGGACAACTAGCTGTTCTGCAATTGGCACTTTGAGGAACCACTATAACAATCTGCAGTTTGAGTTTGATGAGATTAGTATGAGGGGAACTCACTTCTGAAGACAATCAGAGCCTGGGTCACAGGCCCTAGCCAGGTTCTGCTTCTCTTTTTTTGGTTTGGGGTATTTTTGTTGGTTTTCGTCTTCCCCCCTCCCCCCCACCTCCCACCCCCAGGTAGTCAGTTCAGGCCTGGTCTTTCCATTCTGCCTTGTGTGGCTGTGACTAACACTTCCTGTGGGGGTACATTCTAGGTGAATTTTCAGACTTTTTATTTTCCAGGGGTTTTTCTGAGAATTTATGCCTACAAGGATGTTGATGCACACCTTCCAGCTCTTTCCATATCTGAACTGCCCATAATCCTCAGCTGCTACTACTTCCTGAAAGCCAGTTTGGGACCTGGCATTATTCAGCACCAAGCAAAAAGAGTAGCTATATCACCGGAGTACTTAGGAGTTACTGTTTTGTTCAGTCTGAAGTACTGATCTGAGGAGAACACCTTTTGGGTAGAAGAAATATTTTCAGGTATGTGACATGCTATTTCCAATGCCTATATGTCATTCATGAAGTAATGTCTATACATTACTGTGCAAGAAAACATGCTGTTTTGTCTGCATCTCTTTTCAGACTGTGTTTCAGGTTCACTGTCCATGACATTTTCCTTCTGGATTGTTTCATCCCACTAAAACCAGGGCACCTAATTATTTTTAGCCTGAATGTAAGAGGTGAAAGGAGATGTCTTGTTCATTGTCTTTGCCAAGAGCAGTTAGACTGGCTAATGGAAGCCAGTTGTCTCAATCTTTCTCTGAGAACAGGGTATGAGCATTTTGACCAGGGTAACAAGGTGGTGAGTAACTTGACAAGTGAGCAAAGTTTTATCAGAAAATAGGCGTCTTCTCTGGACCTACCTGCTCTCTCTCTCTACTTCATTGATGAGCTGATTTTGAAAAACAAGAGAGTAATGAAGAAGAGGAAAGGAGTCCAGCTGCCTCAATCAGAAACTGAGCCTGCAGAATCACTGAGGGGAGGAAGATAAACTCTAATTGAGAGACATACACAGGTATTCTTGTTTGTGGTGTGGTTCCTTTATTGTCTGAGAATAAAGTGTTGTAAAAATTCCTTCCTTGCGTGTTCTTTTCTTTAATGATGGTTTCACAGGAGAAATGCTTTTGACCAGAAAGCCATGAAAGAGAAGCCCTTAGAAATCTATATGAACTACCAAGGAAACTTTGTGATGGAGAATATCTTCACCGATGTGTCCAAGACCCTTTTCCCAAGGGAGAATGAGGCTCTCATTGAAGCACTGTACCCAGATTATACACAGGTAGCTCATAAGTAGAAAATATTTGGGATCATTTGTCGGGAGAATCACAAGATCCAAACCCTGGGTAGACTGATTGGCAAGCATGTGGTAAGACTCAGACAGTGCTATGGTGTAAATAAAGCGAGAGGTGAAAGAGCGAGATGGAAGAATAGCATTTCTGTCAGTGTAAAACTATCCTCTGAAGCATGACAGGAAGAAGGAGCTCATCAGGAATGAGAGGGTGGGAGACACCATATGTTGGATAGGAAAAGATGTAGGATTAGGATGTAGGGAAATCCCCTAATGAGAAAGAGATAAAGGAAGGGATTCAATGGCAAGAAAAAGGAGACTCTGGGGATAAAGGACACAGAAAAATCAATGTGGAAGGAAAAAAAAACAAAGAAAGAAAGAGTAGAATGCCATGAAAAGAATCAGACAAAAGAAAATAAGAGAAAGATCATAGGAAAAGGAGAAAAACTGTGTGAGTCAGTAAAGGGTGATAAGCATGAAAGCAGTAAAGACTGAATGAAAAAGAAGTGCTCCTTTCAGAGAGAAAATGAACAAATGTTATTGAAGAGAGGGGCAAGAGAACAACATGTGGAACAATAAAAAAACCTCAGATAAATAATAGAGATGTGAGTGAAATTAATCATAACTGAAAAAAAAAGAGAAAAAAGGGGGAAAAGACTGAAAAGAATAAAAAGATAAGTCAATATTCAGAAAAAAATAGATGATGAGTTTTAATGGATTTATTTGTTTGTCAGTATTCGATAGTCTTTCTGTCAGAGACATATCTTCTGAGATTTTGGTATTAAAAGCAGTGGCCACCTATAGACTAATGTGCAATATTTTTCACATTTTATGATTCTAATGCACATGAAATGGTTTTTACTAGTGGTATATTAATATAATCTGAGTAATAAAGGAAATCTGTTGGAAAGGATACCCTATAGGAAGAGTTACACCCCCCGCCTCATTATTCCAATTATTCTTACAGAGTGGAATTGAATTTAATTTGGTATCTTTTAATTAAGGGGCCAAAAAAGAGCTCATCTCTTTTTGAGCTGCCTTTTTTTTTTTCCTTACAAGCCCACTGTTTACAGTTCAGCTGAAATCTAAGGGTCACATGCCTGCTCTTTTGCACACAGCAAAATCAGCAGCTTACATTTAAGATGTTTTGCTTCTTTTCTGAGCCTTTTGCTAGTGTACTTAGAAGAGAATGATTAAAACCTGTGCTTTGTTAGAACTGTTGCAGTGTTTAAACAAGGAAGTCTGTGTTTGTTTAAGAGAATGGGGAAATGGTTATCTTGACAGATTAGACTGAAAAAACAGGACAGCCGCAGTCTAGTACAGATGTCCAAATTTGCCACTTGGCTGGTTTTTTGAGGTCCTCTAAACAAAACTTGCTTGTGTGTTTGTGCTTTTGCTCTGTTTGACACCTAACTGAGGAATGTGATTAAGCACTACTGCCAGGGATTACATGTCTCTTGTGAGCAAGTGTTCACAGGGCTGAAGTATATTCATGTCTGTATAACTGTGTCATAGCTTGCTAAGTGGATGCAAGAGAAACATCTCAAAATGGATTAAAACCCTTGCAAAAAGGTTGGATTGTAATGAAAGTGCTGTTTTGGGCAAAAATCCAGTGAACATTTTTTAGAGCTGAGTTCCCTAGCATCTCCATTCATTTATTGACAGAACTTATTCACTTATTGACAGAACATATGGAAGTGAAAAACATAATTTTTTGGGGAAATACTGGAGCCATTTGTAAGACACATTACAGTCTCCCATATATAAAGTACTTCTTTGTGGAAAGAAATGTTACATCTTTAATCAGTGTAAGAAGATAATTTTCTAATACATTTAATATCCATGCTTCACTTGATAAATCCATACAACTGTCTACTCAAATACTTTATCAACTTCCATTAATATTATCATCTTGAATTAGTTGTTCTAATATTATTTCCATGATAGAAAAGGCACTTTTAAAGCCACTGCCATTTAATTTCTTTAAAACCTACTTATATGTAAATAAAGTTTTGCTTGATTTCACTAATGTTAAGCTGAAAAGCAATAACAAGTATTTGAAAGATCAAGGCCATTTGCCTACAAGAAGAGATCATTGCACTGTTCAGGCCTGTGTGTGTGTTAGGGCTTGTGTTTTCACAGTGCTACATGTGAGAAATGCTTTGTTCAGCGTGCAAGATTCCGTGTGTGTACCATACAACCTGGCCATGTACACAAATTTAGTGTACACTGTAGGGCCCCAGAAATATCCCAGAACTCTGGGCTAGATCCAAGAAGAACAACCGTGCATGGTGCCTGACAATTGGGGTGTATAAATGCCTTTACAGTAATTGCCTATGATTCTAATCTTCAGAAGCACTCTGAGGAAATTCAGTTTTATATGTCTGTGTGATTACAGCAGTTGGTTGAAACTATTAATGGTGAAAAAAACAGTAAGAATAAGAGGGCCCTTTTTTTTTTTTTTTTGAAAAGTTACTGAAAAACTGTTGATCAGTCATTTGGACTCCTATTAGCACACTGGTGTTGGACAGGTATTTTATAAAGCACCTGTGCCAGAGGTATTGATGAAAATTTTGTGTCCTTTTTTCAGGTTATCCTATATATAGAGTTCGAGTGTTTTACCAAGATTAAAGATATATATCTACCACAAATATGAGATACCTGATAATCACATAATACATGATGAATGTGAAATGTATGATAAATATGAAAATGAGACTACTTTGGGACTCAAATTTCCACAAAGTCAAAAGGAGTCTGTAAACAATTGAATTTTATAACCTGTAGAGTTGTTCCAGAATTTCAATGAGTGATTTTGATCCCTGCTTGGATAATAGTTTAACTAACTAGCATCTGCTGAAGTATCATGGCACTATTCGAAGCAGTAATGAAATTGAAGGCATAGTCTGGCTCCACCTTGAAGCTTAGCAGGTGATTTAACTTTCTGCTGGGGAGCTGTGGGAACTGTCAGTCTGACATTAGAAGAAAGATGAAAAGGTCAAGACCTTATGAGAGAAAGTGTTTATACCAGGAGACTTTTATTTAGTTGCTGATAGGTTTTTATCTGTTTCTTTTATCACCAGTTTCTGATTTTTATTTTCTTTCTAAACCTTGGGCTTGAAAGTTTCGATGTTGCTGAGGTTATGTGCAAAATATTCTATGAGAGCAGAAATGAGTAAACTGCATAGGGTTGGACTTCTTAACTTGAAATAGCTGACTTACCACAAGATGCTTAAAAAGTCTCTGAGTTTTTATATTGCACCTGTGTAAGTGTCTAAAAAGGGATTCTTTGCCAGAGCAAAACCTGAAAGTGGACAAATTCTTTTGCATGTCATTGTGCAGAAATAATTACACCACTTTTGCAAGGGTGGGGGAAAAATGGGAATCCAGGGTTAGTGCAGCTTGCTAGCTGAGGCTAGGAGTTGAATTCATATGCAAATTCACAGAATAGTACTACAACAAATGGTAAAACAAACTCTTTGTAATTACTTAGAAAAAAGAGTTGTGTAACTGTCAATAAAACAAGAACAAATCAAGATAAAATAACCAAATTTTCTTCTCTGATAGGATAGTAAGAGAATAACACCAGATGTTACCTATCTTGACTGTAGTCAAGATACAAAGTGTGTCAGTTCACACTTGGACTGTATTACACAATGCTCCCAAATACAGGTGAAGGAATAGTGGTGTTCATTAAGCTGCTATAACGTGGGAACAAACGTGATTGATAGATTCTGTTTGGAAAATAGCTATCAACACTTCTTGGTCCAACTAGTGTGTGGACTGACTGTGGCCTCAGAGCAGCTGACTCCCATTCAGCTGTTCTGAGGCCTCTCTTCAGTACGTTAATCAATAACTTAGATAATTAAATAGAATATATACCCTTTAAAAATATATGATTCCTACCAAACTGGAATGGGCTGAAAGTGCATTAAAGCATGGGAATGGAGCACTAAATGATCTTCACAAACTGGAAAAGTGCAGGGCAAAAGATATGTAAACCATGATGCACAGGTGAGGAAAACAAAATAGTGCAAGTAGTGGTTAGATAGTGACTCTGTAGGGGTTTATCATTGATCAAAGTGAACAATGTCTGTAGTGGATTGGTTAGAAATGCGAGGACATATGAACATGGCTAAGGCTATGGATGAGCTGCTAAAGTATAAGACGCAGTCTGACTAGGCCCATGAGAAAGTCTGAGATAGCAGGGCCGTGAGAAAGCAGCAGTGTCCTTGGGTATCCTAAATTGAGCTGAGAAACAGAGCTAGGCATTACCAAAACAAAGGCACTTAACGAGCCACCTGTGTAAGCAATGGGAAGCAGTTAAAATGATATCACCACCTAACTGAGCACCAATAATGAGCCTGATTTCTGTAATATTCATGAACCTATTATAGAGTGTATATTAAGCTACTGTCAATCTACAATAAACGAAGTTCCTGGATTCTCATATTGAGGTGTCTAGAGCTTTCCGTCGCGACGTTATTCTGGCGCCCGTGGGCAGGGACCAAGTGGGGGTCCCTAGGAGGTCAAGTCGGATCTCCTGGGTTGGAGTCAAGTCGGACTCCCGAGAGCCAAGTCGGGTTCTCGCAGCCGTGGTCGGACGTAGGAGTTTTTGTCGGTCTTGCCGTGCAGCACAAGAAGGCGAAAGGGCTGGACGAAAAAGAGCTCAACTTGCCGCCGCCGGACGCCTCCCTTTCGGGGATTTCGGACGGCGAAAGAGTTAAGTTCCGTGCTTCCAGGGCCCGGCGCCCGGGACGACTCCTGAAGAAGGAGGCCCGCCGACAAAGCCGCAAAGTCTCGTGGTAAGGGCTGCACAAAGCGTGGTAACACGTTTTTTAGGTAATAGAGGGACAGGCGGCACTATCATTGCTCCAATGCTTTCTGGGAAAGCGGGGAGTTAAGACGAACTGGCTTTGCGGCAGATGCTGCTTTCATGTAAGGGCCAGGGATATGAAGCGAACACTGTAACTGCCTTTACTATCTCTACTTGGAAAGAACTTAGTGATAAACTCTTTACTGCTGCCTGTAAGGGAGAAAAAGTTGCTGCTTCCCTCCTTACAATTTGGCGATTGTTATCTGGAACAGTCAAAGGCATTAAAGCACAGTCTGAGGACATTAGGATGCTACTGGATACCATCATACGGAGAAATCGTGTAAAAAGGGAGTCGAGCGGAGTTGAAGGGAGCCGGAGCGGGACCAGAGATCACGGAACGGGGCCGGAAACAACGGAGCGGCCCCGCCAACATGAACGCGGTGCCAGCGTCTCGGCAGTGCATATCCAGGACGATCGGAGACGACAGCTGCGGCGTGAAAGTACTGCTGATGGACCAGAGATGAACTTTACGAACACTATGACTGAGTTCCACCTTAAGACACTTCCAGCTTTTCATCTGAACTGTGCAGCGGGACTGCGCTGCACATTTGTGGCTGCGTTCATGGCGCTGGGTGCTTGCGCCGGGCAGCAGGGCAGTAGCGGTGGTCGCGCCGCCTGCGTGTCCGTCTCGCAGCGGGTGCGCCCGCGCGCGTGCACGCCGGCGGCCCCGGGGCGCGGCGGGCGGCGGGGGGGGCTCTGTGTCCCCCGCACTGCTGACAGCCATGGTCCCGGGGGGTGTGCGTTCCCCTTCCCTTCTTTGCAGCGAGTGGTTTTTCCCTGGTGCTGCTCCTCTTCCTAGAGTTAATGACGGTAGCAAAAACATTGGGGGGTGCAGTCGGGGGAGGGGGAAAGCTGTTTCTCTTTTTCCCCGTTACACCAATCACCCCTTCTCTGAAACGTGCCTGTTTGCAGCTGTTCTCTCCCTCTCCTATGTTTTTGTCTTTTCTTAAGCAGACCCTGTGATTAAGTTCCTTCTGCTGATCTCTCTGGGTGAGCCCAGCCCCTCCTTCCCCTCCTTCGTCCTTCGGCAATGAGGAGCGTGGGGGAGGCAAAGACGGTAAAACACGGAAAAAAGGGAAAAGAGAAAAAACAACTTAAAATTAACAATATCCCAACTTATAAATCAAATAAGATTGCATTGTTTTTACAGCAATAGGTGTTAAGCATGCAGTGTGCTCATGGCATTTTCAAATGTTTTCTTCAAAAACAGAAAGGGAGACTGACGAAAAATCCTTTGAAGTAAGATTAGAAATAACGCGACATCCGTGCTTAGCTTTTGCATATTGCAGAAGGTTGTTAAGAATTTCCTATAGTTTGCCATTTTGCTTCTCTTACATGAAATTTGGCTGTTTCCCCCAGGGGCAGGGTGCAGGTAGAAGATTTGGAGACGGAACGATGAGACAGAAGGGGATATAGTCTTCCCCCTGCAAAAGTAGCTTTATTGCCTTTATGATAAAATATCATTGCTCTATAAGAAGCGTTGAAGATTTCCAAGATAATATTCTGTTCTTTCTTACTGTATTTGTCTTTTACATGGAGAGTTATGCAGGATTTGCAGATTGCTGATGGCGGCTATGCCATAAATTTCCTTTGGATTATGAAACTGACAAGAAGTGCACAGCCAATGACCACTTGAAAATGTGTGTGTGATTGAGGAGTGTGTCTGAGGTGGCCACCTGAATGTTGTGTGAAAGAAAAAAGCTACATGAATGTGTGAATGTGTAAACTTAAAAATACTTTCTGCCGGTGTCAAGATTTTAGAGATGTGTAACGTGATTCTGTTGAACCATAGTGATTCCTTATTCTGAATGGGCTCTAAGTTATACAATGGATATTGACAGTTATTGTAATCTTAGTAATAGCTCGTGTTGCCTTTTCTTGTATTACTAGACGTCTAAATACTACGACAAAGAAAGCATTGTTGGTACGAAATAAAAACGGGGGAAATTGTAGTGGATTGGTTAGAAATGCGAGGACATATGAACATGGCTAAGGCTATGGATGAGCTGCTAAAGTATAAGACGCAGTCTGACTAGGCCCATGAGAAAGTCTGAGATAGCAGGGCCGTGAGAAAGCGGCAGTGTCCTTGGGTATCCTAAATTGAGCTGAGAAACAGAGCTAGGCATTACCAAAACAAAGGCACTTAACGAGCCACCTGTGTAAGCAATGGGAAGCAGTTAAAATGATATCACCACCTAACTGAGCACCAATAATGAGCCTGATTTCTGTAATATTCATGAACCTATTATAGAGTGTATATTAAGCTACTGTCAATCTACAATAAACGAAGTTCCTGGATTCTCATATTGAGGTGTCTAGAGCTTTCCGTCGCGACGTTAAATGTCAACAATGTCATGGTAATGTGAAAACATCAACACATCATGCTGGGATATGAAACAGCATGGAACACAAAAACCAACAATCCGTCTCTACCGAGCAGTGGGGAGAAGTCAGCTCCATCCCTGTCTGTCTTCTGACCATTACTCTTCAGGCTGTGGTCTGAGTAGAGTGAGTCTGAAGGAGAATGAGAATGGTAAGAAGTCAGGGATTTCAGTTTTCAGAATAATCTGATCAGAGGTCGAAGTCTTAAAACAAAGAAAAAACAAAACAAAACAAGGAAAGGAACTTTACTTGTTTACAACTGTTGTGGATAGGTTGAGAAGTTAAGGAATGAGGTTCCTGCAAGGGAGGTTTCCATTACTCTGTAGAAAGGCAGAATGTTAAGGACTGTCTTACAAGGTCCTACCAAAAATTCTTGTAGGCCAAAATACTGGCCATCTAGGCCATCATATATGGCTAATTTTTGAAGCATTGTTAAGGTGTAAGTTCTGGAAGCTATTTTATTCTGAGATCTAACCGGATGATGATCTTCTGTCACACACTGGAGGAGTGTTCATGCGAATGTTGCAGATATATTCCTGCTTTCAGTGCATCTTTTTTTATGTCTGAATGTTTCTGGAATTTCATTGAATGACCTTTAGCTTTCTATGCATCTATTAAAAAAACATTTATGTTATTTTGGTTTTTTCCCAGATATTTTTAATTTTTTTAATTTTTTTTTTTTAAATTGCAATTATTTGTTACAAAATTTTCTCATGCTGAGTTCCATGGGTTTTTTCTTGCTCTGCATAATCACAGATTGCTGGCTTTTTCAGCTCTTGCAAAGTTGCATGATCTCTTAGGAAAAATATTTTACTATTGAATTTCCCAATGGTATATTGAGAGACCAATTAATTAAGCTTTGCTAACTTTCTGTAGCATTTAGTGCTCATTGACTAACCATAGATACAATCCTTTTGTCATCCTGCTCTGGACACAAACAACTCTCCACACAACCAGGTCAGCTAGGAATATCCGAAGTGATTGAATTTTTCTCATCTTTTTTAAAACTTGATAACTGAATACAAGTTGCAGGGAAAGAATTAGGCTGTGAAAGGAATATCTTAGATGACCTGGAAAAATTTAAAAAATATGATTTGACTTGCTCAGATACTTCTGTGGTGACTGTTGACCTTCCTTGTGTTTTCTGGAAGTTTTCTAAATAAAATGAACACAGGAGTAGATTTACTCCCCAGAAAAATTCAGAACCATCAGAAGAAGCTCCCTGAAAATTCTGTATTGCTAAATTAAGGAGATCTGGGGGACCAAGATGAGCACTAGGCTTATCCATCCGTACTGACACATTGCCAGGGCTGCTTCATTCCAGTTTTGGTCCATGCCATCTGCTGGGCAAGAAATGTGGGTGATGCATATACCCATGTTGTAGGTTTGGATTTGGTTATCTTGTTTCGAATGACAGGATAATTTAGAGGAAAGGACGTACTGTTCTGTGTAGGTTGGCTAGAGGATGGCCTTGGGCACATTGAATTTACTACCATGTCTTAGGCCTTCTGTCCTGGAAAGACAGGAAGCCATTCATGCTTTACCTCTAGCAAAGAAGTTTATACCTCAAGGCAAAGGCCAGTGCAAGGTCAGGGTGAAAAGTCTTGGCCTCTAATTGTTTACACAGTGACTACCCTTCCAGTTGGTACAAAATCCACCATCTCCCAATATAACAAATACTTTTGCTCTTGAGAGCACAAATACTCACTAGTGACAATGACAGGAAAAAACATGGAGCTCCTCATTCAGTCTGCTTTTTTAAAAAACAGCCTGGTCTATAGTATTTGACATGTTTGAATGGCACTAAAGACAAAGGCTGGGAAAGCATAGCTGATCTTGTTTCTCAGTAATCACTAGTACACTAAGACATGGGAAGAATAACCTAGCTGATGTTTTATGGTCCAGACACTCTCATAAATTGTAAGCATATTGTGAATGGTGACCATTATGCAACCACTGTCCTCCAGCAAAAATAGTTGTCAACATTGTGCTATGGGTAAATTTTTTTTTTCCTGATTAGAACATTACTAGAAACATGGAAATCTTACAGAGAGAATAATGCATTCCCCTGGAGAGCTGGGATTTAACCTTGAAAGAATATACTGCGACTGAGCAGAAATCTGTCTGCACATCTCTCTAGGTAAATACAGAGGAGAAAAAACAAATGTTCTGAAAATAAAAATTTTACGTATTTCCCTACAGAAATGTCAATATAGGTATTCACATACTGGCCCCAAGAAAAGTTTGGTATGTTTGCTGACAGCACATTAACCTCAAAATTTAATTAATGGCATCAGCTATTTAAATTGTCAGTAAAGCTTCAAGGAATTAAGCTAGCAAAATTCAAATGAACTTTTGGAGTAACATCAGTCAATCAGACAATTGCTTTGTCTAGTGCTCCTAGACTGATAGAGATGAATACAATACCATACTATTTATTTTATTTAGCAGCCTCCAAAATGTACATGATAAAAATCAGAAAGGTGTGACTGCCAGGCAGCCTTTAGTTTCTTCTGGCAGCCTCTCTGCAGAGCCACTGTTACTGTAGCTGTGTTCTTGTTCCTCTCTTGACCTTAAGTCTAAACTAGCATCATGCTGAGACCCATACAGGACTGCCAGCCCTTGACAGCCATCAGAATAACTCTTGATTGTTTTCTTGCAAAGAAAGTAGATTTTGGTTTTCTAACTGTTAGTGAGCACTTGTAGGTTGGCTGAGTACTGGTTTAGGAGTGGCAGGCTGCTGTTGCTGGGTGCCTCAGTACAAGGTGCTGGGCACCAGGTTCTACAGACTTGTTGGGACACTTAGGCTTGGAACATTAATGGTGGTGAGCATCTGCAGCTCCTGGTCCTTGGGCCACACTCCAATGACTGCCCCACTGCCCTGTGGCCCTGAGCCAAGGCAGCTCCAGGGTGAGCTGTGGGGCTGAGATGCTGGAGTATCCCCAGGGATTGGCATGCTCTGGATGAAAGAGTTTGGGGAGGAGGTTGCAGTCTTTGGGGCAGGTGGGCAGAATCTTCACAGGGCCCCCACACATGGTATGCCTGCATGTCCCAAGGGGAAAAGCTGAAAATTTGTGATTGCTGGCAACAGAAGGAAAGCTTCCCCATCAGCAGATGTGTATTTGCAGAATATGAGCAGTGCCTTGGTATCAAAGAACTCTTCTGGGGGATGAGGTGTCAGGAGTGGCTGAAGCAAAGCTGCCAGCACCTACTGGCCAGATCCACTCCCTGCCTCTGCACCGCAGGGGTGCACAAATAGTGGTGACCATGGATGGAAGAAGGCAAAAAGGTCAGGGAAAAGAGAGGAGGAGAGCAGGGTGGTACTGTGAGGACTGCATATGCATCCCACCCAGAAGGCTTCCACTGTAAGAGCAGCATGATTTGTAAAGTGCAAATCTTTTTACTTGTATACAAATCTGCTCACGTTTATCAGGCTCCAAAGTGCAGCTCAAGATCCATGTTGTATGTTTATCTCTGAGTTGGTAGCTCTAACAAAAGAAAGAGGGAGACAGTGAAGGAGATGTCTACTGAATGAGGAGAAAGTAAGGCTGCAAATGTAGAAGGACTTGGTAAAAATAATAGGAAAATAATTTTTTTCTTTATAACATCAATGCTCGATTAATTAATGCTCTATTAATTCTAAGTTCTTAAATAAATACAATTCATGTTGCTCATGTCTGTTAGGGTCCCATTTCACACTGTTTCAGCACACAGACTGCTCACATTCCAGTAAAGAAAACCCAAACCATATGAAAATACTTAAATGACTGTACATTTTGGTATGTTATTGCCTTTTTTGATTGACGATGTGAGATTGCACACCTCAGTGCAAAGTAATGCTTTTAACTTAAATCAAATCAATTCTAAGTGAACATGTTTTATGCATTTATGCTTGCAGTTTGAAAAAAAGTGTTTCCTAAAAAAGAGTACAGGCTTTTAATTATCCAGTGAACAAGTCACTGGAGATGCTTGCATGTCTCAGCTAGTGGGCATTTACCTGTATTGTCATGAAACTGCTACAAGTTTAGGGCTCACAGATCTGCTGTAGTCTTAATGAAGCAGTTAATGATGTGTGAATTATAGATCCTGACAGCCTCTTTTTAATAAAATCAACAGGACTGCCTCCACAGTCTACCATAGCTGCTAAATAATGACAATACCGTCTGCTTAACATAACACAGTATCTTTAAGTAAAGTACGATTCTTGCATTCTTGTACTGAAAAATTCTCGTCAACACAAAGAGGAATGTGAGCAATGAAGAACAAGCTGATACACATGACACTTCATTTCTTTCAGTTTGGGAAAGATATGCACTAGCCACAGGGAATTTGCAAATGAAGCATCATGTAAAGCAATGTGTTTTTCGTTGTTATTGTAACAGTATTTCTATGAGATCCTTCAATGACAATGGACTTTTACAATCAAAATTTTACAGGGTATTTTTGGTTTGCTTTGTTTCAGGGTTTTTCTGAAAGCATGTGAACTTTGTCTTCCCAACAGCTTTCAATGGACAATTGTCTTCACAGTGTAGCTATAAGGAATGTAATAGTTCCACACTTATTTGTATGAAAATAGGTAGTATATGTACGTATATCAAGGGATTTTTCCTTACATTTGGCTAGAAGAAAAAGAGAGATTGCTGTAACAATGAAAGGGCTTTTTTTAGTGTTGCTTGTGGTGATCAGTCTCATAGCTAGCTAACAATTCAGGGAAAATTGTATGTCTTCATATTATATATATTCCCTAAATAATCTTTATTGCCTCATAGGTTGAAACCAAACACCTAGGGTTCTGGCAAAATCCAAGGCTACATTACTGTATGTGGTTACTTTTGTTTATGTTTTTTGCCCAAATAGTTCAGGCAGCTGTCTTTCTGTCGCTTGTTTAGCAGATACTGAAGCAAAGAAAAGGGAAAAGATCCAAGTCATATTCACTAGTTCGTGTAATCACTTCATTTACTATCTTGGTTCAGGCAATATCAGAGTATCAAAATAAAAAAAAAGTAACTGACATGTAAAAAACTCCCTCCAAAAATACCCAGCTAAAAAAGAAGAAATTAGCCTATTATGAACTTGTGAATATATTCAAGATACAATAAACCCAGCCTGCTGGGCTGAATTTATCTGACTGAAATTTTTGTTACCAGAAAAGAGAGTACAATCAATAAAGCCTGTTGCAATTATTGTGTGCAAACAAGGCAGGATGATTGCTTGGGGAAGCACAGCTTAGTCCCTAGAAGTTCAAAGTCTGTCTTCCAGC
Source organism: Manacus vitellinus (assembly GCF_001715985.3). NCBI lineage: Eukaryota > Metazoa > Chordata > Aves > Passeriformes > Pipridae > Manacus > Manacus vitellinus. The sequence continues at coordinate 6,659,823 of NW_021940917.1, read as the reverse complement.
ACTGCTGCAGCAGTGTTTGTACAACAAACATTGGCCACTGCTCTTCTCTTGAGCAAAAAAAACTTAGAACTGCTCCCGCATTTGCACCTTTCCACTCCCCTTTATTTCTTTTGTCTCCTTCCTCAATTCTGTGAGTAAATAGATGTGCACACACATTCATGTAAGCAGAGGTGTTTGTATCTCCTTTGTGATTTGTATTTCTTAATTTCCAGCACTTCACACCCCATGACTCTTTCATAACCTCTGTTCCACCCGTCTCTTAACACCTTGTTTAGTCCAACAACAAATAACATCCTGTATCCTCAGGTTCACTCAGCAAATACAGGGAAAAAATGATCGAAATTTCCTGCCTTTCACATCCCTTATGAATTGAGAAACCCACTCCCAATCCTGCCAATGGATCCATTTTTCCTCCCTGATCCATTCTGAATGCATGGGGTTGGATTTGCTGCGTGGAGCAGATATTGCAGAGAAGATGGTGAAAAGAAAGGCAGACCATCTGCTAAAAACATTAATCTTCCAACAGATGTAAACTTTTAGGATGAGGACAGGCCTTTCAATGATTTTTCTCTTTCAAAGCATTTTGCATGGAAGAAAACCAGGGTGAAGCAGGTGTATGTACCTCTTAAGGAAAAAAATAGTATATCCAGTGCTCTGGATACAGCAGAGGTAGCAAAGTAGTACAGTGCTCAAGCACTTTTGAAGTAGTTTACATAGAAAGCTTTGTGTCCCTATGCCAACCAGTAATTTTCTATCGCTGAAGTAAGAAAAAACCCAATAGTTAGGACTCTAAGTCAAAATCTCAGCCTACTAGCTCCTGTACAGCTTCTTTCACTTGTCTCATCGTTAGCATCAGTGGCAGCAAATCCTTTAGAAGCAGCAGTAGTAAAACTGCCATCTAAGAGAGGCTGTGAATGTGTGTTGCTCAGGAGCACATGCAACTAGAACTAAAACAGAGTAAATCTCCCTCTGGTACAACACACCATCCACTTCAGACATCCTGAGTGGTGCCATATGCTGCCAATATTCCTATTCACATCAGTCACTTCCTTGGAGAATAAAGCACTACAGCTCCTGGGAAGTATGGGAAGGGCACAGGTCTTGAACTGATAGTCTCCAACAGTGCAAAATCAGTAACAAATGTGAAAAATCTTAATCTGTGGACAAGATTGAAGCCAGCTTTGTCTTTTTGGTGAGAAAGCAAGAAGTACACTAACATTTTAGTTATTTAAGGTTTTTACATTTAATATTAAGATAAATATTACAAGCAATATTGGGTTTCTTTTATTTTAGACCACCTACCTACAAGAGAATAAGAGATCCAATCATACAATGATCCTTTGCTTCATTACCGCACGAAAGAGGTTTAGAAAAGCTTAGGATAAGCGGTGGGATTTGTGAGCATGTTTCTGAGTCAAACCTTAGAGATTTCTGTGGTTTGCTTACAATCCCTTGCCTTTTTCAGTAATCAGACTCTAGAGGACCTTGCAGAAAGTTAGGTCATTAAATGATTCAGTTCTAATCTATAATGGCTTCTATGGATATCAGCAAAACCATATCCCCAAGCAATATTCCCTAGCTAGAAAAATACTTGGTTATCCTGATTTTTCAGGGTGATTTTTTCACACTGGTACTTTTCCTTTTTTTTTTTTTTTCTTTGTTTGTTTTGTTTTGTTTTGTTTTTCTCAGTAGTGTATATATTCTCCTGTTGGAATATTGAAGAGAAAGTCATTGTGGAAGTCTGTCTTGCACTGCAAACTATATTAACTGCTTCAGAGCTGGCAGTGTGATGTATGTGATTACAAAGGTGACAGTGTCCTATGGTCGCAATAGAAAAAGCTAAGTGGTGAAAATCGGTAGTACTCAGTAAGCTCTTAAAATTATGTAGGTGCTTTCACTAATGTTAATGTTTCTCAGAGGTCTGAGGGAGCCAAGCATATTTCATATGATTCCAGGACTTTTATAGTGGCATCTCAGTGGACTGCACTGATGTTTTTGTTTAAGCACAGACCTTATTGAGGCCTTATTATCCCTGCTGTAGGGAGTGTAAACTGGCATGACACCACCAAAATGAATGCAAATCTGCTGCTTTTTCTATTGAGAAACCCTCAGATAAAGCAAACTCAGTTCATGTCTTATAATGACAAGGTCATGTACCACATAGAGACACTTTTAGATTTGCTTTGGGTAAGCTCAGATGAAGGAAAGTGTGTATCAAAATATACACTAAAAAAAGGAGGCATTGAAGGGTTTGGATGAGTCATTCAGTCTCACCTGAGAATACACGTAGATAAAAGACTGTAGCTTTGATGGAGGAACTAGTGAATTGGTTATGTTTTCATAATGACTTCTTTACATTATTGAATACAATGGGAACTTTAAGGCCAACTGCAATAACAGTTTCTCATGAAAAATTAACAAAGAATTTATGGAAATGTAGCAAAAGTCCCAAAGCAATTAGCTTAGATTTCTCTAGAGTCTGAGAAAAGCCTGGATAATTGCAGACAGAAACTGCTTAAAGTGGCTATTTTCATTATCACAGGATACAGAAAGTCCATTTTCATCACAATGGGACATAATGATGTTAAAGCTAACATGGAGATGTGTTTAAAGAGGTTGAAGCACAGTTTACAAAAGATGAGGTGTTTTTTACCTGTGGTCTTCAAAGCCTCCTGCAAGGTAGGAAGGTAAAATAGATTGCAGTCTCAGGAAGCTAATTGTACATTACCAGTAGAACACACAGGAATTAGTTTAATTTTACTTGAATGGATAAAAGCAAAATTGCAATACAAATTGGTACACTAATACACATATGAAAGTATCCATTTTATGTACGATTATAAGAGCACTTGCAATGCTAGTGCTGCATAGTTTGTAAACAGACCATTCGTGCAGGTTACGGTCAAGTGAAAATCACCCTTAAAATCATAAGAACATTGCTGAGAGCACCTGTAAAACCTCCTCAACCCTGTTTTCTGTTTTGTTTATAATATCCTTTTGATGCATTTTATTTCCCTACTTTTCACGTTGCGCTCTCTCCGATCTAACTACTCCTCACATGAACCAGAAAGTCATATTCCACCCATGCTTAAATGATTGATATCACGTAACACAAGCAGCCTCTTGTAATCACAGATGTCCTTTGCAATGTCACATACTTTGATCTGCAAAGTATTTCTGCAAAAGACTTCCATGAATGGCTGTAGGTAAAAGTTTTCTATTGCAGCACAGAATAATTTCTACACTATTGCAGTACAGCCCTGTGGTCATTATGCAGGTGAAGCTTACATTGGTCTCCAAGGAGTTTTGATTACACATTCAGTCTTATATGTTCTCACAGCTGAGTAGCACAAATGGCATACAGTTTAGTTGTTAAGCTTGATTATAATCTTGTTCATATCAGTGTAAATCAAAGAAGCTTTGCCAATATTTTGCATCAGTGGAAGTCTGAAGTACAGAGGAGGTAGCAATTTTTTCCACAAGTTTGCCGGTTTTCCTCTCTCTCTGAACACTGACATATATTGCTATCATCGTAACAGTGGCTAATTTAGATCCATTTTACAATAGACTAAACACAGTTAATGTAAGCTAATGTGCAATCCTTTTTTTTCCTGCATGAATTTTTTGATAATATTTGTTTCATATCTGAGCAGGAAGGATAAATGGTTTCAGTGTTTTAATTGGCAGGGACTTAACATCGTAAATTAGAACTCATGGGTAGCTGCTTATCACCTGCACAAGCACTAATATCTACACGTCCAGGTGACCAGTTTTGTCTGTTTTTCTGTTTTCACTGTTTTAAAAATAAATAGGAATATAAAGGTTATATATATTACCCGATGTGATTCTGATTCTATCGTATGGCTGTATTATTAAATAACACTGATAAGCAATACTAAGAGGCAATGCTTAAATACTGCAAATGCTTCTGATTTCTTTTTCTGAAAAGACTGCTTCACAAAAGGGAAAAAATAAAAGAAAAAGAGAACACCCCCACCCGTTCCCTTCAAATAAAAACAATCCACAATAATATTCCTATAAGCAATGACAAAAAACCAATTTGGATTCACTGAACCAAAGGTTTATTTGAAATTGTGCTGAACATGAAACTGGCATTAAACACCCTTGGATCTGAAACTTCTGAATGGTTTAGATACCAGTAGGTCAAATGAAGTCATTGCTCAAGGGCTAGTTTAAAAATACTTGTAACATGTTTTGATTTACAGATTATCAATTCAGCTGAGCAGCAGAGGAACATATTCGGGGAATTGCGTAAACAAATACATTCAACTGTACTGCAGATTAACCTAAAGTGACACATTTATTTAAAAATCTGCCTACTACTTGTCCTCATTGATTAAATGCCCTTAAGAAAGTGAGTCTGATGAAATAGAAGCCATTAAGATTCAGCACACCTCCTCCACTCCTTTTGATGGTTGACACATTCCCTGGAGTAGGAGATTGGATGGCTGATAAGCTAACACTGAATTATAAGCACTTTGTGCAATGTCACCAGCAAATGAAAGATCTACTGTTTTGCTTGCAGAGCAACAGTGCACCTTAACAGCACAAAAATATACAAGATGCAGAACTATTTCATCTGCTGGGCTGAGAATACAAATGAATGTATGTATATGTATTTATATAGATCATGTGTGCACTTTTGTGGAAGAGACCGGCTCATAGTGCAATACAGCTTGTTTGGAGGCACAGTACCATTGATCAGGAAAATAGAAGTGCCTGACAACACTGTTTCTGTGTTGTCAGAAAGCCAAACAAGCATTGTGTGATATCTCCATTGCATGTGCCATGGGAAGATTTTTCTGCAGCCAAGTCAGGGAACAGAGACATAGCAAGGCAGAAGTGTCCTTTGCCCTGAGCTTTACTGTGTTCAAGAGATTGTGCTTGAGTTTTAGGACTGGGTGAAAACAGTTTGGAGATTACTTGGAAAATGAATTTTGGCATTTGGTACAAGTCTGCGCAACCCTCGTAGGCCGTTGGGAGCCATTTCTGCTAATTACAAAATCTTCCATAAAGCCGATGATCTTTAGGTTATTCCAAATGGTCGAATAGCAGAAACTAAAGCTACATTCTTGCAACAATGTGTTTAGTAGCAATGAAGGCACAGAAAGATGAATCTTCCCTTTCATCAGTCACTTATTTTGCTGCCAGCACGGGAGACCACAAGGATGCAAGGTAATCCTGGACTGAGGAGCCAATGCTGCAGAAAAAAACCAAAATCAGATGGGCCCTACCACCAAACAAGAAACTACAGTCTTCATTTTTCTCCGGAGGTTGTTGTGAATTCAGTCCTCTCTGCCACAGAATACCAAAACCAGACAACTTGACTGATTATGCTGGTTTAAAGGTAAACCAACAGGGAAAATGAACTCAACTCAAAGAGAGACCAGAAGTCAGAATAACAATTTAATAAAACAACACAACAAGTATGATTATACAGACAAACAACCGGCTTCAATCCACAAAACCCCAAATGTACAACCCAGCACCCTGGGGCATGAACAAAACGGTGTTCCCCAGGACCCCCTGAGTCCAAAGTAAAGGGAGAGTGGAAAAACCTGCTGGTGGGAGAACTGTTGCACTCCGGTCAAAATGGTGATTGCAGTCCAATCGAGGGTGGTGGCCTCAGTCTGGCCGAGAGCAGTGAGCTGCAGAGGGATCCTCTGGATCCCACGAGTGGTAAAAAGGTTCCAAAACTCCAAGTTTATATATTCTCCAGTTCAGGCAGGAATGCTCAGTCCTCCCCTCAGAGCGGGGAATTCCATAAAAGGGTATGAGGATGCTCAGGAACATCTACAGGCCTCTACTGCTAACAATTTCTGAGAAATGGCATGGAAAGCTATAGAATACAGTTTTGGGTTACACCCATACCATGATGAACTGGTCTCAGCTGTCCTAACTAGGACACTGATCTCTAAATGGTCTTAGCTTTTGAAGCTCCAAGTATTGCTTGCATTTTAATTGTAGGTAACTAATTGCGGGGTCCAACATCTGCTGTCAGTCACCGTGTTAATACCATATTGGTTTCTCTCAACATTGGTTATTCACTTTGATGTTCAACATATCTGTGGTGCTGAGCCAGTTTTGATAGCTTCAGATCAGTTACCCAGTCCAACTCACCTACTTATTTTGGGCTCCAAATCAGCCCCACTGTACTAAGCAGTAGACATAATTTTTGAAGGATGTGGTGGGACCTTCTCAGTTATTAAGAACCATTGCCGAGGGAAATGTTCTTAATAATTGTGAAGGTCCTGCAGCACGACAAGCTCTGCCCCTAAAAACATCAGTCTAAACTGGCTGGAAAAGGAAGGGCTAGAGGTGAAGGCATGTAGATAAATAGAGTAATCAAGTCCCACATTATTGTTAGTACCATAAGCTTGCTGGTGGGTTGCTACTGCTGTGTATAAAAAATGATTCTCACTGAATAGGAGAATTAATGAAACCCGTTTTTCTACAGGGCAGCATGCTTTATCCTGCACAGTGTCATCCATCTCGTGAGTGCTGCTGCTCCACACTTCTGCCGACCCCGTTGCAGGCAGGACAAGGCTACTCTGGAGCTCCTTGCGCACCCTCTGGCTGCCAGGCAGCACTTGTTATGGCTGAGTATGGATACTCTTCCCCTTTGCAGGGGCACTGGGAATATTTCTGTCCTCTACCCAGCTGCCAATTTTCACACAAGTTCTAGGAACTTTATTATCCTAGATTTCTACTCTGCTTTTAAATTCAATTGAATTGGCGGAATTACAACATGTCTTTTCCTCCTTAGTACTCTAACTGCAAATTTTCCTTCACAGTTCTCTCCTGGCAGTTTTATGTCTCAGAAATATATGAAGAAAAACTCAACATACCCCCCCCTCCACACACCCTAGGTTAAATACAGCTATTTGGCATAGCTGTAAGCCAGGACACTACATCACCACATTTTGGTGTTCATGACAGCGAGAAACGGAGTAGTTGCCAGACAAATAAAGAACAGACTAACACAGAAGTTCATAGCAGTGAGGGGTGTTCCAGAAAGAGGGACTGATAAAAAACACAGCTAAAGGCACATGTTAAATTGAGTGGGTGGCCAGATGTGTTCCACAGGATGATTTTTTTGAGACCATCAAATTTGCCTTGAAAGAGACAGACAAAGTTGTTAGAGTAGCTCCTGGCATCCTGCATGTGAACATCTTCCTGTAGTGTCTCTCTACAATCAAGCACTGATGGAGGGACTCAGCTACCCACACATGGATGTTAGTGTCATTTAAAATACATTTGAGTAGGTATCTCAGACACATGAAGGTCTTGGGACAGCCATCTTTTAAAAGCACCTATATTAGGCAACGGAACTCATCCCCCTATTCATGAGTTATTGCATCTATGTGGGAGGAGAAAGTGAGATTGGAGATGCTGGGTAAGTGTTCAGCTGTGGGGTTTCACTTGTGAGACTGCAGCTGGACTGCAGTGTCCTGTTTTGGTTCCCCAGTGAATGACAGATGTGGGAACAAGACAAGAGCAGACAAGAGCAAGTCCAAAGGAGGGCAACCAGGGTGATCAGTGAGCTGGAGCACTTGTCATGCTGTGAGAGGAGGAGGGAACTGAGTTAAAACTAACTGGTCACAGCTCTGAGCAGCCTGACCTAACAGGAACACATCTGACTTTCCAGCGTCCCTTTCCTCCTATGGAGGGTCATGAGCTCCTATCCAAGAATCCGTGGCACCTCCAGATTGGGCCCACTCCCTCTCATGTGGGCCAGCAGAACAAACAGAAGGTTTTGGGTCATGAGTAGAGATAGTCAGAAACACATGTATGTGCTACTGAGTCCTCATCATAGCCATGTGGCCTGTGGATTTCCAGTTCATGCTGCCACTTTTCTGCTATGGAAAATATTTGGCTAACCAGAGATGACAGATCTGTGGTGACCTGGGACACAGAATTTGACCACCTGGAGAGCAGTCGTTTCTTCACATTTTGACACTATAGGTTCTTGGGTTTAAATGTAATAGCACAGAAAAGCTTTTAGGAAGCATCACCCTAATTCCTTAGCAGTTAAGTTGTTAAACATTCACAGAGGGGAGTTCTGGCACTTGGACTGCTTCTTATTCAACAGCTGTCATGTGCATGGTTAAAATACCTTATAATAATTTTTGTTCAGCTGCTATTTCTATTGCTGCTTTGAAAAGTCCAGGTTTACTCTGTCAACTTCTCAAGGTTTATGAGAGGTGCTAGGATACCATGACAACTCTGCAATTATTTCTTTACCATAAAGAAAGTCAGGCACAGTATATATAAAAAAAAAGAAGCAACAAACAACAGGCTGCACAACTCAAGCATGGTAAGCTTACATCATGTATTTGACTGATCTCAGAAATCGAAGTCATACTTGTTAAAAAAAATCCAGATCCAACCAGAAAAACCTTTACTGTCTAATGACGTGTCATGGTTTAATCCCAGCCAGCAGCCAAACCCCACACAGCCACTTGCTCACTCCCCTGCCAGTGGTATCAGAGTAAAAGAAGGGTAAAAGTCAGACAACTCATGAGTTGTGATAAAGATAGTTTAATAACAAAAGCAAAAGCGAAAAACTCCATGCATGCAAGAGAAAAACAAGGAATTAATTCACTGCTTCCCATGGACAGGCAGGTGTTCGGCCATCTCCAGGAGAGCAGGGCCCCATCACGTGTAACAGTGACTTGTGAAGACAAACACCATCACTCCAAACATCCCCCTCTTCCTCCTTCTTCACCCCATTTTCTATACTGAGCATGACGTCATATGGTCTGGAATATCCCTTTGGTCAGTTGGAGTCAGCTGTGTCTCCTCCCAACATCCCATGTACCACCAGCCTGCTCACCAGCATGGAAATATGGAAAGCAGAAAAGGCCTTGGCTCTTTGTAAGCCCTGCTCAGAAATAACAGAAACATCTCCATATTATCAATCCTGTATTGCGCGCAAGTCCAAAACACACTCTTGTACTAGTCACTGTGAAGAAAATTAACTCTGCCCCAGTCAAAACCAGCACATGACAAAATGTGAAAGATTCCAAAAATTGCTAAACATACATCTCAAAAGACCCTTTTATTGAGATGCACGTTGCTCTGTTTTGATGTTGATTCAAGGGGCTTTTTAGCACAATAAGTTTTAATCTGTTGAAGCTTTTGCAGGTAGTGCAATAGAGAGAAAAGTTGACCAGGTGTGATTTCATTTCTTCCCTTTTCATTATATCCTTGGTATATATTCTACACATGCTGCTGAAAATGTATATTTCAGAGAATATGTACGTGTAAGCACATATTTATTTGTTCTAGAAATACAATGAAAAATTGTTTATTCATTTTTAATGAATCAATATAGTTTTTTATATTTATTAATATTAATTTCTGTCAGAATGCTTAGCATTCAAAAAATATGATTATACATTGCACTTTGTAGCTTTGATAACTGAATCCAAGGACAAACTGCAAGAAACTTAAAAAAAATTGTATCAATTTTACAATTTTATCATGAAAGTTCAAAGTCCTTCAACATAAAGCAAAACTCACAGGGAAAGAAGAAATTTGACTCACCTGTTTTTTCACCTTTAGATGAGTAAAATCTTCCAGAAGGTTTGTTAAATCTTGGGGAAAAATGCACAGGATTATTCATCTGCAGAAATATTTAATCTTACTGATACATGTTCTCACCTACATGTATTAGTTCCCTTTAAAAATCAATTAAGCCTAGCAACAAAACATGGAGGCTTTGTGGATGTTGTACAAGCAAAAATGATGGTCCCACACTTCTGCAAAATTTATCACTAGGCATTACTTGACCCTTACTGATAATTTTAGTGACTATAAACCAAATTGTCTGGAACTTGAGCCATGAAAATAGTCTCAGATGTATGATACCTCTTCCCTTTGGCTGAGACTGCCTTGATTAGATAGAGGCTAGATAAAAATTATAAATATTTCAAAATATTAAATACTTCAATACGAGACTGTCAAATGCTTTCTTTGCATCTAAGGCTGCAGAGGTGTCAAACCTGCCCAGTCCCCCGGCAGGCAGTCCTAAATAGGTCAGTGCTTCTGCTCTCTAAATCTTCACCAGTATTTAGCACTGCTTGGGGAAAATATATGTCATTTCATTTATTGCAGGTACATGTATTCACAGCAGACTTTATAAAGTAGTCCTTCTCCTAGTCCTACTTAAGGCCAATTTTTTGCAGTTTTGACATAATAAATTGTGAAAGTAAAGCCTACATCGTGAGCTTTCAAAATAAACCTGACCTCACATTACTCAGATTATAACATACTATACACAGCTGGTTGTATTGTGTTACTTACAGCAAAACCTGAAAATTCTGAAAGAGCTATTAGAAAAAGCTGAGGAAAGACATAACTCTTACATATTTATGAGTTCAATAGAAAGGTATTTAAGGCATATTGCTTAAGAAAATGAAAAGAGGAGTGTTCTTTAGGAACAGAATATGAAGTTCAAATTGATTCAAACATGAAAATTAAGAACAATTAAATGAACCAGACATCCAAAGTTAGCTGCATGTATTTGACTGTACTATTACTATCCACAAGGAATTGTTTAGTATAAATTCAAAGGCGTATGAAGACCTGACCTAAAGGTGAAGAGTTTCATATACCTTCCCAGCTGGAAGGTATATGAAGGAACTATGTATATATAGTAGGAAAATGCTGGTAAGATTTACAGAAATTATGCATGCTGCTATAACCAGCTCAGAAAATAGTGTCTCAAAATAACCTTGACAAAGATTGTCCTGATAATAATGAGATGCCTTGCACCAGCATGTATTTCCAGGAATGCATATTAATATTTAAAAATACCAGCTATGATTGAAAAAATTATTTTATGTTTGCTTAAACTTCAGCTTGTTCCATCCAAAAAATGCATACTTAAAACAGTGCTGAAGAATGGGTGCTACAGAAAAGTGCAAAAGAAAGACAAAGGGTTTCTGCTAAAAAACCCAAACGAAGAAGCAAACAAAATGAACTTCCAAATAGTATTTGAAAGAAGGATCTTTCAAGAAGAAAAGATCCAGCCACCAAAAGTGAATACTATTTGAAAAGGCATTTGAGTTGTGACATGTTATACCTCTTTGGCATTGCACTTCTTGGCTAGACAGAGATTGTGAAGAAAAGACCCACCTGTGGGAAGACACTAAACATCTCACACATGTTTTAAGGAAGCTTTTGCTGTCTCTTAAATCAATGGCAGCCTCTGTAAGTGCAACAACACCTTTTAAACATCAGTAGCCTGATTCAGTAGCCTACCTTCATAGAAAATCATGACATCACTTGTGTATTCTATCATTTAATAGACCACGATAGAGAGAGACTCTTATTTAGTTTAAAGGGCTAAAGATCGTAATGTATTCACTACAAGTGGTATGAAGCTGGGTAAATGTGGCAATTTTCCCTCCCTTTCATCTCCTTTTATCTACCCTTTAGCTTTAACCTTCTTCCCTGTCATCAGCTTTTATTATATTTATCCCTTAGAGGATCTGATTCAAAAGATACTGATATCAATGGCAAGCTCTCACTGACTTCAGAGGACTTTGGATGAACTCCCAAATGACCTATTTTAAGCAATTGTGTTGCATAGTACATTTTTGTTTGCTGTGCAAAATTATTTTCTAAGAAAAAGAGATCAGATATTTGCTGAAATGATAAAATGAGTGATGAAGAAAAATAAATCATTCAAAGGTATTTTCTCTAGGCTTTTTCAAGTTTAACCACAGGCAGTCAGTTTCTATCAATCAATTTACATCAATATTGATGCAAAGACTACTCCATGTATTAACAAAAAGAGTATTACTGACATCAATCCCATAGCAGCTTTCACCATGAAAATAAACCTGCACTTTTTCTCCATCACCCCCTGAATTTATTTTTTTGTGAGCTGTCAATTACAGTTGTTGTTGAAGCAGCATTGCCTAATATTTTATTCTCATACACAATGGCAGTCTTGAAAGCACGGGAAAACAGGGACCACACAGTATAGTAGATTAACTGTGGGTTAAACCGTTTCATATAGATGTCACTGGCTTGAATGTAGTGCATTTTGGCATAAATCAAGGAGCATCTGTTTTGAGAAATGGTGGATAATACAGTGATAAAAATGCAGTCTGTGAGACAACACCACTGCCATTACTTCTTGGTCAGCAGTAGGAGATCTCCTTAAAATTGGAGAGCCATTTTGCCTTAACTCCACCTATTTTGGTGAGATATTCCAGAAGCTTAAAAGCATAACAAAGCTATTTTTACTCACAGTTTATTCAGTGAAAAAGTTTATTGCATGACAGAGATTTTCACAAAGCAAATCTGAAATCTGCTTGACAGTCTGGAATTCCTTAGGCATTTCTCTCTGGCCCAAAGCTCCTGCAAGAGAGGATGCATGAAGCTGTATTATATCTTCACATGCTGCAACAGCCAACATTTCTCTACAGCTCATGGTATCTAGTTTGAAAACAGGTGATAGTGTGAATCGGTTCAGCATGTGCTAATGAGAGATCATAAACAGATACTATGTCAATTTTCAAAAATTACAGTAGCTTCTCTCTTACAGATATAAACACTGCCAAGAGGAAACAATATACTGCATTGCATGGTTCTTAGGGCAAGCTCATACACTGTAAATAATTCAAATTAGTAACATGAAAATCTGTGCAGCTGGGCAGGAGTTAAAAAATGTGTCTTTCATGTTGGAAGTAATTGATAGGACTGGCAAATATGTATGGTAAAAATCTGAGGATAGATTCCAAATAAACCATGTAATGCAGTCAGTTATAACCTAGTAGTCAGTGTATGCTAGCAAACAGCTTAAAAGAAAGACATAACAAATTTGTTTGAGGAAAACAGATCTAAACATGTCATATATTTCTTAGTCCGAACTGACTAACTAATATCCTGTTAAATTTTTGCATTATTATTTGAATTTTCTTTGCATGCTCTGTTTTTGAAAGAAATTGTACTTTGTTCTTGATTTTAACATGGAAAAAATATTACAGATAAAGTTGTTGATAGTCTGCATATGAACTGCTATGTATATTTACTTTCTTATCCAGGCTATTTGTCAGACAGACCTAACTAAGTTCAACTTTATTTTCATTTGACTCTCTAGGTTTCTCTTTCTCCTTGGTAGACTGTGTATGGTAGTTAGTAAACTGTATGCTTTCAGGTGAAGCAACATGAGAGACTAAAAAAGTCCTAAAACTAAGTCAACCGACAGAGGTATGAGCTGGAGAAAAAAGGTTGCAGTGTCCCCATTTCCAGGCTTGTGGGAAAAATTGAAAATAGAAACATTAATACTACAAATACCAAACCCCACCCTCCTCTTCCTCCAAAGAAATCATAGAATTACAGACTCATATAATGGTAGGGGATAAAAGGGGATCTTGAAGATCACCTACTTCCTACCCCTCTGCCTTGGGCAGGTACATCTTCCAATAGATCAGGTTGCTCAGAGCCCTATCCAACGTGGCCTTGAACACCTCCAGGGATGGGGCATCCACAGCTTCACTAGGCAACCCGTTCCAGTGCCTCACCACATCATTTTTAAAACTGTATTTTAAAAATATTTTTTCAGAATTAAAAATCAAACTTGTAGAGGAGGTAGTCAAAAAGACATCCTTCATAAAAAGAATATAGAAGTAGTACATATAAAGAAAAGAAGAGTAGAAAACAATATTAGCCATGACAAGTTGAATTTGAAACTGGAATAAAAGCAGCTACAAAAGATTCTGAAGAGCAAGTTATAAAAAGAAAAAAAGGCTTTTCTTGTCTTTTAAATGCCTCAGAACCAAGAACCTGTCTAGACAGCTAATGGAACTGGTACATGATTGATGTGGAAAAGAAAGATAAAAACCATACCAGAAAACCAAACTAAATTATTTTCATTTTTTCACTGAGAAGAAAATCCTAGAGTTTATTGGCTGGGTTCATTCTGCACGACATGATTCTGTGTAAGTGCTTAGACTGAATCACCAATGAAACCTGCTTTTAGCAGATCAATGTAGGAAAGAGGAGCAAATTAGTTAACTGCCTTGAAACACTCTACACACAGGTTGGTGCTTGGCTTCAGTGTCTGTTTCATTCCTATTTCATTTGTGGCTTCTTCCACCTACTTCCATTCATCACATATTGCAGACTTACAACCCCTTTGTGGATTTCCAAAAGACTTTATTGACACTGTGCTGTCAATAGGTGCTTAGGTGCTCAGACGTTCCATTAGGCTTCTCTCAAGTGTTGGGAAGGTGAGCACTTCGCTCATGCAATGTTTTTCTGCTGCCAGAGCCTTCTTGCAAACATTAACTCAAGACTTCCAAAAGAAATCAAATATGAACATGATGATCCACCAACTGGGCAAAAGGAACAATAGTATATGAAGGATCGAGAGCAAAACAAAGAATAGCATTATGCTACTGTATAAATTGTTGGCTACACCTTAAAACACTAATCTTGATTCCTAAATATATATCTGGTCATGTTGTCCCAGGAGATTTCACAGGAAAACGCAGGAAGGGACACCAGGGATGCTCAGACATATGGAATTATTTTTAAACAAAAAAACCAAACTGGCTTGGAAAGTTCTGTTGCATAAGAAGCAAGTCTGGAGAAATGTGATGAACAGACATCTGTATAATAAGCAGTACTGAAAGTGAAATGCTTCCCTACTCTTTCTAGTAATGCTTTCTGGGAATAGGAAGTATTTAACAGAAATCCCAGGCAATAACTTTAAAAGAAAGAAAAATATACTACTCTCTATACCACTTGTAATCAACATTGTCCTATTAATTGCTGCAGAAGACTGTGAAGGTCTTGAGTGTAAGTGAATTCAAGGAGAGATTTGACAAATTCTCAGAATTAGGTTACTCACTGACTATTAAAATTGAGGCTCTTGATTCAACTTACAGCGAGAGCCTCTAGCCCCTGAGTGGCCTGAAACGAGAATCTACATTGTGCTGTAGGTCTATGATGCTTAAGTATGCTGTATCTCATCCTGAAGCATCTCACACTAACTCCTGCTTGTTACCAGTCTGGACAGATGCTTGATTTGACCAATTGCTGTCCTTATTCTTTCTTTATGTAAGTAAAGACAGAACATGGAGCTAATATTTTAGTTCGAGGTTTTTTTGTTTGTTCTTTTTTAAACAAAATTACTGAAATAGGATAAAATGTGGCACCAACTCCAACCTTGCTACATATTGTTTCCTAATGAAGAAACCAGCTTCATTCTAACATAAAAAAAGGAGCTGTATACATAATAATTGTGCTATTTATAATGAATAACCTTTTTTCACATTTTAATTGGAACAAATTGGCAAGCAGCTACTCACAGATTCATAGATATAAATCACAGAATTCATGCGTTCTAAACATTTCTGACAACATGTTTATTATCTTTTCCCTCAGCATTTTAATATTAAAAAAACTCCCTACAGTTAATTATGCTGTTAACAGCAATTCAGTGTTACACACAGAACTCATATATTGCTATGGACTATGTGGGAAAAGAAGGAAACATAGATTGAAATTCCTTTTGCATAAATGAAATATAAACAATAGTAAATGCATACCTTCTTTGTTAATCTAAATTCTCCATAAAACATATATTTAGATAATGTGAAGTTTTTTTACTTTTTTAATTTAAGTGTATAGGAAATCCTATGACAAGTTGCAGTTACTACTTCTGCAGAAGAAAAGGTAAAAAGGAAAAATTCCCCTTCAACCCTAGGATCGAGTGAGGCAAATATCAGAGAGCATATAAGAAAAACTAACACAGATGATGAAACTTGCTATATATTCCCAGTGCCTCTAGGATGAATACCCTGGTTGTAGGCAAACTACTGAGTGGTAGTTGAGTCCATGAATCCTGAGTGGAGTCTGTGAATAACAGCAACAATCTACTTTCTAGTCAAGCAAAATAGCTTAAAGACTATTACAAGGAAATAGGTCAAAAATGATAGACGCAGTGATAGGTGAAATTAAAATTAATAGAGACCCTACCAAAGTCATGTTTCCTAAGCAGACCCAAAGCGTTCAGCCACCAAAGTAAAAGTGGATTTTTTTGGAGGGGATGGGGAGGGGAGAGGGTTTTTATGTACACAGTTGAGTCTTACCCCTGTCCACAGAGACATAGGTTCTTTCCCTGTCTTTGCATGAGAGTCAGTGATGGAGAGAGAAAGCAAGAGTTGAAAATGTCCCAGTAGCAACAGAAGCTTTGGGCAGCATTTTTCAGGGCAGTGAATGAGCTGGGAAGCAGGAACTTTGAAGTGAATCACGGCTGCACTGCAGAAAGCAGATGTGGAGATAACTCACTTCGAGGCTGAAATTCCCTTCCACTCATCTTTGTTGCACATGGCATATGAACAGCAGATCTGCCAGGTCCTGTAGATGTCTGGGTGTTTTCAGTTTCACATTTGAAAAAGTTGTGTAATAGTGAAGAGATAAAAGTTGTGAGTAGGCAGTGTTTGTGATCCACAGGAGCTTCATGAAGCTTTTTCCAGTAAGTAGTCCCATTCCACAAGTCCCTCCTGAGCATAAGTTGTCGTTGATTCCCTCCATCTCTGTTTTGTTCATCTGGTTAGAGAACTGTAAAGCAAACACTGAAAACCTACTTCTCCCCACACTCTGCAATAGTTTCCACAAACCATCTCTCTGAAATAGAGAGCACAGGATTTGTAATTTATCAGGTTTAATAACACGCTGGGAAGCCAATGCAGGTAAATTCTTTTTTATGTTGGTCCACATTTATTTCTGAGGAACAAGTGTGACAGAGGTC
>NW_021940917.1:6626937-6642170 GCF_001715985.3 Manacus vitellinus | reverse complement strand
CCAGGGTACTGGGTTATACATTTGGGTTTTGTGGGTTGAGACCAATTGTTTGTTTGTATGATTGTACTTACTGTATTATTTTAATAAATTGTTATTCTGATTTATAATCTCTTCTTTGAGTTGAGTTCATTTCCCCTGCTGGTTAACTTTTAAACCAGTACACTCATCCTCAAATGAAGATCCATATGCATTGCCAAGGGGTTGTTTTGTGAAAGAAAATCAGGGGATTTTTTTACTTCACTCAATTTTGTAATGATATGTAATTGAAATTGTCCTTTTGCCAAGAATCCAGCTAAAGAGATCTTTTTATCAGGAAAAAAAGGCAGCATAATTTTAAATACAAACCTTTAAAGGTATATGTAGCTTGCTTGACATCATTTTTTTCCCCCTGGATAACCTTTATTTTCACTGTAAGTTATCTGTCTCACTTTGCAAATGGTGACTATCACTGAGTAGTGGAGAATTGAAGAATTATGCACACCCAGCTGATAAGTTAATTGTGTGCTGTTTGTTTAACAACAGCATCAGGAATATAAAACACTTTTCACTAGTTCTCTGAAAACCTTTACAAATAACAACACATATAAAACTTAAGGTCTGAATATTCTGTGTTTATGAGTAACTGGATATTATCATATTAAAATCATTACTAGCCCGGTGCCTGGATATTTGTTCTGAATCCTGTCAATACTCTAATGGCAGTAGTCTTGGAAACTACACATCTGCCACAGGATTAATTACACACATAAAACATTATCATTGCCCTACATCTCCTATGAGGTAGAGAGGCTGCTAGAATGATTAATGGCTCTGTATGACATATGAGAGAATAAATGTATATGCTACCCAGTGGATAGAAAGATATGTTCCTTGCTTATATTAGAACAAGTTGAAGGACCTTATTTATGCAATATTACTTTTTAAGGTCTGCAGGTAATGTTAAAAACTAATCCACAAATTCTGCAATGTTTGTTGTACTGTTGAGAGAACTTCTATTTATCAGGGCATTTTGACAGATTTTGAACATTTTTCTGTGCTCACAGAAAAGGGTATAAAGGTTCCATAGTTGTGAATCACTGTTCCTGCTTATTGTAAATAGTGGTAGTGCTTCTTGGGCTAGTGTCAGACCTAGGCCATTAGAAACTTCTGAAATTTGACTTGGAGTCAGTCTTCAGGCACAACAGAGAGAAAACACTTCCTTCTTATAATACATCAGGGAGGCATAGGTTCAGTTGTGACAGAATAAAAGGAACACTGGAGGAAATATTTCAAAGACAGTCCATTGTTTACAATTAAAATTAACAGATCAGAGTTCAAAGGTGACATACCAGTATGCAATTAAGGTCATGGGCAGTCCCAAGCAATCAATTAGGTGAGAATTATAACAAATGTAAACTGGAGCTAATATATTGATCATGTCACTTCTTCACGCTTCATTATTTCTTTAGACGTCCTTTAATAAAGACCCCAAGTGGTCCTCCACAGCTTTGTCACTGAAATCTGAAATACTAGATTACAAAGGCTAAGCCCTTTGTTCCTCCAAACCCATTTGTTTCTGTCTCTGCTATCTCACACTTCCTTCCTTTGGAAAATCTCATCCTACATGTGGGACTGAGAGCTGTGGTGAGTCAATGACACTGCAAAGCTGTTTGCCTTCAGCCACCTCAGAGCACGAACATGTTTGTCAGCCAAATAAATCTCTAACAGATTTTTTAATTTACACTTGAATTGATACAAAATTGTACATTCTTACCCCAAGCAGGACACAACTTGTATGTAACTCAGCAAACAGCATTCTGCAGGAGACCCATCTCAAAGTAACTGCAGAGAAGATGGAGCCAGTTGAGACTGACTGATGACAGGGTAGAACAAGAACCAAAGTGAATGCTGAACTGCCACAGACATGCTACCACCATGCTACAGACTTCTTTTCTCCCTAGAGTGCACTGTTTCGGGAGTTTTTGAATGAGTCACTGCTTTGCTTTTTCTTTTGCTGACTTTATGATCTTACTTATATAAGAGAACACTACTTTATCAGAGGAAGGTACCCCAGTGTCTCACTAGTGTGACTCAACATGTTTCTCATTTGTCAGGCTGCTTTTGGTATTCCAGAAAATCTGGCTCTGTACATCTTAAAGGTATGAAGACACCAAAGGCACAGATCAGCATTACAGACTTCTGCAAACAGACTTGTGTTTAGTTTTTCCTGTTGACAGCATCTGGACTTTCAGCAACTTACCGACTTCATGGAGAACTCATATACCTAATTACTGGGAATCACAACATACCAGATGTGTTGCTGCACTACATCTCGGGGGGCCTGTGCCATGTCTTTAAGTGTCTAAATGTCTCTCAACACAGGGCCCTCTGCTCCAATTATTTCTGCTAGTCTCAAAATTATTACAATGATATTTACAGAAAAAGAGATCAATACAGGTCCTGCAGCCCACACACCTTATAAGATATCTAGTTTACCAAAAGAAAGCAAACAAAGCTTTTAGACAAAGTCTATGTCACTATTTTGTACACTTAATTTACTCAAATCTAAAACCCAATATGCTTTAGATCACCAAGCTCCTAGAACTTACATGAGATTATTATCACATATATTACAGAAAGGTTGTTCTCATTCATATAATTGTGCCTTTTTGGTGAACATGTTACCATATTATAGGAGTGATGAGATGTGGAAAGTGTAAATGGATTTTGCAAATAATAACAGCAGAGGTTACTAAATTAAGATAAATACAAACTTTGAGATAAACTTCATAAGTACTAGCAACATACAATATAAACAAGACGTCTTGTGGTAGGGTATAATGATCACATTATTCTAATCAGCATAGTCTTATTCATCATTAAATTTTAATTAAGTTTTTCCCTTTGCTTTGTGTAATTATTAGAGGACCTTCCTGTGAAATCTAATTGTCTTATCATAAATGAAGAGAAAAGAGAATGCTCCTTTGTCCAACAAACAAGTTTTCCCTTTAAAGCAAAAATATTACATAATAATGAATTTTCATTAAAAAATCAGTCTCTGAAATGTATAATTAAGGTGCTGGAAGGAGAGGAACAGCTACTGTAGGCTTAAGAGATTCTGTGCAACTTCTACATTATTAGAAAGCACAAACAGAAGAATATGACTATCATAAACAAGAGGCACCCTAACTTCCATGACTATCAGAGAAAAAATACATTGCCCTAGGACATAGCAACTCTGCCCTTCCCCCCACTCCCAGCCCTCTGAGTAGATAGCAAAGTGGAATGTCTTTTGTGTTCTTCATTGCCAGCTATGCATCAGGGTGTGGATGCACCTCCCTTACAACCCATCAAATAGTGCACAACTCCTGCTTTAGATAAAGAAAAGCACAACTGGGAAGAGTTTACCACAGTTGAGTTTATCATTGTTTTATTAACAGTAAAACAACAGTTAACTGAGGATATTTTTTCTTCTTTTTTTTTCCTCGTCAAATGTTATAGTGGAATAAATCTAATGCACAATGGTTTGCTTTCTCTAAGAACTTAAATGGAGAAACATATTTTTAGTCTACAGTCATTATATTGATAGTTTTGATGCTTTTCCACACTACATTTTTACAATAAAGCATTTTTGTCTTACAGTGGCAAACAATACATATTTGCTTTGTGAAGAAATATCTTAAGAAATGATGTTGATGTCTTGTTGTTATTCTATTGTTGAAGAATTATGCACTTGCCTATATTCATACTCTTGCAGAATACATGGTGTAGGATAAGGATTTTTTTGTGTGCAAGAAGTGTAGAGGAGAAGTCCACTAATATCTGGGATTTTACATGTTCCATTATGATTTCTGGTTTTCTTTTTTCTCACAACGATCTAATCCCATAAGTGTTGTCCACTTTAGGGGATGCATTAAATCATACAATTTGTATAATTCATGTAATTTAATTCTGTTTATTGTTGAAAGTGGTAGATAGAACCAAAATAACCTCTCTGGATATGGCGTTGGAGACTCTAAAAAGAAGGAAATTTGTACTCTTTGTGAAATCATTAGAAATTCACACAGTTCCTTTTTATTAATAATCAATAAAATTCAATCCTTACAAATCATATTTGCATAAAATCCTTAGATATCTCTCGTTGCTTCAAAATCTGCTTAGGATTGAACCTGTGTGTCATGATTTAACTCCAGACAGCAGCCAAGCCCCATGCAGCTGCTCACTCACTCCCCCACCAGGGGAATCAGGGAGAGATTCAGAAGGGTGAAAGTGAGAAAACCCATGGGTTGAGACAAATACAGTTTAATAAGGAAAGCAAAAGCTGTACACACAAGCAAAGCAAAACAAAAAATCAGTTCACTGCTTCCCATGGGCAGTCAGTTGTTCAACCATCTTCAGGAGAGCAGGGCCCCATCACGTGTAATGGCTACTTGGATAGACAAGCCCGCCACTCTCCCAAAAAACATTTAAGTTGTATATTGGTCCCACTGATTCCAAATACATACAAGTAGACATGCAGTTCACCTTAAATTGCCTGCCGAAATCCCATTAAGTCAGTGACAAATAAGCAGTACTTACAGTTGACCTCAGTCATGTTTTTTCTTGTCTTTGGCTATACTCAAGCACATGTTTAAATCTTTGATGGATCTTTGTTTCCCTTGACAGGCAAAGCTTCTCCCCCACCCCTCTGCATCTGGCTATCTGATGCACAATGCAGCAAGGACAAGCAAGGCTCCTCCAAAGATAGTCTCAAGCTTAAATTCTGCAGAAGCAGGGCAGCTGGACTTGGAAAATCTGCAAATAAGTTGAAGAACGAAGTTTTTCAAGAAAGGGTTCAAAACACAGGACATATTTTGTCTCAAGTAGAAGACAGTGTCCAGAAAGGAACAAGACACATGTGTCTTCATCAGCATGGTAAACTCTGGTGGTTGCTTTTCTACTCATAGCTTGATCCTGGGAAATCACTTAGCCTGAACCCACTGATGATCTTAACTTTAGCATATTATGTGACATACTTAATGGCTTAAGAGATGCAATAATTAGATGCCTAAGGATTTTTGTTTACAATTGAAATGGAAAATGGTGATTTTAAATGCCAGAGGCATAGTGAGGACATCTATGTTAATGTTCATGAGGAGATAATGAGAGCACCAGGTGCTATATAGGTGGCAACCATATGATTAGAGAGGGAAATTAAGCTTTCTAAATGAACATTTTGAAGCACACTTTTGTAATTTGAGAAATACAAATTGTATGCAATAACATCATTACAAGTCATCCATTTTCTTCCAAATCAATTTAGGCTAAGTTTCATAATTATAGATAAAAAGATTTAAAATTAGATTTTTTTCAGCTATAAAAATATTAGTTGGTCTGTTTAATAAAAAAAAAATTATGCTCATGCAGTCTCTCTTAATGTCAAACACATACATTGCTGTTTTACACACAGTGTTATCAGCTACACACAGATATACAGCCACAAGCGTATCAGCTGTATATCTCTGTTGGTGAGCAAACTGGAGATACTGAGATCAATTTGGCACAGTATAGAGTTGCAATGGATGTATTTGAACATCTAATGGTTCCAGTCTGACTAGCCTTTCCCTACTTTTTGGAAGCCTCTTGATTAAATACTTTGTTTTTAAAAAAATTATAACTTTTTGTTTTTATAGACATTAAATGGGGTAAAACTATTTGAAATAATAAACCACTGTTAGTTTCCAAGACACCTTCCCAAGATAAACTCACTATATTATTTTTTCTCCAACTGTTATACGGTTCTCCAACATTTTTCACACCATTCCAGAATAATCTGTTTTTTAGGTAAGATAAATATAAGAAATTACTTAAGTTTGTAGGGCTGTAAAGATAAGCACTTCAAGCTGTCTGAAATGTGAAAATATTGTGCTACATGACTGGATACTATAAAAAGTATAAAGGAGACAGATAATCAGAGAGGAGAACAACTTCTGTATGCCACAAAAGGGTAATACAAAATATGACAGAAGCCTCTGAAATGCTGAGTGACACAGAGACTGCGGGTATGAAGAAATGATTCACATTCAATGCACCATGAGAACTAACTACCACACAAACAAAAGTATCATGCAGAAGGCTTAAAGTAGAAAAAAGATGTGAAGAACAGTGAAACTTACCAGTGCTACTTATTTTAAATGACAAAAATATTAATGTATGTCATATGAAGGAAACAACTAGATACATTCCTGAAAGAGGGATTCACCAGGATACACAGGCATAATTGATGTTATGTACAGTGGTCCATGTCCATGGATCACCAAGCTGACAAAAAATACAAGGAGGAAGAACTATGGTAGCTTTGTTTCTCATGCTTCTCCCCATAACAGATGTAACAGGCCATGATCAGTAACAGAAAACAGAGCTAAAAAGAGCCTGAAGGCACTATTGTATTCTCATAACTGAAGAACTCTGATACATTGATTTCTCGGACAAGGTATGAAAAGAGTTTTGACAACGAAGCTAGGAATTCCAGTTGTGCAAACAGGTTAAGGTCTGTCAACATCTACAAATATGAATGTTTTAATAAAATCAGAAAGTGTTGTACATTTCTGATTAAATATACAAGTAACAGAGGGATTGAATATATATGATTTTCAGTGTAGTTCATTTTTGCATCTCATTCTGGACACTGGACATTCTTCTGAGATATTTTCAGTTCTTATATATGAGTATTTTGTTCCACAACAGCTACGTTTGCATCTCTCTTTGCTACAGAATGTTTCTGTATTAGCTGTGCAAACATGAAAGTTCAAAAGAACAGTAAGCTGAAAACGAGTGATCCCCAGTTCATCTGAAATGAAAATACAAAGAAATCTTACCACTAAATTTGGGGAAGATACATCTTTGACCCTGAATGCTCTTTTACAAAGTAATTCGTAGGGCATGATGTGACTTACCTTTTGTTATGTTTGCACAGTTTCTCACAGAATGGCACCCCAACTATTTTGAAGTCTGTAAAAAAAAGTTCAAACACAGTACAGTATTGGTCATTAATTGTAAGTGCCATAAAACACATTATATCTTCAAAAAAGATAGACGTCAATCCTTACAAGCATGAGCTAAATATACAGCTTGTTACAAAGCAAGGATATCAGTATCTAGCATTTAAAATTGCATTTTCTAATCCCATCTACACCTGCAAGAGAAATTTTACTTTTCTGAATACAAACACACATTTAAGTTTGTATATGAAGTCATATTACATCCTAATTGAATGTGCTATAAATTTCACAGCCCTTCATTTAAAAAAAATTCTATTGTCTTTGAAATGGCTGTGGATCTACCTTGTAGGCAGATTGTACAGACCATTTGAGAGTGACATGAGAATGTAATGAAATCTAAAACAAATCAACCAGCCACAACAACAACAAAAGGAGGAAAATAAACTAAAGTGTCCCTTTGAGGTCCCTGCTTATGTAGGTTGCTCTGTGGAAAAATAAAATGACTATGTTGGAATAGAAGTTAGAAATCAAGAGTGGTTTGCTACCATATGTTACATAAGAAGTCTTATATGCATATATCAAGAACATCTGAAAACAAATGGTTTAGAAAATATAATCTATTCAACTGAAAGGATAGATGACAAGTGTGAAAATTTGTCAGAAATTACTAACTCTTCTCTCTAGGGTCATCAAAGAGAGAAGAGGAAAATATTTCAGGCACAAATAAGAATGAATCCACAAGGTCTGTCAGTCATGCCCCTTGGCAGCCGAAAGAACCTGCAATAAGTGATTAAACTAGTTTCTCACTTACTAAGCAGTTTGCAGAAAGGCTGAATTTAAGAAACATTACATCAATAGGGACATGTAAGGACTGGTACCATACTGACAAGAGAGGTAGATCATCCTGCGAAGGATTCATCTTTGGATATTTTGTTTACCTTGAAATATAAACTGCTGTGTGATAGCATCCACACAGTTAATTAAGGTGCTATGAATTGTAGCACAACATTACACAACTGCACAAGAGAAAGATTTTTGCTTTTGTCTCTACTACATAGTGCGTACACAGTAGGTATGGCGTGCAAGTTGGAACAAATTCTAGCTAAAAGAGTCTGAACCAAGTGATTTTGTATAATGATATGATTGTGCATTTGGATTAAAAACAATTTCATACAGAAGACGATGCCAAAAAAGCTAATACATGAACACAGACATGTTGCAGATGTGCCATTACAGCCTTTGAATGTTCCAACATAACATTAACCCTGCCTAAAAGGATCCACACTCGTGTAAAGTCTGACTGCTCTGGCTGAACAGTATGCCAGAAAGCAAAGTTTTTACTGTTGCTATTCTGATTTTTAATTTATAGTTTGCAAGAATTTAGTATGCTTGTACTGGTTTCCTGACCATGCCAGGTATTAGTAGGAAGATAGTTAATGGAAATGAAATAAAAATGAGAAGGACTTGGAGGAGTTTGTCAATAAGAAGTTCAACAATGTCTTGACAATACGCACTTTCAGCCCAGAAAGACTATCCTGGGCTGTATCAAAAGCAGAGTGGTCAGCAGGTCAAGGGAGGTGATTCTCTCCCTTTATTCCACTCTCATGAGACCCCACCTGGAGTACTGCATCCAACTCTGGGGTCCTCAACATAGGAAAGATGACCTGCTGAAATGAGTCCAGAGGAGAGTCACGAGGATCATAAGGGAGCTAGAGCACCTCTCCTATAAAGACAGACTGAGAGTTGAGGTAGTTCAGCCTGGAGAAGAGACCAGAAGGTTCTGGAGAGACCTAATAGAACCTTCCAGTACCTAAAGAGACCTACAAGAGAGCTGGAGAGGGATACAGGGTCATGTAGTGATAAGACAGTGGGAATGGCCTTAAGGTGAAGAAGGGTAGATTTAGATTAGATATTAGGAAGAAATTCTTTACTGTGAGGGTGGGGATGTGTGGAACAGGTTGCCCAGAGATGTATGTCCCAGCCATGCAAGAGTTTAAGGCCAGACTGGATGGGGTCTTGAGCAATCTGATCTAGTAAAAGATGTTCGTGCCCCTAGCATGAACTACCAATGGTCCCTTCCAACCCAAACCATTCTATGATTCTATGACCATGAAATTCTATTTGCACCAGCAGAACAAAAAAGTAATCTCTCCATTACAGCTCGAAGTTTGTTCAGGCTCACACTTTTATGAAGTTTCCTGAAGTAAATAACAGAATAAAATGGTGCCATGAGCTAATGTAAAATAATGCATGGCAATTACATGACAATGCATGCCTAATGTATAATTACCTGATAACTAAACCATTAACTTATCATATCCCTGCAGACAATGGACATGTTTTAATAAATTTTCAATCTTCATTAATTGTATCACAATTGAACCTTTTTGAAGAGGATTGATTTAAATTGGATGATTTCTATAGTCTGTAAGCCCTTTTTAAAGTTCTGATCACAAATTCATATTGTAAATCATCTAATATAGGCCTGTCTAACATAGTTGTGTGCTTCTCTGTCCTTTTTGCCTGTCAGGTATTGATGTTTTTGTGCGTTGATATGTAAAGGTGTTTATAGCACTTTGAAGCAGCTGTAGAAATACTGTAGTATAAGGGAAAGCATCTGAAGTCTGATACAATTCTGGTTTACCTAGTTCTCTCCTTAGTAGAGAGGAGTTTACCAGGTGCCTGGAGCATGGAAGAAGCGTTAGTGGTAACAAAAAGGGGAAAAAAAACCCAAAAGCTTTAATGAAAGCTGCAAAAAAAGACTTCCTTTTGAAGTCTTTGTTTGCATATGTATGTGTGTGTGTTAGCTTTCTTGTGTTGACCTTAAAAGCAAGCACAGGTGAGCCCAAAATGACAGCAAAGTTATGTTTGAACTAAAACAGCTTCTTTTTAATTTTAGCATCCATTTACCAGAGAGGAATTTGCTTCATCTAACTTACATCTCAGTGAGTCGCTGAACTGCAGAATAAACCAACATACCCAAACACATGGACACATAATGGAGCTTGAGAACTGTTAGTCCAGCTAATATCAGCAGGCACATTCCCCACAGCTATATTCTTTTTCACTCACACAGTCCTCTTGCTCCCATCTGTTCAGTACAGTATGGAATAAATCCCTCTTGATGTGTACTGACACTCTCCCTGGATTAGCATAAAAAAGAAGACAAACCTGAAACAAAACACACTGAAAAAGATGGAATATTAAAGGGAAACATTGTGAATTGCAATTAGTCGATATGAGTGATTAGGATTGTAAAATCTTTTTGGCACCACTGGCTGAGCTCTGATGAATGGAGTACATGTGTTTGCCACTGGAAACAAATATAACTTATGATTTTATTCTGCAACACTATTTCAAAAGGAGAAATTTGCTTTCAAAAAAACCTATTAAGACCTGAAGACAATTATGTTGCCATTAGTAAACCCAGTACTATTATTTGCATTCTCTTCCCTATTGCTTCAGTTGAACACTGATGAGAATGTATTTTCTCTCATATTTTTTCTCACAGGCTAAATGACAACACTATCTTTTACTACAGCAGCAGCAACATATCTATAGGTATAAACTTTTACATCAAATATGTTGCCAATAAATAAGGTTGAAGATACGTGCAAAATCATGTGCCGTGTTCTAAATGTGTAGCTGAAAGCATGTTAGGACTTGGAGTAGACTACTGTGATGGTTGATACTGTATAAAAGGTCCACCATGTTTATTACAAACTCAATTGAATTGTAAGGTAAATTCTATTGAAACAGTAAGAATGATCCATTTCTATATCAAAGGAGTCTTGGTATTTTTTTCTTTTGCATTTTGGGCAAGAGAGGAAGTTGCCCATAGAGAATCCAACACAAGATTATGGAATCCACTGTATGCTGGGATGTGCCTTATTGTAGATCCTTAGCGGCATTCTTGAGTAAGCTATTGAAAGTCTTAGCTAAATGGATCTTTATTAAGTTTAACTGTTAGAACAGAACACTTTGCTCTGAACTAGGGCACAGAGTAACAGAGAGTTTGTCTAAATTAGTGTTGTGTTTCCCAGTCATTTTGGGAATTAAAACTCTGTGGGAGTAGGGGATAAGGAGATTGATGAATTCGCTTCTGTAAACTGTGAAGGGAATAAATTGTACCACTGTACAGTCAGTTTGAGATGGGTGCAGAGCATGAAGTTGACTCCTTTGTGTTGGAACAGAATGTCACATCTCCAACCCTTCAAAATGTTGTTTCACAAACTATGAGAAATCCAGTTCTCTGAATAAACACCCTTGTTATTATCTGATAAACTCTCTTTGTGATACATGTACCCTTTGACTTGTAACGCTTAGGATGTTTCCGCAAACCTCCATAAGTCTGAAATCTGAAAAAGCCCAACATGGTTGCTCTTGAGATCACCGTAATGGGCTGTTATAGGAAGTAGAGTTAACAACTTAGGGTCAAACCCGTACAGTAGTTTGAGTTGTTTGTGTGTGAAGGAACTGGCTGTGTTTCATGGGTGTAGAAGCAAAAGGTCAGCTGTCTATAAGTGACAAGGTCAAAACTTGACCTTTCTATTTCTTAGGAAATTCTGGATTTTGGAGGAGAGTAGGAGATGGGAGGGAATTGTCTCACCCTGAAACACAAATGATATGTTGGAGGCTTTCCCATAGAAGTGTGAGCATAATACTTTAAAAATAATCTGTAGAATTTTCAGCTGAACCTGACCCTGGAAACTCCAAAAACTCTCAACTCTCTCTTTTGGCAGGCTCGTGAGAAACCCAGAGTGCAGAAACCTTTCCTGTCTGGCTGAAACTCTTGGCCCTGGACAGCATAAGTATTTCCAGGATATTAGACTCATTTCAGGCTTGCCAGGTCATTCAGGGCATGGCTTCATCACAGGAAACAACATAATTCACCTGGAATATTTGGGAAACATGAACATGTGTGTTAAGTCACAACTATGTAAAAAAAAGACACTTAAGCTATCATCTAGCATGTGATGAGTATTGTTTCAAAGAAAAATTCTTGACTGACACAGGTTTATTTGCAATTTTAAGTAAGTTTTAAATCAGTTCAGAATAGTTTGAGTTGGCAGGGATGGGTCAGACCTGTTAAATCAATTCCAGGAAACTCTGTCCCATGTCTTAGAAAGAGGCTGAAGATTTTGCTTCAACTGTGGCTGCTGCTCAGTTGTCAGCAGTGGTAAGTCTACTGCTCCATCCTTTTGTGGTTATAGGTAAGCCAGTGGATCGTCTTCTTTGGTTTGTAAGGTAGGAAGTGTGTTTAAGAATATTTATTTGCCCTAAGGAAGGCTTTTCATCCTGACTTTGTATTTCTCCATATAGAACTTTAAGCTTTGTACCAAGCTATAGAAAATACCAGATTCTGAAAACATAATTAAGCTCATATTTTCATTTTTTAAAAAAATTGATCTAGTTAGGTACATGTAGGTTTTGGGGCATATTTTAAGGGTGGTTTCACCATATGATTGAAATGGCTCTCAATGATACCCCTTGTGATTTTGTAACTAGTTATGGGCACAGTGAACTGATTACGTCTGAGATGTTTCATTTTATGTTTGTTATTCAATTTACTTTTTCTTTTTGTTTTGGAATACCTTTTACATTACCTATCAGTGTTTATATCAGTTCACTCTATAGCTATTCCACACCACCACAGCAAGAAAGAGATTGTAAAGAAAATGTGTACAAATCAATGTACATAATGTCATCAGTACGTGTTACAAGATCTTACTGATTTAGGAGACAGAAAGGAGATTGGTCAAAATGATTATACAAATATAGCTAGTGCATCATACAGTCAGGAATCACTTAACTGAAGAGACTGGGAAAAGAGAAGCATATTCCAGACTTTGCATAATTTTTTGCACTTACAGTCGTGAGTACTTACTGACAGTGAGCGTGTGTGAGACACACACACAAACTACATTCAGAACCAAAATCCCTTCAGTTTATTGAAGGCTGATAAAACAGGTAAGATCTTTCTATTGTAGATTTTTAATAGAAAATTAATTTCTAAGTAGTAACCAAATTAAATATAAATTAGTATATATGCTTTTCATATACTGTACTCAGATGTTTACCCAGTCAAGCAACAATGTCAACACCATGTGATTTATTTGATCAGTCACAGCCAGGCAACACACTCTGAGGAAATACTGAGTGCCAAGTATACAGAAGCTTTCATGGGGTACATTTTACAGAATAAATTAGAATAATGAATGTGTTAAAGGAGATCATGATCTGCTCAGCAACATTCAACAGTCAGGAAAAGAGGCTAAATTCATCTGCTAAATTATTCATTGCAAATTATTCGCTTAACTCTAATAGTCTTGATTAGTGCTTATCTGATCTAGAAGGAGAACAGTAAAAAGCCATGGCATAAGAAAGGAAGGTGGATAAAACCAATATTATTGATATATATTTAATTCACAAATGTCTGTCACTGGAAGGCCACAATGTGCCTCTTACATACTCATTGCAGAAGGAGTCTGCCAACTAACTCTAATCAGTGAGAGATTTTGCTATGGTCAGCAATGGAAAAAACCCTCTCATTGTGTATAGAGTGTCATATTTGACAGTTATTTTACAAGCTTGCTTTAGGCTCGAAGTTTTATTTTGTCTCTTCTTCCTCCCTGTCTAATATGAAAATCAAATTGATTACCGATTTTTTGTCCCTTTCTTCCCTTGCTTCAAGAGAGAGGGAAGCTTCAAGCTTGAGACAAAGGATTCCCTCCACTACTACTGTCTCCGGCTAGGAAGCTGAAAAACAAGCCATAGAATCATTACAGTTGAAAAAGACTTCTAAGATCATTGAGTCCACGTGTTAACTTGCACTGCCATGTTCACTGCTAAGCCACATCTCCAAGTATTCCACCACTTCCCTGAACAACCTCTTCCAATGCTTGACCATCCTTTCAGTGAAGAAAGCTTTCTTAAACCCGGTCTCATCTTGAGCTGACTTTTTTCATGTCTGAAAATGGAAGAAAAGAAAAAGCAGAAGTTTTTGGAATCTGTAAAATTCCTAAAGATCCATTTCACAGAAGAAAAAATGGTCTCAGAGTTAATTAATAGAGAGAGATGCCTGAAAGAGAGTTGTACTTGAACTGATGGACAGAAAGACGGGTACACACATGGTCTTCCGTTTACGGTTCCTTTTTCTTCTGTCTGTAAAGAAACAGCTTAAAGCACTTCACTCAGACTCAACACATTAAATGTATTCTGGCTCCCTTCTCTCAGAAAGTTTATTTTCCATTTTCCTTGACTCCTCTGTCCACCACACAAGGCAATAACTCTCTATTTTACTCTCATTTTAACTCCTAACAAATGATCACCTTCTTCCCTAATCCTTCCACCCCTCCCAGTCCCTGCAAGATGTCTCACTTTATTGACCTCACTACTATATGCCACTTCCATCTCCACAGCTGGCCACTTCAGGTTGTATAAGGCTGTCCAAGCACAATTGTGCCATTCTGTCCAACATGGCTCAGATATAAACAACTTTAGAGACCTAAGGAATTCAATATGACGGTGTTCAGCATAGTTTCTAGCGCAAGGACTTTGCAGTGTAATTTAGACAAACACTCTCAAAATTAGATTAACTTTCTTGGATTCCCAAGCTCATGGAGAAGGATTTCTAGGATTTGATCTCAGAAAGAAGGTGTCTGCCATGCACTGCAGAATACTTGTCTCCAGACAGACTAATGACTGTCTTTCAGCATATGAGCTGAACAACATTTCCAGACTCTATCATCATGATGCTGTTGTCAAATGAGTCAGTGGTATGCCAGGAATCTTACAGTGCATTAAAGCCATAGTGGTCTCTCTGTCCATGGCAATATATTGCATGTTGGACAGGCTGGCCAACTCAGAGTAAGATATGCTGGAAATATTAAAAAGGTACTAGTGGACAGGAAGCTTATTTTTATGTTCTAGCACAGTCTCGGGCTTCGTGGTTTTTAGCTACTTAAGTGGCCTTGAGAAATGTGTAAACTGCAATTTTTTCCAACATCATGCTTCCCCCGAGTAAATAGGTCTAAAATTGCTGTTCTCTAGTTTAATTATGCTTATTAAGTCCCAGTTCATTTCCTGTTTTCTGCACAAATGACACCCCAAAGCATTATTTGGTTATACAGTAGTCTGCTTAATGATTCTTCTTCTCCAATTTCAGATTCAAATAACAAATATTTGCCTTTAGCCAATAATTGAGGCTCTGCTTATGGTTCTGACATGAATGTATGAATAGATTACTACATGTTCTCAAAAATATATCCAATA
>NW_021940917.1:6451128-6626912 GCF_001715985.3 Manacus vitellinus | reverse complement strand
ATATATATATATATATACACACACACATATATATAAGTAAACTCAATTTTTTTCATTTCACTTTATGGAAATCATGTATACATGGTAGAGCAGTTTTCAATGTAGTTGTGTTTTCATCGGCATTCCAAGAGGGCTTTTTATTGTAAAGCCCTCCACTGACATTCTGCTCATGCTTGTTATTATCCTTCAAGCTTTTTCTTCAGCTGAACATACTCCTTTTTTCCCTCCTTCGTATGACTATTTGCATGAGGATTTGCATTTAAATGGATGTAGAAAGTGCATTAACAACACCTACAGTAACAAAGCAAAAGCTACTCAGTACTTGTTACTGTCAGATATGAATTCAAAACAAATCAATTAATGTTTCATATACCTGTTTTCAGTGTTTGCATTTAGGTGGAAATGCTTCTTTGTATTATATTTAACACAGACGGTGCATATTTAACACAGACTGTGCATAAAGAATTATTTATGTGTCAGTAGCCTGAACAGAAAAAAGAGCGATATTCAAGATCTAGAAGTCATGGATGAGATCTATTTTCTGTAGAGATGAATTGAATTCTGAATTAGAATCTCAAGATTAGAGACTTTATTTCCAGTTTAGACCTTCATTTATGCAGTTTAAATTATTTTGTGGTTTGAAAATCTGAGCCCTTAAAGAATTAGTAATGTCTGTTTTTTGTTATGCAGATCATGGAAATTTTGCAAATAGCTTGAATATATAAAAGAGACAAAGCGTGGTTATGAACAGAACTGTTGTGACTTGCATATAAACTACAAATGTAGGATGTTCTTTTAGTGCTATAAGTGAGAAAAGTAAATTGAACTTGGCCAAAACACTCCATTGCAGAATAACGTTTTCTGTTTATTGTTAATTATTTTTTGCTTACAATGGCCTGTTTAAATGTATATATTTCATACAGTAACATATGATTTAATATAAATAATTTTCAAAATATATAAAATTAATATTTAATTAACTTTTAGCTCTAGTGGCTTGTAAATTTGCTCCAAACAAAAGTTTCTGGTTTTCTACCAGGTCCTCGAGGGGTAACATAAGTGCAAACATTAATTTGCAACATTTTAAAAAATGTTTTTATAAGTGTCATTAAGCTAAAAATGTGGCACAAAAGGGAAAAGAAGAAGTAAAGGTTGGCTGGAAGTCAACAAACAATATTAGTCTTATATTCTACCTGCAGACAAA
The DNA here is from genome assembly GCF_001715985.3 of Manacus vitellinus. Classification (NCBI taxonomy): domain Eukaryota; kingdom Metazoa; phylum Chordata; class Aves; order Passeriformes; family Pipridae; genus Manacus; species Manacus vitellinus. The sequence goes on along the minus strand of NW_021940917.1, from coordinate 6,625,708 downwards.
ATGTAAACCAGAGAAATTAACCAAAGTTCTGAACACAATATGGTACAGACAACTTGGAGTCCTAAAATGCAATTACTGTTTATTGACTAAAATAATTTACTATATACTGTGTGTGCTAAAGAGAAATCCATAAACATCAGAGGTAAATCACTAACAAGTCTTTCTTGTTCATGTGAACAACAACAACAAAATCTATATTTCCCTATCTATTGATTTGGAATAGGTCTGTATAAAGGAAATTAGTTGCTTCCAATGAGATGTGCAACGCAGCAGTGAGAGAACATAATTTCACATGTCAAAGTTAGTGTCTTCTATGTCTGTACCTTAATGGAATAAATATGCCAGGTTTTGAAACTAGCCCTCCAAAGCTAGTAACTGACTTGCAGGTCGCAATGATTTGTGAATGAAACTATGTAAGTGGAATCAGAGGATTTACAAATATTCTCTTCAGGGTTCTGCAGTGTTAAGTCTTCCACCATAATCTTCTTTCCAGCTTTTTATAATTTGAAGTTAGCATCTAAGAGGGAAAGTAAAGCAATTATGGCAGGGATTCTTGTGTGTGCTACCTTCATCCATGCAGTGGAACAGATCAGGGTCCGTCGGTCCAGCCAAGAGAAGATTTGGTCGCAAACACTCATGTCATTTACACTCACATCCTCCCATTGACTTCAGAGGACATTCACAGAAGGTAGAGTCAGATCTGTCAGGAAGGCCCTGTGAACTTGCAGAATGAGAACTGCAGAGTCACTAATACAAGGCAGATGCGTTGCACTGGTCTAAAGTAGAAACTAGACCAGCAAACTCCCTTTGTTTAAGTAAATAAAGCATAACCCTCACTCCCCTCTTTGTGCCAGTTTTCTTTAGCTCTCTTAAGAAGTAAAGAACAATTGGTTTTAAGTTAACCTAGATTTACTGAAATCAACAGTATTTTATATCAGAGGAAGAACTGCCTCCAATGTCTTCACTGATGGTTTAATGTCCATTTAGTTACCCTGAAGAAAATTTAATGCACAGAGTGCCTGGATCTCCTGCACTCTTCCATCTTCAGAGCTGCCATCATGTCAATACACTAATTTAGGCTGAGAGGAGTTCTGTGTATTATTCTTAATATACTTTCACAGCGTGCAGTGTAATTGCTTCTTTGGAGCTGATAATGCATTTTTATTGCCTAAAAAACAATTTGCTGTACTGTGTGGTAATATAATCATTGGTTTATGTTATGAATACATGTCATATATAGTGGACCAAATTATCAGCTAGAGTTTGTACCCATGCACAATAAAAGTAAAGCCACAGAAATAAATAGAGTTCACCTCATGTTCCAAAGACCAAATTTAGAAGGAGCTGGGCTTGTTTAGCCTGGAGAAAAGGAGGCTCAGGGGAGACTTTATCACTCTCTACAACTACCTGAAAAGAAGTTGTAGCTGGGTGGGGGTTGGCCTCTTCTCCCAGGTAACAAGTGACAGACCAAGAGAGAATGGCCTAGAGGTATACCAGTGGAGGTTTAGATTAGATATTAGGGAAAATTTCTTCATGGAAAGGTTTATAAAGCATTGGAACAGACTGCCCAGGGAAGTGATTTAGTCACCATCCCTAGAAGTGTTCAAAAAAACGTGTAGATATGGCACTTGGGGACATGGTTTAGTGGTGAACATGGTGGAGGTCCTAGGTGGACAGTTGGACTTGATGATCTTAGAGGCTTTTTCCAACCTTAATGATTCTATGATTCTGTGATTTTGGCCCTTACATCTTGCTGGCTTCTGGGATGTATGAAAGACACTGGAAATTGCGTGCCTTATTCCCATCTGACTGCACTGATGTCTGGGCTAGAGATGTTGGTCAAACCACCTCCAGCTGCTTCTTCTATGGGGTTGGTTAGAACCTGTTTAGGTCATGTCTTACAGGATCAGGGCCTGAGATAGGCAGAGGATAAGTTTGAACATGGGAACAATAGGAAGAACTTCCTTGGAAGACTACTTAAAACTTAGGTGCTGTGAGGCTTCATATTTATATCCAGGTCTATGTGTGTCACTGGCATCTGGATGTTGGACATGGCACCTGAGGGAGTCCTCCATGTTTAAGCCTTCCTCCAGGTTTTATTTGTTGGATAAATAATGAATGAGACGTGCATATTTCAGAGGAAAACAAAGACCAAACCAAATTATGAAAATTAAGAATGTCTTAGCTCATCTGAAGGTCTGAACAGAGGCAGAACATGAATCACTGATAAATTATTTCTAACTTGAACTCAGCAGACCAGAGGATGAATTCATTCTCTGATACATTATACTTGAGAATGAAGTGAGAAATCACTCATTTAAAGCAAAGAGCTCTGCCCTACTCAGTTCTGGCAGTGAGATTTAGGTACTTGAAGGGAACCAGAAATCTTCGTGCCTTCTCAGCCTCATCTACGAAGCAAGCATGTACTCTGAGAAATCTGTTATCTTTCTTTTTTCCTTGATACTAGAGGAAATAAGAGGTCATGACAGAAAAACCACGTATTTGCAATAGATTAAAAAAATATATATTACTGAATAAATATATATTTTATTTTATTTATAAACAAAATTTTTTGTCTGTTTGTCAGAAGGAGTTCCCTCAGAATATAGAATTTTACCATAGCAAGGCTGCTATATTAAAATATCAAACAAAGAAACCTAAGGAATAAGCAGCATTAGGAATCCTAAAATAAATAAACGGCAGTATATTGCCCTAGGCACATGCTTTTACTAATTTTGGTTTGTTGTTGTTCATGTCAGTTAGGTTCAATAAACTAGCTTTCTGGTAATGATTTGCTTTCTTCCGTGACACTTCAAGAACCAGTTGACAGTTTTGTATGTTGTCATTAGATTTTCTGGTTCCATATGGGTGTGTAAGGTCCAACTTGCCTAATTTTATTAGATTTCTTACAGTTAGTTTCAAAAGATGCTTGGAACAAGTCCAGTAGCTGAACCCTCTACATTTAGGTTTTACTTCTGTGTTTTGCCTCACAAAATGTTCAAAGAGAAGTTGAAAATGTTACCTGGTTCCTCAGTTTGCAAAAATATGTTAATTAGAGCTGGCTAAAGTGTGACAAAAATATCAGACAGTCAAAAAAAGTTAGAAAAGAAAAAAGAGAGAGAGAGAAAGCAAAACCTATGATTGCATTCTAATAGGTTTTCTTTGGAGATCAAGAAATACCTTTAGAGTATTAAGTATTAAGTGAAGTATTAAGTTCCTGTTTCTTTGAGTCCTCTTCCTTGGAAGAAACTGTACAAAGCTGATTTCATACTTATATTAATTCCTCTTCCAGCCACTCTGTTCCAGCCACTTTTTTCTCCCTGTGTCAAAAGTGTATGAGTGAAACATCAGGAACTGTAAAGTCAGCAGGAGCTTTTTAGACCTTTCAGTGTGGCCATTAGAATCCAGTTAACTGTAAGAGAGAATAACTGGGCAGCCAGGACCTGTACAGATGTTCTGAATATGTCTATGTCTTTCACCCAAAAAGCATGCTCTTATCTCTACTTTGTCTGGACACAGATTTTCACCAGAATATATTTACATTCCTTTCCCCAGTTCTGGAATAATATTTGCATTTATTTGCAAAGATTTGCAGAATAATTTTGGAAAACTGAGTTAGTGGGTGATAAAATAATGTATGAAATTCAGTGTCTCTAAATGCTAAGTAATGCGTATGCAGAAAAAAAATCCTAATGTATGACATGGACAGTTGTAGATTATTAAGTAGTTCAGGGAAGAGGGTTTATCACCACTGTGGATAATTCTATAAGAAGTAGTTTCAATGGCAACACAAAAAAGGCAAATATAATGTTAAAAGTTATCAGAAAAGTCCAGGAAAATATAACAGAAAACCACATTATGCCAAAGTATAAATCCAGGATCCTTTTTTAAAACTGCAGAAGGTATTTTTTTTCTACCTCAGACAGAAAGTAGTCAAACTAATATGAAAAGCAATGAGAATTGTCAGGATTGACAAAGAGTTTTCCTCCAGACAGGGGACACACAGAAAAATTTCGCCTTGGAAAAGAGATGAGTTGGAAGGGAAAACAAGAAAAGAAATGCCTATGAAATCATCAATGGATCAATGAGATAAGCAGGGAATATTTACGCTCTGTTTTGCAATATATGGACTGGGGTATGCAGTGACTTTATGTAGCAACATGTTTAACACAAACTTTTCACACAGTGCCTGTCTAGAGGGTGAAATTCTCTGGCACAGAACATTGGGAGATTGGAAAAAACCCGATCAATTTATACAAGGTCATAGTGGATAGGTTCATTCATGACAGCTGCATACAATGCTTCTGCTGAGGAAGTCATTGACCTGCTGTTGGGTGAACATCCCTGCTTTTACAAGTGAGTCAAAATTAGTTAGCTTAGGTGAGATCAGTGCTATAATAAATCTTAAAGATCCTCTCAGAAGACTCAATAGGGAGATGCAACTGAAAGAAAGATAATGTGACATATTGTAGTAGAAAGAAACTGTCCATAGCTGTTTGTAAAGACTGTTTAGCTCAGGAAGAAAAGGCATAGGAGAGGACATAGCAGACCTATGTCATGGAATTAATGGAGAAGGCTATCTCACAACGCCACTTCACCAGAAAATGAATTAGAATACATAGAAGATGATTAGTTCTAAGTTCAGATGAACTGCTAAGAAGAGTAATTTTTCCTCCCAGTATTGCTTAACCTACCTGACTTTAAATCCACCATATGTTCAGTCAGAGGAAGAAAAAGGGTAAAAATTATGTACTGAGTGAATCAGGAGAGTATTATCAAGTCAACATATGCTTTATTTTTCCTCATGTGTCCTCTTTCTAGTAGTGTAATGATGTCAGTAGAAGCAACTGCTTTAAAGATCTAGATCTACAATACTCAAAGGAACAACTTTTTTTAGGATGTTCCCCTGTGATTGTTAGCTTTATAGGAAATGAGATTGTCAAGGACAATAAAAGCCAACTTCACTTTTTCCAAAATTAGAGACTGGTGATCTTTAGAAAGGCTGAAGAGGGTGATAAAGAGAGACAGTTCTTAAATTTGGGTTATAAGGCTAGGACATTTGACATTTTATTGGTTTAGAGGCTTCAGTTTCATCAGCTTCCCTTTTCAAGGCTTGCAGAACCAAGTCCAGTTTTCATCCTTTAGGTCCTCCATCCACTATGACAAAGGTGTTTCATTATTCAGCTTTAACCGATTTCTCATATGCATTTTTCTATGTTTGCTTTTTCCGATTGTAAAGAAATATTCTGAAAAGATCAAAATAATTTGTCTTAGAAATAAATAGCTAAATTTCCTCCCTCAAAAATAATGACCTGCTTTTGGCTTTGAAATAACCTACCACTTCATAATATTTCATTTTGGTTGCTTCTCTTTTGCGCAATATCTTACCTAATCTAATCTTTAAAAATTTAGCTTTTGGAGTTGTTAATAATAACAGATGATTAATTTCAGCAGTTCCTCATTAGTAACACTATTTCAGATTCTCATTAACCTGTCAGATAAGAGCTTTGGAATCGCTATTGTAACATTCAAAGCAGGTTCTAATAAGCTCTAATTAGGGTGAATGAAGTGTCACATGTTATCTCTCAGTGAGTTTGTATGTTAGTGGATTGATAGCTTTCTGTTCAGATTCAATTGCAGACACATAACTTTTTTGACTTGATTATATCATACCTCTGTTTACAGAAAGCACAGAAATAATGCCTTAGCCATAGAGGAATTAACATTTGTTATGAAATAAACTGTCATGTACACAGTTTAGCAGAGAAGCAGTTTCTAGGGAGAGATACATGTATTTAAAGCAGTCTTTTTGTAAACATACACACTTCACATATTGGTGTGTTCAGCCTACAGGGAACTCTGGATTTAAATTCAGTAGCTAACAGATCATGGTCATATATAAGGCTGCACAAAGAGCTAAACTTGATATACACCGAAGTGACAGAGTCAGATTCAAAGCTCTCAATGACAACCATTTGGTTTTGATCAGCTTGGCAGCGCTGAAACATTCTTATCGTTCTGTCAGAAAGCTCACTGATTACCTTGGAAGAAACCTGATTAAATCTGCCAAAGTGGGTAATTTAGTGTTCCTGACTTATCTATGGAAAAAAACCCTGCCTCTATAGTATAATCATGAAGCTCAAGCACCATTTCTATTCACACAGATAACCAGTACACTGTGAAGATCTCTTCTGAAATACTTTATGTCTGACAAAAGAGAAAAATGAGAATGGCCTACAGCTATTAGAATGTCATGGTATAGCCCCAGCCAGCAGCCAAGCACCACACAGCCACGTGCTCATCCACCATCAGTGGGATCAGGGAGAGAATCAGAAGGGTAAAAGCCAAAAAAATCACAGGTTGTGATAAAGACAGTTTAATAGCAAAAGCTGGACACATACAAGCAAAGCAATTAATTCACTGCTTCCCGTGGGCAGGCAGGTGCTCAGCCATCTCCAGGAGAGCAGGGCCTCATCACATGTAACAGTGACTTGTGAAGACAAACATCATCACTCCAAACGTCCCCCCCTCCCTCCTTCTTCCCCACAGCTTTCTATACTGAGCATGATGTCATATGGTCTGGAATATTCCTTTGGTCATTTGGGGTCACCTCTCCCGGCTGTGTCTCCTCCCAATTTTCCATGCATCACCAGCTTCCTTGCCAGCATAGCAGAAACAACAGAAAAGGCCTTGGTTCTGTGCAAGCTCTGCTCAGCAATAACAGAAACATCTCTGTCTTATCAACCATGTGTTCAGGACAAATCCAAAACAGAGCCCCATATAGGCCACTGTGAAGAGAATTAACTCTAATCCAGCCAAAACCAGCACATGGGATCATTTATGTCTCTGTTCATTACCAAGGATTCATCTGATTAGTTCACTTGATGGGGTTACAAGTGAAATGGAGTGGCAGATAGAGTTGTATGATAAATTAATACTGTATAACTGAAAAATTAATTACAGATAAGCATTTCTGAAAATGTGTCATTCATGGCAATAATATCATCATGCCCATGGATGACGATTTTTTTAGGTTGTTCTACATACAGTTGGAATTTGCTGCCCGTCTCTCTGCTATATTCACTTTTCTCCTTCTTTAGCTTTCTTCACAAAGAGTGATTGTCTGAATCACTTATAAAGATGTTGAAGAGCACAGGGACTAAGATGAAGCCCTGTGGAACCCGACTAGTGATAGGTCTCCAGTCTGATGTCACTCCATTCCCTATCACCCTCTGCAGCTGACTCGTGAGCCAATTGCTAACCCACAGGATGTGTTTATGCGGCTGTGTGCTGGCCATTTTGTCCAAAAGGATCCTGTGAGAGACAGTATAGAAAGCTCTACTGATATCCAAGAAGATTACAGCAACTGGCTTCCCTTGATCAAGTGGGTGGGTTACCTTGTCATAAAAGGAAATTATTAATTGCTTCCCAGGTATCAACAGCCACAAAACCAACAAAAACTGGGTAGTGGGAAGAGGGATGAAGGAAGGTTACTAACCTTGAAAAGGGGCAATGACAAATTCATAACTATCTTAAAAGGGAAGTCAGGTGAGACAGAAAGACAAGAAAGGCACTGAAGTGGAAGAGAAACGAGGGAAAGGAGATGGAAGTGGGGTAAAGATTGAAAACTTTTGCTGCTGAAGTACCTGTTTGAAGATGCTCATGTTCCAAATTCTCACCTTTCTGCCTCGTGATTATATATAACTGGTCTCTATTCAAAAGTGATTTCCACCTCCCTCCCCACCCCTCCTTTACAGTTTGGGTAAAATGCATTCAAGTGTTTCTAATTTTTTGCTGAGTGAAAAAACTACATTTCTTAATAAAGCAGGAGAAAGTTGTTTCAACTTGATTTTTTCCTCCTTAGCATAGCTAAGAAATGACAAAATTTTGAAATATGAAACTCAGGATGTAACTAGTCCCCAGTGAATAGTACATATTTTTCTAGATTGTATAAGAGTTGATTGTAAAATAATGAAGTTATGAACATTTTAAAGTGTGCCCCAGAGCAAATGCAGTAGAAAATTCCATCAATGTTTAAATGGAATCATTAACCATAGACATGTACACGCACATAAAGCTGATTCTCTGTGTGACACATTACAAAAGCTACAGCAAAGGTAACTTTTTTATAATGAGTCGAATGTTATTTTGGATTACCTCAAAAAGGTCTTTTTCCTGTCTTACCATGTACCTATACCTCAAGAAGTTATTGACCAGAATCATATGAAATTAAAGAGATCTTTTGACATTGTCAGCCATACATGATACAATGAGCTGCTCTGGAATGAGTGATTAGTAACCATTAGTGAGGCCAGACACATGAACCTGGTCTGGTTCCGGTCCTGGTCCTGGCTTAAACTCTCCGGGAAGTTTAAGCTATGGTTTTCTCCATTTGGTTTAGTGGAGGCAAATCTCAAATATAAATGACTAGGAAAAAAATTACTGTTTTTGTATAAATAAAACAAAATTATTAATTTTTGGCTAACATTTTTAGCAGAACCATGTTGCTGAAAGCTTAGTTTTATTTTCTATAGGTTTGATCTCATTTCCTTTGAAATTAAGAACTGAATTGAGGACCAAATCGATATGTCGAAAATAGCAACAAGACTAAATATTTCATGAGGTGAATAAACTGTGATTTCCTTCTAACAATTTATCTTGATATGAATAAAACATCATTGGAAAAAAAATTAGCTTATTTTGAAAAATGAGGGAGTCTATTTCCTGGCACAAAACTTCTCTTGCCTGTGCATGTACAGCTGAGCTACTTCAGACTGCAAGTTATTCAAGATTTTATAAGCTAATCAAGTTTGGGTCTGTTTTTTAACAAGATGGACAGCTTCCAAAGAAAACCCAGGTGCTGTAGGACATGATGTTGATGGAATGGTAGGTGGTAAGTTTCTCTGCAGTACACCATAGGCCCTCATCTGCCTTAACTCAAACATATGCTTAAGTTTAAGCAGTAAGTATTCCCACTGAAATGAATGGGTTTATTCACATGCTTAAATTTAAATAGGTTCGTAGGTGATTTTCTAGATTGGGGTCTGAATCCTTGGGAAGGTGTCTGCTGCAGGAGGTGTCCTTTAGGAGAGGATGGAGAAGGAGACCCTAACCATACACAGTCACTTGTGTTCATACGACATGCTTTGTAAAGATAGGGTGACTAGTGCCACTAGTTAACCACTTTGTTATCTAGAAATTATTAAGTCAGTAAGCTAACACTGGTGCAGGCTGTTCATACTTATAAAGGGTAACATAAGTATCAAGCCTATGAGATTGTCATATGGGAAAAAGCATTTCCATTAATACATTAAGAGTTAAATTCAAGTGGACATTTGCTCTCTGGTTTTTTTTTGTTTGTTTGTTTGGTTGGTTGGTTTGGGTTTTTTGTTTTGTTTTGTTTTGCAGATTTCTTCCTGAATGTTACACTATGCCTTGCCCAGGCTTCTGAAAATTCTTCTTGCATTTTCACTAGGAAGAACAAGTGGGAGTTAATTTTTTTTTTTAAGTCTCTAGTTAAATTCTAAAAAATAAAACATAAAAAATGAAATACAGCATTTTTGTTCATGGGGCCACAAAACTCTGGAAACTTGTTAAGAACAACTGTATCTGTGGAATGAGCAGTAATCGTATTAAAATGTGTAGAACAACACTACAAGGTACTTCATGATGGTAGAGGCTATATATAAGTTATAACTGATGTCAATGTCATTAAGCAATATAAGCTTCTACTGCCTTAATGGAAGAATAAATTGTAGCAAATATTGTTACTGATTTTTCCGAATAATTATTTTTCCACTATCCTCGAACAGCATCAACTAAGAATTTTTTTTTATTTTAATTTTTTATTCTTATTCTGTGTGCTTTCGATTATAATGCATTTTTATTTGGCAACAATCACAGCTTAAAATTGTATTCTATGGATATCATTTTGAGTTAGAAGTAGAAAACCCAGGAGTGTACTTTTCAGCGCATCTGTTTTTACTGTTAATTGAGATGTGTGCAATTGCAGTGCATCCAGCATATGAAAAGATTTATTTGAAAAGATTAAGCTTTAATTATAAATGATGTAAGAAAGCTCACCATGTGGAGTATTTGCAAAAGAAAACGCACTTCTATTTAGCATGGTGGCAAAATACAGCCTGTAACAATAAGTAATGTTAATTGATTGGCCACGTTTATACACTAGAGCACACAGACTGCTGTTTGAACAGAGACAACACAGAAACACCCAACATTTTGACTTTGGCTTTAATAGGGTTGTCTTGATTATGGAGCACAAGCAATGATAAGCTTGATTAAGTGACTTTATTTCATTGAGATCTTTAAATAGCTGAGTAGGTAATTTGTGGCTTAACCTACTCAGTTACCTTTGTGTTACCATGGTAATAAAATGCACACTGCTATGACATTTGACATTCTTTCAATTCTTTGCAATTTGCAATCAAGACAGCTCTATGAGTAGGCTTCATTTTAAGATTGCTTGGAAATAACAGAAATGCAAATAAAATCTTACCAGTAGCTCCAAGTCATAGTAAACTGTATGCATTGGTAAATTTGCTTTTGAAAACATGCATATGACCTGGAATCACTTGAAAATCCCTGTGGACATCAGTTTAAAGGTCAGTGTCAGTCTGAAGTGTAAGTAGAATATTTGCACTTATTTAAAAAGGGGCTGGAAAGTAGACAGAAATCATCGTCTTGGTCATTTTCTAAATCTAATTTCTTGAATACTGCACTTGAGTTCTGGTTGCTTTTCTCACTTAGGATACAGGAACTAAGGGCAACAACTAAGAAGGGCCACATGCGTGATCGGATATGTGGGGCAGTTTTCATGTGCAAGTGAATTACTACCTATAAAATGATGAAGGGCAATGAGATTAGTCATTGATTCTCAAAAGAAAGAGAGGACTGCAAGATTAAAACAAAGGAAATACTCTTTCATAAGATACATAAAAACAAGGAGTACAGACATAGTCCCACACACGAGTCCAAATGCATAAATTTATTTAAGAAGGAAGTAGAAGATAGATTTGCTGGGGTCTATTAAATGTAACTGTCCAAATGCAATACCTAGCACAAAGTAAACTCAACAAATTGCTGTGGAGAAGAAGCTGAAAGAACATGAGAGGAGATCAATCATTTCTTATATGAACTGTTCCTTTTTCTAAAGGGTCTGCTAGGGCATTTTTCAAACATAAACTTCATGTTTGATGCATCTTCCATGAAACTGTATTTAGCAATTCTTAGATATCATATCCACTAACCAAAAAACATACATTTGAAAGGTTAGTCACATCACAGTAAGCCTGCTCCAGATAATATATTGCCGCAGAGTTTTTTTATTTTTTAATTTGTATAGATTTTAGAAGTAGTTATGTAGTGAATGTAGATTTTAAATGTAGCTGTAGTGTGTTTCTCATGATGTTATATCTTCTACCAGTATTTTCCAGTAGAAGTAATGGCACGAGCCTAATGGTTGTACATATCAAACCCCCTTCCCCTATCAAAATTCCATTAAATCCGATAGTTGTTTAGTCTTCTACCCTAACGCCTGCCTCAGGAATGTAAACATAGACAACGGCCTCCAAGGGTTGCACATGCTTTGATGAAGAGGAAGATGACGAAAGATGGGTCCCAAACTCTCCCAGACTCAATTCCCAAAGGGGTGAGCTAAGGGGCAGAACTGGGGGTGGACAAGCAGGGATTGGATGGACACTGTTATAAAAATTGTAACACCTGAGTCGAAGGGCGTGCGCGATGGATGTATTCCTGGAGCCTGGTGGCTCATTAAAGCTTTCTGCTTTCTTATCTTATCTTCTATGCTAATTGGCCAGGAATCTCTTTTTCAGCGGTCTCTTATGGCAGCAGTACCATTACTTCAGCTTCTAAGGACACCTAGTTATAGACTGGAAGAGTTCCTACAACTGATGACTACATTGAGCCTGATGGCCTGAAAACAGATCTTGGAAACTTGCAAGGTCCAAAATCTGAATCACTAAACTCAAATGAGATTTTCAGAGACAGTTGCAACAGTTTCTAAATGCAGTCTTCTGTCAGGGTAATGCTTAAATTTCCTTTGGGGCTCTTAAAACACTTTCGAAGTGAACATCAGGGGAAAAGATTAGCTAGAGGTTTTTGATTCTAGCTAGCTTTTTGGAGTATTTTGACTTTCAAGTCAGAAGTGGCAGTTTAATCAACCCACTCCTTTCTGTAGACAGAAGAGTGATCCCCTTTATAAAAATGTATTAATATGGTCAGAGGTCATGGTAAGCTGATTTCCCAGCATAAAGTAAACCAGCAAGGATCTGTGATTTCCAAGGTACTTAACCTGAACTCAAGATCTGGGGAACTTATCACAGAAATGCTTTGGAATCCACTTGTCCCATTCAAATATAAATGTCACGATCACAGACCATAATGAACTGAAATAGTATGGGATTCCTCACTTCAAATTTTATGATTCCATTTTGCCTTCAAGTATGACTTCTATCTTCACTTGGATCAGCCACTTAACAACAATGCTTAAACATCTAATTAGCTTAATTTTATTGCATTACTGATGTTACTAAACATCAGTATCATAATTCTCATAAGATACCTATTAGACAGGTAAATAAACTTTAGATTCCCTGTGCTATAGACGGAAGAAATTAATGTTTGAGTAACGTGTGTAAGGCCATGCATTGAGACAAGGGGTAAAATACCATTTAAAAGTGAAGACTCCTTAGGTCATTGAAGCCTTTTCCTGGAAAAGCGTGATAAAATTGTCACACAATATGACAATCTTTAAAACCATACAGTACAGAAAAATCAATGTTATGCTTTTAAATACGATTTGAAATGTATTCATAAAGCAAAATGCCTTTTTAGTTACTATGAGGTGCTTCTGTTTAGCAAAGTATAACACAAAAGTATAGGTCACTTATTGCCACAACAGCACTATACAGCAATATTTTGGCTGCATCAGCATTTTTTTTAACTTTGTAGTCTGTCCCAAGGTAAAGTTTTACATACTGTAATGTCAGTGAAAAAAGTGTCAGCATTTTGTAGAGTTGTCAATTGATATCCGATAGAATTATAATAAGGAGACCAGCGACTCCTGGCTGCTGTCACTCTGACATTGTCATACTGGAGAGCCAAGGAGAAAAAAGCAGAGACAACAAGCCTCTCCTTTATACCAAATAGCTAAGCTATATAATTCATTGCTGCCAAAGGCATGACAATAATTTTCAAGTATTTACAAATTAAATACGAGAATGAGTTACTTAGGTGGATTTTTATGCCTGCATCCACCCTATTTTTACAATTAAAGTAGTTCCTGAACTCACTGGCTACACTGGTACCCATAGTCCTGTTCACCTTTCACAGGTGCTTTGGAAGGCAAATACATCAAAGTTCAGAGAAATTGAGCATAGACATGACTGCTCACATCTACTTCGTTATTGCCTGAAAATAGGTTTTGCTGTCATCAAAGGCTGTAGATTCTGCATTTTTTTCAAAGCAACTTGAGACAGAAAGACTGTTTACAGGCTGGGAGGGAGATGTAGGAGTATGAAAATGGTGGAGGTTACTGGGTCTTCCAAACAAGACAGAGATGGAAGGTTGCAATGAGCAAGAAATGCTGCAAAGATTACCTGAATTTCACTTTTGTTTTGTGTTGCTTTTTATTTCTTTGCCAGGCAGAGATATCTTCAACCTTCTAATAGTTTTTCATATTGTTCTTGCTAATTAAGTATGAACTAATAAAGAGAGTGAAAAATTAACTCAAATGATCAAGCTAATATGCCAGAATGGACTTGCTGATCTCCACTTCCATTCCAAATCAGGATATAGGAAGCAGTATGAAGCATTTGCCATGCACTTTCCAAGACAGTTTCCAAGTTTTTTAATACACCCAGTGATAATAATCCAATAAAATTCCACACAGCTATCAAAAAATGAAGATTAGTGCAGACAAATACTACAGTTATATATAAACATTTTTGTATGGGATGCTACTTAACATAGAGAAAGAAAGGTGAAATGCCTTCCTCATCAAGACTCTGATTTGGAAGCTGTTATAGGCATCATAACTGCCTAACCATTCATCTTGCTTATTCTTCTCCCTTAGCAACAATAGCAGAGTTATCTGAATCTGTTGGTAAAGTTCCACATTTCATTCAGTGTTAGGTCGGGTGATATTGATGGATTCTAGCAAATTGTGGATGGTTAAAATGGTTTAATGTGGTAGGTATACAATATATTATTGACTTCTGCCTTAAAACAGTGCTCAGGATTACTAATAGCCTGCATTCCCAAAAACAATACCATGAGGCTATTAAAGTTTATGGGGATGAAGAAGACAAACATAAACATGCCCTTCACAGCAGGGATAGACCAAATCCCTAGCTAGAGCCTTGATACAGAGTCAATTATAAAAATTAAAATTCATTTTTGTGAGTATGAAGAAGGAACATTTTTTGGAAGTTTGATCCTGGCCTACAATGTCATAATAAAACAGGTTTTCAAGCTCTGACTTTTCTGCCAAAGGTTATACCAAATGGCAGATTCACAACTTCATAGTGACTGCTTAACTCTGATTTCCCAGCCTCTCCACTTCCATATTCTTCCCACAGATAATCAAAGACCCAATGAGCTGATTATGTCATCTCCACTTACTGCAAATATATTATTCTAATCAAGGGAAAGTAAAACACATCATTGCATTAAGTCAATTTTTTAAAGTACACCTAAAAGAAAGAATATTAAATAGACTTCAGGGTCTAGATTCAGCCCAGCTGAGATCAGAGTATCCACTGAAAATGTCCCTCTCTTCAATCATTGATGAAAGCAAAGGGTGGAAGAGACATCGACTACCAACTTAATAGCATTTTACAAGTGCCAAATACTAAAAATTGACCCATAACTATAAACTGACCCATAATTTTACATATCTTCTCATATAGTATTGTGAAATAATTATGAACAAGGGCTACTGAAGATGATAGAAAACATCTTTATGGAAAATAGATTGCTCCCAGGAAATAGTGCTTCTTTCCTTTTTTTCCTTTTTGTGAACTATCCCCCAAAAATGTGATGTGAAAAAACCACAAGCACATTTCAGAGCAACATAACTTTGTGAAGTCTTTTTTCTTGCCTCACAGGTGATTCAAATTTCTTTTTCTCCTCTATTTATTTTTTCCCTTATATCTGTTTAGGGTTAGCATTGACTGGAAAAAAAATTTGCAGGCCAACATGAAAAATCAATAATTGTTTGAGAGAGAGTTACCTGAACAGAAATGACAAAACAGAACATCAATAAATCTATGGAAGCATGACATCACTAAAAGTGTCAAAGTTATTGGTGAAAGATAGATGGTCAAACTCATTGGACCAGAATTGTGTGGAATCATCCTTTTGTGTGAGCTGGAAGGCAGTCAAATACTGGAATACAGAAAAATAGAATCATGGGAATGATTGGTTTGGACGGGCCCTTTAAAAATTATCTAGTCAATCCTTCTGCCATGGGCAGGGACACCTTTCACTGAACCAGGTTGTCCAAAGCACCATCCAATATGACTATGAACACTTCAAATGATGGAGCAATGGCTTTCTCAGGGCAACTTCTTCTAGTATCTCACAACCCTCACTATAGATATACCTAGTAGTCTGTCCTAAGAAGATTTGGAGTCAAATGGTCTGTATGCTGCTTTTTGTTGCCACTGTAATATCCCTCTAAGTTACACTTTCCTAAATTCCAGAAGTATAGTATGATATATAATCAGATTTGGGGTGGAAACACCAATAGCTTCTTTTCTATGTATAAAAGTACTTAAGACAGAATCTTGGACTACAGAAAATTTTCTGTCAGGTAATCTTGTAAACTGAATATTTGGCAAGGAGTATAGATCTTCACTATTAAGTTCAGTTACACTATCAGTCTCAGTTACAGCTTCTGATGTTACTTATATGGGGAATAAATAACCTATATCTCTGCTCTTATATATAAATATGAAAGAGAGACAGTATTTTAAAGTCTAGGCTGGTTTTGTTGATCTGATTGTCAGATTTGTCAATGGCTTCAAAGTTGTAACATCAAATTTAAAATAGATATACTGATTTTGAGGACAAAATAAATTTAAAAAAATTTAATTCCTTCAAGCAGTAATGACAATGCCTAACATTTTCTTTTTAATATTATACTAGAAATGATGGGAATTTCCTTAGTGGAAATTTAATTTGTTTTAGAAGAAGATTCTCTTTAAAACTGTTATTAATTATAGTTGTGTTTTAGGAAACTATTTTAAGCAGAAAAATATATCATTTTATGAATTTGAGTATATTAAGAAATTAATAACAACAGTTCCAGTTCTGGAAGAATTGTTCCTGGAGACATTGAGTAGGTAACCTGAATATCAGGTTATATGACCTTCCCTATGATGACTTAGATAGAAATTTTTTACGCTAGGCTTTGTGGAATTTTAATTCATCTCTTGTGCCAGATAATATTCAGATTGATTAATTTTCTAGTTAACGAGTTGTATTCTGGTGAACTGTAAGCTACTGAGTAAAAAATAATTGTCACTCTTTGGATAAAGAATGTTATTGGGGTAGAAAAAACAATGGATCCATGAGCTAATGGAAATAAAACCAATAAGCCCTGAAAACAGCAAGGGAAACATTAATTCAGTCAGCACCCTTTCAGTTTGCCTTAGGAATCCTGAGTAGCAATTTGAAATCCTGTTTTTCTCCTGGGAAGAAGTGATGCTCTAAACTATACTGATCAAATAAAAAGGGGAGCCGCAGGCTAAAACAGAGGGAAAGAAGTTACAACAAAGAAAAACAGCTAGTTGTATGAAATGACACATTTATACACCAGCAAAGTAAAATTAGAATCCTCTCCATTTACTTTATATCAGCTGCAGAAGAAAAATGGCTGTATTTCAGAGACCAGACAACAGAGGAACATAAAATAAAGGATTATTTTGAATCATCCCAGAGGATACCTTCCAAAATATGTACTTAGGATTTGCAGATAAAACGATATCATTGTGTAGTTTTTGGATATCAAAAAATGCAATAATCTTGAACATATTAAAGAGATTTAAAAAGACAATGTAAGAAAAAACTGTATGTAAAAAACATGTACAAAAAAACTACCAAAGAAGAACAGAAAATCTTTTACCTGTAGCATAACAATTACAATATGAGGGTTTCTTAATCTCTGGTAGCCCAAAGTCTCTTATTTAGCCTAGTCTGAGTGATATGCAGTCTTTAGACCTACACTGTCTAAAGAAAGAAGAAAGGCATTCTTAATAAGTAATAGTGCTGTAAGAAACCACTCACAGCTCCAGAACCTGGGTCACAATGGTAGAGCAAGAGGTAAGAGAAAATGTTTTGTTTACACAATGTTTGAAATCTGTTCCATGATAAAGCATTCCAGTTCTACCTTCAATTTGGCATCATGCTTCTTTCCAGTAGAGAGGGAGCAGTGCCTCAGTAATGCCCTAGGTATTTGCATTTGCTGTTAAAAAATAATGTCTTGTTCTATTGCATATGATAGTTGAAAAAAAAATTCCCTGTAGCACTTTGTGGAAGTGTCACAGCAGAGATGGACCCTCATTTCAAAATTTTTTGACAAACACATCTGTTCCAAGTTTTAGAGCTGAAAGTGATATATCTCCTAATTAAGGAGCAGCATGTAATGGATAAGTTTGGTGGCTTCATAACAAAGTAGGTTTAGATGAAATCAAACACCTAGAATGATAGGAGAACCCGAGGTCAAGATCTTACATCTACGTGAAAGTTCATAAAGAATATTAATTATAGATGCTTTAGGATATCATCCAAAAGCCTAATAGAGGTCAAGTTAACAACTGTTCTGACCCCTCATGGCTGTGAGAATATTTATCAAAGTAGTTGAAAAAAGATAGGGTACAGTAAAACTGAGTTGTGCTCAAGCCACAAAGTACGCACAGGAGCTAAGACAGAATTAAGGGGTGGTTTACCTAAGCAATTTTTTTTTTTTTGCCAGGCACTTCTGGGTTTTTTTTGGTAACAGAAAGGTATAGGACTTTTATATTACTATATTTGACATTATTTCCTAAGTTTCATAGCCCCAGTATAAGCAAAAGGTAATTTTTCTTCTTGTTTCTCATTTATTTCCTGAATCCTTGTGCCATAGGGCTGTCTACAACTCAGAAAAAGTTAAAGCTAAAAACAACTCTTTTCATTAGTTTCTGAGTTTATTTGGACTTTACCTGGCAAACGATTGCTGAAGAGAATATAATTAAAACAATTTAAATTATAATTGCATAATACAATTTCACAATGGAGCAACAAATACAGTCTTTGAGCAAGTCAGTGGTATTGGTCTGTCAGTTCATCATCATTTGAGTTTTTTTCCTAACCTGTTTGGAAGAATACACTGGGCACAATATGAAATTAAATGCTATTTTCTACAGGTCACCTACCTACTCATTACCACAAATGAGAGTTGCACCCTGAAAAAATCATTCTCTCTATTAATTTGATGCTTTTGCTAATGTTTTGGTTCCTTTTATTCAAGTTATGGTCATACTTATTGCACACTATTTAAAGTTTCCTGGCATTTAGAGCTGCAGACTTTCTCAGGAACAAATTCTGCATCAGGTGCATCTATGTAAAACTTCTCAGCCTCACATGTTCTACAGATAGAGTCTGGTATCACTGAGATGTTAAGGCTGAATCCTGAGGTAGATGCACTCTTTCTGGGTTCCCAGTTCAGAAAACATACAACCTGTTTCCTCAGAATATTAAAAGATTTTACATCACTTTGTAAACACAAAAATAAGTCTCTTGGATGTCAGAGACAGCAATAAGCTCTGAAATCATCACTAACTTCTTAAACTCTGTGCTTAGAAAATAAGGAACTTTGAACTTTAGGTAAGAAATTGATTTAAACAACTAGCTAGTATCTTGTCAGGGTACTAGCTTGACTTTTAACTAGTTAGGTAAAGACATTATCTATTTGTTTTACTGTACCTTGTCTCAATCACTGTGTACCTTCCAAATTCTGTAAAAGGTGGGGAGCAGTTTAATAGGTAATTGTATACTAGAATGTACAAGACTATAATTGTGGAGATATCACAAAAGTACTTTCAAGCTAAGGAAATATGTCACAAAAGCTAAATGTAGTGGGAGATTTAATAGGCACTGTAAATAGTAATTGATAACATTTGAATAAAAAATTTCTTTCTCACAGGAAAAAAAGCCAATATTCATCTCTGTCTGTAAATATACATGTGACTGAATGTATTTATGTGTGTGTTTCCCCCAATACATATATGTATAAATTAATGTTTGCACATTAATTTTTTTAGACTGGATCAATTATGTATTTGGAACATCTTTACAGAACTGCATATTTGCCTTTTAGAAATACATATTCCAAAATATTTCTGTTTGGATACCCCAACTTTAAGTCACAACGCGTGTTTACTTACTTTTTCATGTATACTGTATGAACAACAGACTAGGGGTTCTGTTTCCTGAAAACTAATGCATAGAAGACATCCAATTTGCAAATGAAGATTGATATCCCTCTGACACTAAGGCCGAATCTTGAAGTAGGGCCACTGCCCTTTGGTGACCATCTTGAAACTTTTACTATCTGTGTTCTTAGAATATTAAAAAGTCATCCAACATTTCAAAAAATAATGACTTGACAACAGCCTTACGGGGTGCAAAGGAGCTGATTTCTCTCCATCATTATGTTGTATATTTCCATCACAATGAGGGTTGAAGGCTCAAGGTAGGATATGGAGCAGCAACAGATAGATTAATCTGCCTAGGAAACAGGATCCTCTGATCCAGCTGGCAAAGTACGACTCAGAGGATGATTAACAGTTGTTTCATATGGCTGCCAAACAACATGAAAAAGGCATCAGACAGTCCTCCAAAGATTAGATTTAGTTAGAGAGAAGCTATTGTTCAGAGTATCTGAGAATGAAAATGTATTTCTAAATTGTCAAAACTTACAACTGGGACTGACTGCTTCAGGTGGAGTTCAACATTTAAAACTAAAAGCTCTCTAGGGCTACACTGTTAATCATCTTCTCTGGAGAACTGAAAATAAGAGGCTACAAATGAAATAAAAGAATCCCTGCTTGCTTAACCTTCTCACTGGGGTGAAAACTATGACAAAAAAGATCTTAAAAAACCCCCAAAGACATCACATTCAGCTGTTTGAAAGTAGCTGTAATGAGGGCTTGTAACATCTCATTAGGAAACTGTCAAACCCCAGGTTGCTTTATAAATGGACAATCATGAGCTGCAATTACAAAAGAGTGGGAAATACAGTGACAGAACCAAATATTGTGGCAGGAGAGGATAAGGTGCACAGCATGTACTGGGAATTGAGTTGCTTCCTCTAAGTTCTTTAAAAATTTTTTTTAAAGGAAACACTAGGGTAATTTTCATAGCCAGAGGAAGAAGAACAACGTTTTAGCCACTTTCCCATTGAGGCTGGAATCTCTGAATGACACCACCAACATAGCCAGAGTCTCAGGTGAGGACTGTCATGTATTTGACTCCAGAAAGCACCCAACAAGAGTTTTACAGTTTTACTATACTAATACATTTAGCATAGGAATATTGGTTTTAATGAGTTTACAGAAAAGAAGCTATAAAGGATCTTGCTTAAGTACAAAGATAAATCTAGTCAAGGATTTCTGAATAACTGAAAGCCAGCAAAACAGTGAATATTTAAGAAGGTAAGAATACTTAGTTGATATCCAAAATCACTTTTTCTCCCTGTTTTATCCAACTGAAACTGTCATTTTTTAGCAAGAGTATTTTTCCAACAAGTGGATAGCTAAGAAAAAAAAAGAATTACTAGTCTTCTTACTAGAGAAATTATAATTGGTCATCCAGGGACAAACTTCAGTGTACATCTGCATGGAATTCATAGTCTCTATACATGGTATGACAGAAACCACTTTCTAGATAGAGCCGACATGTATTTGGTCGCCCAGTTCAGGGACAAGAGCTTGTTCTGAAACTTGGCTAATAGGTATATATATTGAAGAATGATTTGTGAGATGTCCAGCTGTCCATCGAGAACTATTCAAAGAGCTCACTGAAATATGGAGAGATACTACTCTGTACATAAAAGCGTGCTGTGGTAAAGACTCCCCTGAGAAAACCTGACCTCAGGCAATTCTGACAGTGCTGTCAGACCTATCTGCTTTGGAAAAATGGGCCTTCTTCCTATTTCTAAAATGTGTTAATATTATGCTGCTTATAATGAGGATGTAACCAAGAATATGATCTGAAAGTCATCTCATCTATGAGAAGAATGGTATCTTGTTTCCCCTAAAGGGCCACTGAGATAACTATCCAGGCAGTAGGTGCCAGCACCATCAGTGGGACTCTCCAGAACACCACTGAAGTCATATGCACACTCAGAGCAGAAGAACAAAGCAAGCAAGCCTGTCAGCAGAGGAAAAAAAGAGAAGGTGGCAGTGCACACTCAAAATGAGAGCCAGACAGTTTTGCTCCCTTGGAAATACAGACCAATGAACTGCAATGAATTTCACATTAAGTGTGTAGAAATTTAGGAAGCGTAAGAGAATTGTAAGGAGATAATGAAAGGAAGGGAATATTACTGTTTTCTTGTGAGGCAGCAATTTCAACTATTTCCTCTGCTTACTAATGCTCAGTACTTTGACTGTCAAAGAACTAAGTTCCCGTGGGAAATAACTCTAAAAATAAGTAAAAAATTAAAAAGTGTTCCACATCACTTGGTTCCACTATTATTTATGACATACTCATGCTCAGTCCTTATGTTCTAGCTAATTTTCTATTTGTCTGATAGTTTAATTCCCTGAATTATGTGCAGGGCAGATTTACTGATTAGAAAAAGTTATTAGAATTTCCCCCCTGCACACAGCAAAATTAATCAGTCATAAAACCAAAGCACTAGTATCACCATTTTAGTAGTGTTTGTGACAGTTTTTCACACACCTTTATTCTTAGTAATCATAACTGCTTTGCAGAAACCTGTTGGATTTTGACAGCACAGAGAGCTTTCAAGCATTTTGAGGCAGAGAAACTGAAAGTAGGAAACCATGAGCCAAAGAATGAATGTGTTGTTCTACAGAGCAAATCTACAGCTCATACCCTAAGCCAAACCATACATGCTCCAGTGCCTGGGACCAGCCACCATGTCAAGTGTTCAGACCTCAGGTTTATGGTTTGGAATGAGATGACTTCTCTTTCTTTGTGTAAGTCACTTCCTCTGAGCATGTTTTCTCGAACTCATTAGTTAGCTCCCTAAGTGAACACATGCAGTATGCAGATTAGCATATCAAGTGAAAGATGTTAGGACCTGTTTCTAGAAATAACCAATCAGCTGAAATTAGATATTGTAAATTTCCATTAAATAAGATACCTGTTGTTTGGAGTGTACTTGCTTCTATAGCTTAGTAATAAATAATTTTTTTTTTTAGTTTTGTGCATAGCAGCCTATACAGAAAAAATATATAAACTAATATCCAGCAAGTAATCTACAAAATGTGCAGAGTATAATTCCTTGAAAAATTTTTTTACACATTATTTTCTCAGCATATATATTATCCAGTTTTCACTTTCTCTCATTCACGTCCTCTTTCTATACATTTTAGAAAGTATGTATTAAATAACTTTACTCCAGAACAACAGAACTAGTCCTGTGTGACCAACCAAAATTTCTGTGTAAATTTGAAACAATTTTGTTTTCTGAAAGGTGAAAGAAATACGTATGCTTGCTAGTCATTTTCATGCCATAAGAGCTAAAATAAACTAAACAAAAAAATCCAAGCTTTATCCTGAACAAAATACTCAAAAGAATATTTTCATTCTAGAACACATACTGTTGATAGTTTAAATTAAAGGCCAATCTGAAGACTAAATGACACACCCCAACTGGCTCTTTTTCATTCTCAGTTAACAGTTCAACAGAACTTGGATTTCTTCATTCTGAGAAGATAAGACCAGTTTTTGCTGATTACTCTCTGCATGTCAAGCAGCAAAGACTTCAAAATGTTTATGCAAACTTTTGAATTTCTGGAAATGTGAAGTCCTCTGATACTAGTGGATGTTGGATTTCATCCAAATCTTTTGCTGTACATGTTTATCCACAACCAGGACTAGAGCGATATTTTTATGGAAACTGGGATGAGAGACCATATATGTCTGAATTATGTTAGTGAACCTTAACAGTTCTGCTGCTGGTTCAAGGCCTTTCAAACATGCAGGCAAAACTTGAGTCACTGCCCATGGAACAGGATGTAGGATTCCTTCCCATGTAGGAAGGAAGGAGATCTGGAGTGGATTCCAGAGGACAGTGCTCTCAAGACACAGCTTGGGGGAGCAGGGAAATTGTTCATGATTCTTCTATGTGCATTCTGTTATGTTATTCCCTGTCCTATGCATCTACCTACTTTGCTAATACTTGAAACCATTTATCTCAGCCCGAATTACTTGTTAGCAGAGATTTCCAATCATGTTGTGGGAAATTTGTCACAGAAATACCTTTCTATCATTAGCATGAATAACAAACTAATTCAAGGTTGCAATCTAGGCAGAGACTTAGTCCAGACTTCCCAAGGTTAAAGGCAATCACTCCTGAAGACTTGAGAAAAACTGAAACTCTGAGATGGTCTAATATGTACCACTTACCTTTAAGCTACCAGGAACACTGAATTATGCTTTTATGCTATGTCCATTCAGTGCAAAAACATAATTTTAGTAGATTAGAGGGATATTCCACTTGCACCAGCATTCTTCTATTTTGCATTACAAATAAGAAAAGGACTCTCTCATTCTTGCAGTCCAGACAAAATTAATGATTATCAGTTTTCTTTTCCTATTGTGTATCTTATTGCTCCATCTACACTAGCAGATTCTGTCCAAGGAAATACTATACATTAAGGGTGGTCAGAATAGTGTTTTTATAACAATATATATTCATAGCAGGTGTGGAACACTGATGTCTCAAAGTTTAGAGGTGGCCTTTGTTTAGGTTGCTTCTTCTGCACTTGAATTAAAAAAAAAAAAGCATGAAAAAATTATATTCTAGATATGAAAGTAGTTTACTTATGTTACAGTGTGGTATTTTGTATATGATTACATGCACCCAGCTTCATAAATAAAGGCGTTTTAATATTCACATTTTTAAAAAATGGTAGCTGAGACTCCCAGTTAGCTTCATTTGAAGCACTGATTTCCACAACTTCATTTTCTTAGTGGTCTGGACCTAATGTCCTGGTTCTTCCCACTCTCTAGGAAGAACTTGACCAGGCATCCAGAGCTAAATTGAGGCTCCAGTGTTCACTGTGATATATCTAATTAGTTGTTTAGTTGTTTAATGTTATTATCTTAGCAATGATAACACAGCCTACAGTCCCTACTCTGCTCAACTGGTGTCACAGCTGGGGTTGCCAGACCCAGCTCTGCTCTCACTCTATGTTCTCTTACATATGAGTAATTAGACTAAGGCAAAAATAATGAAAAGAGATTCTTCTCACGCTTTCTACTTTACTATTCACCTACAACGTCTTAGGTGTTAAACACCTGGTCTAAATTTTAATGGTAGCACTAATATTTAAAACATGTTTTAACAACATTAGCTAAACTCAAATTTCATACTATCATACTAATTCAGTATAATAATATTGACATCAACTGAACAAGGATGTAAAACATATCCCTTGGGAAGCTTGTAACTTTCTGGTACTGCAAAAAGCTGTAATAGTAGCAAAACAGAAGTTTGAAAAGGAAAAAGCAACAAAAAGCCTATGTTTACACTAATCTTTAGAAGTTTGCATGGCAAGAAAATACATTAAGGATAGAACAATTAATTTATGCTATAAAGCTGTCACATCACTGAGAAAAGCAATTAGATAATCAATCATTTTCTGTGACTAAAAGGAGAAAGAAATGGTTGGCCTTTGGCTTCAAGTAGTGGATGTTATTCATGCAGACATACCACAGAAGAGGTCCAGGAACAGTAAATAATGAACCATCAACACACAGGATCTGTGACTTTAACCATTAACCACTTAGATGGGAAGGAAAATGCAGCTATACCTCTTCCCTGGAAACTTCATTACCCTCTGCCTAACATAAGCCAAATTTCTTGTCCTAATTTTGTTTAGCAGCTCCTTGGATAGCAGTAAAGCTTTTGGGGTTTCTATAGATGTGAGAGCACTGACCTCTCTCTCTTAGATGCAATAGTCTGACACTAGGATAATATGTACAGTAAAATAGGTTAATAAGACATTAGCAGATATTGAACAATATTAATAACTCTCCAGTTTAGATGCATCTGCAAATCCTCAGGTCATTGATCATTTGATGACAAACACAGAATGAATTAAAAATATGAATTTAATTCCCGGAAACTGTAACAAACCCAGCCATATTAATCTACATATGTTTAACTTTCACCTTACTGTCCACAAGTTCTGTAGAGTTTTCACTGAATATCTTAATTAGAAAAGAAACACAGTATCTGAACAACAGGAACCATTATCTGACTGTTAGCGGCTGAGAAGTTCATGTTGTTATCATTGTTACTTTTTAGCGAAAGGTTTTCCGTGAAAAATATAGTATAGTCAAATCCAGATAATTTGTTATAATTGAAGTTTAAGTGATAAAAACTACGTAGAACATAGAGAAATAAAAAGCGAGAAAACACAAGCATGGTGAAGTCAATCATTATTTACAGTATCTCCAACTGGAATAGAGGGAAAAAAAGAAAAAAGAAGGGGTAAATGCTCATTTTATTTTTTACTTCCTGGCCTCACCTTCTCCCACTGTACCCCCGCCCCCCCTCCCCCCGTGCTAAATCTTGTCTGCAAAGAGTATGGAAAGAAATAACCATTTTTCTCAGAATACTGTCATGATAGCAACTTCTTGGGAAGATTGAATTCCTATCATTTGACAACCTGGAGCACTAGTGATATTACCACAGCTCTTTAGTGCCTCTTCAAATATAGGCTTCAACTGACATGTTGGACCTTGTGGCAAGCCACAGATGCCAGACAAAGCTTGATTCTTATGAATTTTATTTTTTTACTGCTAAGTTTAAAGAATTGAATGAACAATCTTAAATGCTATCAGATAGCTGATTTGTACTTTGCAGTAGTAATGTACTCATTTAAAGAGATTTACTTTGCCTAGTTTAAATACTCTAAACTATTGTGAGATGTTTACTTTAATTCCACTATCCAAAAGGATTTTTGAAAGATATTTTAGGCCTATGATATTAAAATTTCAGTTGGATTTACAGGTAGCCTTCCAGCATCATGAATAGTGTCCTTTTGGCTTCAGGACTTAAAGGATTTAAGAGAATATTTATCACTTCAGCAGATAATCCCATGACATATCAAAGTTAGAGTGGCTGAATTTTTGCCCAAACTTTACATTTTCAAAATATGAGTACAGATGTATAGAGATAAACAAACAGCTTCACACTTCAGGACTGTCTCTTGGATACTTCACACAAGTGAAACAAATAAAAAAGTGTTTAAGAATTCATAAACTTCTTGCAAATAGCATTCTTAAAATTGCAGTGGGATGTATATGTGGGAATGTGAAACAAATGTTTTAGAAATTAGTAAGTATGGAACTGCCACTATTGTACAATTCCTGATACTTTTTTTTCCTGTGTCACCTGTGTTTTTCCTAAATATCAAAGCTATAGAAACAGACCAAGGAAGTCGCAATCTCCCCTCTGGGACAGCACTATTCAATTTCTGCACTTTTTATTCCAATTCAAAACATGCAAACTTTCCAACAGTTTTTTCCCCCAAGTTTGGAAGTAGAGACCAGTATAATTTAGATTTGGATGGAAAATTGCTTATAAAGCACTTCTGTGTCACATTAGTGCAGGAAAGAAACTGCTGGCTCATTTTCAGTACCACTTCTGAACACAACAGAATCTGTTAATCAATGCACACCGTCCAACCTGCAACTAATACTTTGTGCGTTATGTTTGTGCTATATGTTTCTGTGTTTGTGTTTTTATGTTTACATCTATGTATTTATATATGTGTGTTTGTAGTTGCTATTTCCTACATGCACCTAACCTTCAGTTACAAGTAACTTCCCGTTCTAGACCTACACAGACTGAACACTGCCATAGACTTCCAGATGTTGTGGCTGTACAAAGTCCTAGATATTACCCCTTATTGTGAGTGCAGCCCAGTGAGTTTTTCTAGCAGCCAATTACCATCCAGAGACAGAGAAATGGCATTTCAGTCTGATTTCCAATCTTCATTTTGAGAACACACATGAGTAAAGACCGTTGAAATAAAAACATCTGCATACGATAGCCATCATCCATAAACTACCTTCTTCACCGCTAGTCAAGGACTGGATCAATTTTAGCACTTCTCCTTCACTGTGAAACAGCTACATTTTTCAGTCTGGCTGTCAAAGTGAGTTCTATTGCTATCCTATGAGACTCTTTGATGCTTCAGTAAAAATGAACTTACAATGTAAAGTGCTATTTTCATTTCCTGTATATTCATGTAATGCTGTTTGGGTGTTGTCGTGGTTTGAATCTTGTTTTCCCCCAGAGGCTAAATTAAGTGGTAGACCCCAAGGGGTGGAAACCCCTGAAAGTTTTGAAGTTCTGCCCAATGGGCGTTCCTGCAAAAATGTCAACATCCCACAAGCTCACCGGAAGAGATGAGTTGTAGTTTTGGTTGTTGAGGAGAGGTGGCCATGTTGTAGAGCCACGAGGAAGGGGCTCTGAGCCCCTTGGGCCCTCTGGGCCCTCCCAGCTCCTGGGGGAGGACTGCAAAGACCTGGAACAGTGCTAGGCTGGACTAAGCGTCTGTATTATGCTGGGAGATGTTTTCTCCATGGGCGCAGAGCAGTAGCCGGGACTGACCAGAGAAATGGTGGCAGAGAGCCAGGAGAGATAAGGACCTGAACCAAACAGCAACAGAGACATGCAGCACCAGAGAAAGGACTCCTGGAAGGAGAGCAGGGAAAAAGAGAGCCAGCAGCCTGAGAGACAGAGTTCTGGGGGTAAGACTGTACCAGCCCCCCAAAACTCCTTTGAGATCCCTCTGAGAAAAGAGGGAGATGGACTCCTATTAAGGAGAAGAGTTTTAGACATGCAGCACTGGAGAGAGAGAGGAGCTGAGGAGCTCAAAAGACGTCCCGGAGCTGGACCGGGACGGCCAGATGGAATGCGGGGGGAGTTGACCTTGGCTCCCCCCCCTTGCACTGCTGCCACGGTGGCAGCCTGAGAGACAGGGCACAGAGGCCCTGCAAGGAGCTGAGTCTCCTGGAGATACCAGACCGTCACGAAGACCCCCCTGTGTCTTCGTGATATGACGTGGTGAAACGACCTTGTCTGGGGTTACGAAGCCCACGGAAGACCCCTCGGTTGGAGGCGATGGGGCCGAGAGAGGCTTGAATACCTCCCTCGTGAGTGCTGGCAGAAAGCCAGCTATCAGCTGCTGCATGTGGAGAAGACAGACAGACTGCTGCCTTAGAAGATGCTGCTGCTTAAGGACTGGAAGGGATCTGTCCTTCTTTCCCTCCTGGACTTTTATTTGGAGGGGAGAAGAGATCTGATCCACTGTAAATACATATGTCATGGTAGAGATAGTTTGTGATCGTGTGTATAATGTGATATTGTATTTATTTGTACAGTCATTGTAATATATTCCCTTTCCCCCACTTTGAGTCTGGTGTGTTTTGTCTGGAAAAACCCATCTCACATTAGGTTGAGATGTGGGAGAGGGATGGAGCTAGGGAATTGGATTTTGGGGCTATCTCAAACCATGACAGGTGTCTAAAAGTGTTCATATGTTATGTATCGAGCATATCTTTTGCTTTTGCAAAATTATGTTTGTGCTGTTTCTTGCAGCTGACAGAGTCTTTGCTCTTGATTAACAGTTCTTCCAGCTGAAAGCCTAAAGGTTTAGTTGGATGAGCAGTGAGTGGTATAGTTTCATAACTATCATCACTCTCTACAACTACCGGAGAGGAGGTTGTAGCCAGGTGGGCGTTGGTCTCTTGTCCCAGGCAACCAACAGAAGGATAAAAGGGCATAATCTTAAACTCTGCTAGAGGAGGTTTAGGTTGGATATTAGGAAGGAATTTTTTAAAGAGAGAGTAATCAGACATTGGAATGGGCTGCCCAGGAAGGTGGTAGATTCACCGTCCCCGGAGATTTTTAAGATAAAACTGGATATGGCACTTAGTGCCATGATCTAGCAACCACGGTGGTGTTGGATCAAGGGTTGGACTTGATGATCTCAGAGGTCTTTTCCAACCCGGTTGATTCTATTGTTCTATGATTCTATGATAACCCTTCTACTTATATGATTGGGTTTAGATATATATTGTTTTGGGAAGCCAAGGCACTTCTTCTTTCATGGGCTAGCACACATTTTACAATCTTATGAGGAGGAAAATGCAACTCATATTTACATCATCTTTATTTCTGCTTTTTTGATTCCATGTGCACACATAATACCTCTAACCAGTGATGCCACTTAAAATAGACAACTCCTGAGTAAGCATAATGTTGCTGCATTTCTAGTTGTTTCACTTAGGGCAATAGAATTTCAATAGAGTGAAAGCTTTCCTTGACTACACACTTCACCCTTTTATGCTTGAAACCAGGAGAGGGTCTTGACAAACAACTTTTCTTATGCCATCCCAAAGGGAAAATGTTATAAAAAATTATTATGAATCCAAACTCACAAAATGTCCTCTGTTCACTGTGGATTAACCTATTTTTTTTTTTGTTTTGTCTGAAGGATAACCAAGGTATTTGTTCTGGTATGATCAGTAGCTATAACACTGAACTTAAGCAGAAGGAAAATAATTGCCCTGTAAGTCAAAGTTTTCTTGCTGCAAACCACAGTGGGAAAATGAGTAGAAAATGAGAAGAGGATTTGATAACAATGAAAGCTTACACCTTTGCCGTCTGCTAACCTCCTCTTGACTCCAAAGGCACAGGCAGCTTTCCTTCATGAAAGAACTTCAGTAACCTTCTACTCATAGGGGTAGAAAGGTTGTGCCTGACAACTAGAGTTGGCATTCACAATTATTTTAACAAGAAACCAGCAACATAAGTGTTTTTATGCTAAGAATAAATGTGCACAAAAGATTTGCTACTTTTATAAAAAAAGTCAACTGAGTGTGACAGTAATATATTTTTCCAAGCAAAGTTTAACTTCACTTAAGTGAGACTCAGTAGGAAATATAAAAAGTGATTCTTGTTATCAGTTTTAATGAATGCCATTAATGATAACCAAAAAGAAAGGGGAAACAAGATTAGTGATTGCTCAGAAAACATTCACTCCTTTAAATTATCATGACACCACAATCTGCAGCTGTGAAGTTAATTTCCTCAATAATTACATTCAGCTTAGAAGTGTAAGCACTCATAAATACCTGCTTGGTATGTCTTCCCCAAGGAATGACAAAACTCAGATCTTTGGTACCGCAGTGGAATTGCAAGGAAAGGAAGAAGACCTCTTGTTGGCTCATTTTCAGGGTCTATAATATACACTTGTGTTGTCCATGACCTACACAGAGTGTGCCTTTTTACTGCAATGTGCTTGACAAAACTGTTCTCAGAAGCTATCAGTGACATCCAATCATCTAAAAGAGTCATCCTAGAAGGACTCAGATGACCTTCAAAATTACTCTGAATAAGTTCTTTTTCATCCTTACAGAACTGAAAGAGTATATAAACATGTTCTGTTTCTAATATTCTAATTTCTGTTTGGACAGGTGAACAGAATATAGACCATAACACCAAATTAATTCTTAGATGCAATTTGTCATCAGTAGCACACACCCTAAACCTATATGAGTACTGCCTTTGTGAAAAGAAAAAGCAATTCACTAGTTGCTTGTCATGTCTATAGTATCCATGGCTCACAGACAGTGTTGCTTTTCCACAATCCCACTTGTAGGGTTAAATCTTCAGTCTTTCCTCTCTGACATGGAGATGAGCAGTACATTGGAGCAAAGAAATATTTCTTTTGCAATACCACTGTACAATATGTCTCTGCAGCCATTGTTCTCCCCCGTTCCTTCTTTCCTTCTTGTAAGTCCTACCATGAGAACAAGGCTCAGAAGGAGACAGGCAGTTTCATGTGATTAACAGAGTTGGCATTCATAAGGAAATATAAAGTGTCTTCCCATTTATGAAATCTCAGTGAAAATTACAACCCCAGATCAATAGGTTTTGGAGCTAGAGGCTAAGACAAAAAAAAGGTTAATATGTGTATGAACAAAAGAGAGCAGCCTTATAGACTTCTGGAAAGGCAAAAATTACATCAGTGTCACTGATGCCACATTTAAGGATAAACAGTATCATCTAAGGATATTTATATCCTTTCCAAATAAACAGGTCAGGACTCACTGAATAATTCCATAAAGACAGCTTGTCTTACATGGTGTCTGATGCTAAAGTCATGCAGCTTCACAATTATTTGCAGTGCTCTCCACATAGTTTACTGTACTGGGTCAAAAGAAGCAGCTTGGAATTGTAGCTGACAGAAATGTGACAAATATAGATGTCTTCTTAAAAAAAAAATCAGAAGGCTGTTACAGGATAATAACTCACATGGTTTTGACAATTTCTATTTGGGGAAGATCAAGTTCTTACCACTGCCCACTGTTTTAGCATGAGTAATATTCAGTCAAACATGAGATGAAGATTTTTCAGTATAAATGCTATTATTTCCTTAAGGTAGATCTCCACAAAAACCTGCTAATGAACAAACAAAAGTCTATTAGTTTCTTAGGAGGCCCACTTTTATGCAAAAAAAAAAGCCTCAAAGTCCTTTAGATAAATAATTTATATCTGTTTTCCTGAAATTTATGGTAAAAGCAAGAGAAGATTCATAGAAATTATTGAAATACTTTCAGTACTGTTTGAAAATGCCATCCCATCTTCTTTTATATCCTGGTAGTAGTGTAATGTCCTGTAGCCCAGAATAATTGTCAAAAGACAAGTTTTATTTTAAGCCATTTGTCCTCCCCAGAGGCTCCACCAATACAGTGGTCATAAGGCTAGAGTGCAGCTCTAGTCTGCAAGATAAATCTTAGTAACTAATTTACTAAGCAATTTTCTGGTTACTTAGAAATCAAGAAGCAGTTTTAAACTTGTCTACACATTGAATGAGAAAGGTGTGGCTACATTTCATAGTAAGGAAAGAGATCCCTTCCAATGTCAAAAGACTCCTGTCTCTTGTCCCATGTGTAACTTCAATAAGTAAAATCAAAGTAAGAAACTTTTCAACCTGTGCATATACATTTAGGGTATTTATTTTTCATTGGCATTCTTGACAGCTTACATTACTAAATACATATACACATATATATGGTTATGCAAACTGAAAACTATCTTCATTTATGTTTTTTGTTGACTCTCTGTAGTAATAAATAATAATTTAAAAAAGCTTTGGAGGACGAGGACTAAAAGCAGTATCAGAAAAAAACCCCTTATCTAATTTAAATACTGAGATTGGGCCTTTGATGTATGCAACTTCAGTATATTTTCATCACAGCTTATCCTTAATTTTATAGCTAGTGCTCAGTTTGATGTGACTAGCAGTGTTTAAGCTCTTTGAAAGTCTTTTTTCTTTACCAGCCACTTTATCACTTTGATACTTTCACGTTAATGTCTTAAAATCCTTCCCACATTCTAAACCATTTACATAATACTCAGCTTACACCTCCTCGTGAACTATTTCTGAGTCACAGAGTCTTACTGTTCGTGCTATTAGAAATGTTTCAAAAGCATCAAAATACAAAAAAACAAAGCACACTTTTCTAAAAACAAACAAACAAACAAACAAAAACCCTCAGCAACTTATTTTTAATGAATATTGATTTTTTAAATGCTTTTTTTCAAAATTTTTTTCAACATGAATTGAAGCTATGTTTTAGCTTGACCAGCAGCACATGTAGTTCAGAAGAAAATTGAATAAGAATAAGGTAGGAGGCTGGAACTGGCAGCTGCAGGACACCAGAGAAGCTGCAAGAATCTTCTCTGTCTCAAAGGAGAACAGTAGCCTTTGGATATGAACTATACATAAACACTATAAGGGAGTTTACGTAAACAAAATTCCAGAAATTTCTTAGAACAGGGAGATTTCCTTTCCCCACTGCCAGCTGCAAAAAGGAAGGTCCCAACGTGCCTCTTTATAATGTGTCATAAAAGAACAGATATATGACACAAAAGACATTTTCCTTTTTGATTTCTAAAGACTAGTAACGTGAGAAGACTGTCCTGCAGTAGGAGCAGACATCATCCACTAAGATCCAGTGCTTGGTAGCCTGGTAGATAAAGTTTTATATATATATATATGTGTATATATATGCATATCTGTGTGTGTGTTTTGTTTTGTTAAACGGCCGTACTCATTGAACACTGAAAAAGGGTTTTTTCGATTTCCCAAGTATTTTTCATAATGAGTAAAAACATGCTCTTATACTTGGAGCCAACTCTGAATATAACCAAAACTGAAATTCCCTTGTTGAAACCTAATACAGAAAGGGTAGTGGTCAACTGAAGCACTGTTTTCCACTTGTCATGTATTATTAGGACGCTCTTGCTACAATATGTCTAATCCCAATTGCCCATGGCTTTGCAATTCTTCTAATGTAATGCCTCACCAAGGCTGAAGCTAGACCATATGCAGAAAATCTGATTGCACCTATTGCTATAAATACTGCTTGGTTTTTAATTTACACTCCAATGAAAGGACAGTTGCCCCATACAGCTGAATTTACTGAAAAAAAATTCACCTCTATCCTTTTTGTTCTTGCTCTTAGCTTGCCCTACAACAGCTCTTGCTTTACAAAAGCTTTTTAGGGAGATCCAGGCTCCTTCGATGAATAAAGGTGAACACATGCAAAATGAAAGAGGGTCTAAGCTGTATTTTTCTTGCTTATGATATGCCAGCCTCTGAGAGGCTGGCATATATTTCATTGAATCTCTTATTCTATTACTGCCTTACACAGCCTGTTTATATTTGCTCATTAATGAAACAGTATCATGACAACGTGTGGCAGCCACAGTAATTAGCAAAGCATCTCCTTCTATTCTTCAAAATGTCGTCAAAACACTTGTCAGGAAACAAACTCATTTTCAGCCTCTGCTGCCATTTACAGGGTTTCAGGCACTGATGATAGCTTGTCTGCTTAGTTTAAAAGAGCTCTTGATATAACAGAAGCTGACACTGTTTACTTCAGCCTATTATGCCTGCTGCATTCACTGAATGCTTCAGTGGAAAAGAAAAATCGAAAGAAAGCTATTCATTGTAATGCCAGCTGCTTTTTAAAAAAAGGAAATCAATTTTTGCTTGAGCTCAGAATGTACTCAGTGGGCCCAGAGTGACCCCCACTTCTGATGTCAACAACAAAAGAATCTGCCTGCGTTCTACACAACAGTCACAAAACAGCTAAAGAACATTGAAAATGTAAGATTAGTTTCATCCTATTTTATGTTCAAATAGGTATCTACTAATACAGACAGCATCTCAAAACAGAAAGACTTCTATGTCACAGGTTGCATGTAGAAACACGATTAGAAACGAAGGCATTTTTTAACATATTACCTCATTAAAAATTACTTGACAGGACCATTTTAAGGCTGAAATAATTAGTTACATTTGGTATTTATAGCTGGCATCACGATGACTTTCTGTACTACCAGTTTATTGTTTTATGGCCAGCTTGTTCCTAATGCAGTTATCTAAGCATGACAATGACCACAATGTTTTACATATTCATGACAATTCTACATCTATGTCATTCAAAACTTCTTGATATACTGAATATCAAACCAATGGCTTTCTCTTAACATTAGTTTTCATGTAAACTTGTTTCCATAACATACAGGAGACTGCATAAGACTAATCATTATAATAATAATTATAACAATTATTATTACTCCCGTAGCTGAGCACAGATAAAAATCAGGGCTGTACTGTGCTAGCCTGTGTAGTAAAGCAGATTACAAAAGTAATGTTTGCACTAGAGACCTTATAATCTAGACACCTAGAATTCAGCAAAACAAACAAAGCTCCTGGATTAGCCTAACAGACACCTCTGTTCTGCGGTGTTCACTAAACTTATAAGGATAAAAATATCAAAGTGAACACCCCCATCACCTCTCATCTAATCTTCTACACTTCTTGTCTTGTGTTTGTGGCTAGCTGAGAGAGATATGAAAACAGTTTCAACTCAAGAGAATCTTTGACAGAAACAACCAACTTTTTCCTCTCATATTCACAAAATGATTTTAGAACTTTATGATTTTAAAATACAATGCAGTCTTTCCAGTGGTTTGTTAGCACAGAGACTGTGCTAACTTTCATGGTGTGTGCCAGTGCTGATACACTTAATTTTGTAATAAGGTTTGCATTACTCCTTGTCAGTGTAATTCTCAGCTTTAGAGACCTACAGCATACATTTGTCTAAGTCACTCTGTTCTCCCTTACTGTCAGCTGAAAAAAACACATTAGGTACATTACACCTTAAAAGGAGTTATTTTAGATGTCTACATTAGGTTAAGATGAGTAGTATCCTAGAAGGACCCATTTTTCAACATTAACCAACTGTTAATGTTGAAATGTTAAATGTTAACTGTTAATGTTAAAGTTCTTTCCCACCCTTGTATTTTGATAGAATTTAGATTTTTTTTTTCTCTCATTCAGTTATTCTCTTGATTTAAGATAGAAATAGCTTTTGCTAAATATTTATAATTGTTGGGATTACCTTGAATATTTTTGTCCACAAAAATTTTTATGCAAAATAGATTTTCAAATGCAGAAAGGTAATCTTGGACCTATAGGTTAAAAAGTTCCATGGCTTTTCAAATTAATATTTAGAGTTGGTAAAAAAAAATACATCAAATATTTGGGTATTCATTTTTCCTCGTCTTTGCCTATCTCTTGCTGACTTTTTTATTTCATTGAAATAGCAGAGAGACAACAGAATCAAAGGCTGATGTCCAAAGACTGAAGAATGATGCTTTTGATTTTCTTTTTGCTAAAGAAAAAAAAAATTGCTCAGGAAAATATACTTGGGCCTATTTTTGGCCTCTTTCTTCATCAGGAATACAGATCTTTGCTGGAGCAACTCTAATGACCAGAGTATATGTTATTAATAGAAAATATAGCCAAAGAGTCCCTGTGAGGGTTAGAAATCTCTTTCTCTGTGTAAGCCAGATTCTCTCTACTCCCTGAAGTAAGAAGAAATGCGATTAGGAGCTTTTGGCACCTCTGGAATGCAGAAAAAAATTACTTCAGTGGTAAGCAGGAAGGAAGAAGAACTTTGAAAATAAAATAAAATTAAAAAATCAGTGAACAGGAATTGTGTGGGCATAAAGCATGGGCACTAACCTGGGTTATGACAAAAAAAAAGTGTCTGAGGTGGCTTCACCATGCTTTCCTGTACAGCATTCAGACTGTCAAGAAGTAGTTAGGAAGAGACCATTTAATACCATTTCATGAAGACTCAATTCCAAATTACTGACAATAAAGTACCTGGAAATAGTAACAACATTCAGAGTCCCAAGAATGTTTTTTCACTTAGTTTGTAGTCAAAGAACACCTGTACTCAGCTGTCCTCAGAAGTTCTTCCTGTTTAAGATTACAACAGTTTGGCTGCCTTCCACAGGTCTTCTCACAAATGATTCAGAAAGCTGCTTGAGGAACTGGAAAGGATTATTTGGTGAGGAGGTCAAACATCTGTTGGGGTTTTCTGGTGTGTGCCTGGACATTTTTAACGGTATTATTGCTCTCACTTTCACAAAACAAGGGTCTGCATGCTTGAAAAAGTGTTAATCTGGTCCAAAACCACTCATTTTACCTAAAAAACAAATTACCTCAAAACAGAGGATGAATGAGGAAGAAAGAGAAAGATATTAGAGAGGCTCCAGCAGGTACATTGTGAGTTAAGTCTCAGGATGCTTCCTATCCCACTCATCCATAAATCCAAAAATCACTGCCATCACTTTTGATCAAAAAGATGTAAACAGACAAAACTCAGAAATTATTGCCCCTAAAACTGTCAAATACTGAGAGATCTGTTGGAGAGAAAGGCTAATTCCTTTCTGTGCTGGTTTAAGAGTTAACCAGCAGGGGGAATGAACTCAACTCAAAGGAGAGATTATAAGTCAGAATAACAATTTATTAAAATAATACAGTAAGTACAATAATACAAAAAAACAATTGGTCTCAACCCACAAAACCCCAAATGTATAACCCAGTACCCTGGGGCATGAACAAAGTGGTGTTCCTTGGGCCCAGCTTGAGTCCAAAGTAAAGGGAGAGGGGAAGAACCTGCTGGTGGGAGAGCTGCTGCAGTCTGGTCAAAAGTGGTGATTGCAGTCCAGTGGTGGTCTAAGTCTGGCTGAGAGCAATGAGATGCAGCCGTCCTCTGGATCCCACGAGTGGGTTAAAAAAGTGTTCCAAGACTCCAAGATTATATATCCTCCAGTTCAGGCAGGAATGCTTGGTACTCCCCTCAGGGCGGGGAGTTTCACAAAGGGTGTGAGGACAGAAACATCCTCCTATCTCACAGGCCTCTTAACACCTAGTTTATAGCCTGAGGAGTCAGGCTCTATGGGCAGAGGGTGCGAATAGTCTATTGACAACAATAGTCTAGTTTCTGGGAAATGACATGGAAGGCTATAGAATACACAGTTTTGGGTTACACCCACCATGATGAACTGATCTCAGCTGTCCTAACTAGGACACTTTCTTATCTCCCAGTGAATGGTAAGACTTGTTTAGGAACTGTCCCACTAGTCTATGCAAAGTGTACCCATGTCTGACAAGGCACGTGCCATTGTGTAGGCTTGATCTTTATAGTCTACACTGATTTTCAGTTAGTTATCAATTGACTTCACAAATATAAATTTTGTCTCATTAAGTTTTTTTCTGCCTGTGAGTTTGTCTGTTGGTCAGAAAGTCACAGGAGTTGGGCTCAGGATGATAAACCTTTAATGTTTACTTAGGGTAAATCTGGTCAAAGGAGGAGGCCAGTACTTCTGAATTTCTTTCCCTACCACTTTAGTGGATACCAAAATATTGAACAATCAAATGAACTCAATGTAGTTTCTCTATAACTCTCTTACCATACAAAACTGTGATGAAAAAGAGGAAGAGTTAATTTCAACTTTGGTATTTTTTTTGTCCAGCCTCTACTTTACAAAAACATTTGAGATTTACTTTCTGCCCAGAGATGATAACAGCCTTCAAAAAACCCAATTAATCCATGTGATGATTTAGGAATACTTTTTTTTAGGATATCAATTTAATCAACTGCTTTCTGAAACACAGCAGACTGTCATCTGAGGAGAGCAGTTCTAGAGAAAAATTATATATCATGTGAAAAACACTGCTTGAAGTTTGTTTTGAATCTGGTATTTTCCTTTAATTCACATTGTATTATAAAATCGAATTCTTAATCACAAGAAACAGAAACTACTAATTTCCTATTCAGTTTCTTTATGCCACAAAAATTTAATGAACCTCTAAAACTTTTCAGCCTCATGACCCTATTTGTCACTTTTTTTTGAGGTGGAGACCCATGTAATCTATTTCTTATGTAGGAAAATTTTCATGGCATTGCTCATTCTTTGCTCAATCTAGTCATAGCAAACAGGTGCCCTTCTTTGCCATAGTCAGCCATTCTTCTTGTGCTTTGACAATGAGTATCTGCAAGGACAAGATGAGATTTTAGACAAATATTCAGGGAGGAAAAAAAAGGATGAGTACTTCTAAGCCAGGTGTACCAGCCATTTTCACTTCAACCCAGAAGTAAAACAGACAATTGAGAGAAGATAACAGATTAGAGGAAAGTAGAAAAGTATTATATGAAAAGAATTATTAGATGTCTAGCAATTATATTTCTGCTACAAGTTATAGTACTAATTTAAGCTTCAGATCATGATGGATGGTAGTAATACACGTTTCCATACCTTTTTCCTCCCAGTATGCCTTGAGTGCTTTAGAACAACAATAAAGTAAGTGATCATGGTGATCATGTGATTTTTGCTAATGAGAAACAAAGGATGTCACAGAGGTTCTCCCAATCTTTTTTTGATGTAGTTGAATCTGGTTGGCTGTCTTCAAAGCAAAGAGATGGGCTCCTCCTTAGCACAGCTGAGAATAATTAGTTCTTGTTCCATATTGTTCTGACATGGATCCTGACTCTCAGCCAGTCATAGAGAGAGCCTAAGGAGGTTAATACTAAAATGAGATGTTTGGGAAAGCGGGTGAATATCTTTCAAATCCTTCTTCAATAAGGTTGTAGGCAAGTCTGTGTAATAAACAACCATGGAATTAATTCAGCCTGAGACTAAAGCCTCAGCACAGTTACAACACTGTCATTTCTGATTATCTATGATACAGTTATTGATGTTTATTTAAAGCACTTACAGTATATTGAATTCAGACATCTTACCCTGTTCACTGGGGTTTTGTGCATGTAGGGCAGTAGTAAGAAATTTCTGCCCAGCTACAAAATTACAAGCATCTTTGGGAAAAAAAATACACGATATTTACTCTTAAATACTTATGTGAATGCAATATACCTTCTGTTCAATTTTAGTCCACTCTCTGGACACTGAGAGAAATTGCATTTGTCTTACACAAAATTTTAATTCTGCTCACCTATATGTAAATGTTTGTTCTTGAGCTGCAAAGAACACACTGAGAACACCTCAAATCTTTACTACATTCTAAGTGCTATGACATCTGTTTGTATACCTGTCAAGAGAATAAAAGTTTCCTTTAAAAGTCATATTTCCATGAAGTAAAAAAATCTTTTGAGATTTTGTCTTTATATATGATGTTATGTTATATGAGATATATTGTTAAAAGTTTTTAAATTTATTCGAATTTATGCCCTTATTTACAGAACATGACATGACAATTGTGAGTTATTATCAGATAAAAAGGATGTCTCTCATTTTTTATTCTCTTTGGTTAGAGCTGTTGGGTAGAGACATGGTGTAGCCTGGAAAATAATGCACACCATCTTTGAGAAATTCCTGTTTTCTTCAAGCAAAAGCACAGCTAAATTTATTTTTATTATAAGGGTGTGCATAAGTCAAGCTAGACTTATGTGGTGTGTGTGCATGTGTGTACTATATGGTAAGTTTATTGTCATCAGATTTCTTGTTACTTGATAGAGATTGAAAATCATGTATTGATTTTTAAAAACCTCATGTAAAGACTTGGCACTCTTACATGTATGCCTTGGAGGAAAATATGTGATATAGTTCACATCATGTAGTTATGCTCATTTGGATATTAACCATCACAATGACTGCCCTGGTAATTCAGAACCACTGTTTTGAACACAGAATCATCACAGTAAGGAGACCTGAGGACTAACAGGATGAACAATTAGTACAACCTTCACTTAGTTTTGAAGTAGCTACATATTTGTTTTAATATTTGTTTTCCCAGAACTGGAGGAAGTTCTGTGAGTGCCCTTCCAAGTCTTCCACCAACTCCATAGATTGTATTATATTTTTATACATGAAAGAGGGTCTTCTGTCATTAGCTTGGAAGGCTCTAGCTAAAAAACCCACCATATTTAGTGCTCATCTTGCCTGCAGGAAATCAGTATGTTTTGTATTTTTGATCTTAGGATGTTAGCATTTAAATTAATGATTTAAAAATAATTTCAAAATCCATTTCTAATTTTGTTTCTGTTTTACCATTAACAAGATGCTGCTGGATGAAGGGGTGATAAGGAGATAAACATCAATGGGATAGAGAAATACTGTTCTGTTTGGAGCTGTGTTTAAACTTACATCTAGGCATTTGTAAGATAGTTTTTGTATTTTAAAATCTCATATGCAGTGATGGAAAAAGTTAGGAGACAGAAACTTAGCAGTACCTTAGTTATGGAAAGCAAAAATATTTTTGACATTTTTTCAAGTTGTTTTTTAATTTCTGTCTTCATACAGGTTCTCATTTATGAAATTTCAGTATGAAGTAGACAGATATTTTAGAATCAATGCAATACAAACTACAGAAATTATTCACTTTTTTGTTTGGTTAATTTTCTGCCTAATCATCTCAGGATAGTGTGTGAACGCTGGAGGTGGTGGTGGTGAGAGGTTAAATTCGTGGCTGGGAGAGGAACCAGGGAGGCACAGAGTCTCCTCTGTTAGCTTCTAGGAACTGCTAGACAGTCTTAAGTGATCCAAGGCACCAGAGTTTCCCCTGAAGAACTGCTGTTTGAAGGTGTCAGCAACGGGGCAGGATGAAGTGACATGGAACAACGTTCTTCTCTAAAGGTGGAACCAACTCATGCTCTGCAATTTAAGGAACAGCGCTAGAACCATGATCTAAGAAACATCTGAAGTCAGTGTGAAAACATCATATGACTAATGTCTTCCTGTGCAAAGGCACAGAATTCAGTCTCTAGGTCCTCCAAAATGGCCTTTCTTTACATTTATAAAATATAAAGATAAAAAAATCTTGACCCACTATTGCTACACCCAGTGCCTGAGCAGAAGAAGTACAATCAGAATTTTTAATGGAATACTGTCTAATAATAATAGGGGAAAATAATTTAAATATTTATAATTAAATATAAGGGGGAAATAAGGTAAATGACAAATTGAAAGAAGAAACAAAATTGGACTGTAGCATTTGAAAATTGTTCTCACTAGTTCAAATTGTTCTCCCTAAGAATTTGAACTGAATTCAAGGAGACAGAAATCACTGATAGTAATGAGTCTCTTCTCAGGTAACAATTGTTTTGTGGAATAATAAAAAACCATGTTTATTTGGACCAAAGAACTTTCACCGTAGTAAAAATCTGAATTTTAAGATTTCCATGTCATTGATATGAATGTCCTTTGACTTTAAAAACTCATTGTAGTGCAGTATTAACTATTAAAATATATGTTAACACTTGAAATAAGTAGGAATAATTTCACATCTTTTAGCACACACATTTTTCCTTTGAACCAAGAATGTAATACTTTCCTTGTAGGGTCTTCTTTTTTTCTTCTGAAGCAACTAGTGAAGCACAGTAGTTGTTGAAGGAAACAATATGCTGGCTGCATTTCTTAATACTTACTGGGTTTTTTTCTCCCAAATTAATTTAAAAGCATACTTCTGAGCATCATTTACATTTTTAATAAACATGATAGCAGACATATAACTCACTTTGTTTCATGATATTCCAGTAAGAGAAATAAGGCAACATGTACCCTACTACAGCACACGACAAAAATCTCAGCAGTGATCAGCCTTACTGTTACATTTCTACAGGCTACTGCTGTAAAAGCTTACAAAAAATGTTTTTATAAATATGTCAGCAACAAAACAAGGACTGAGGAGAATCTCCATCCTTTATTGGATGCAAGGGAAGCATCGCTGTGTCTGAGGTACTTAGTGCCTTCTTTCCCTCAGTCTTTAACAGTAACACCAGTTGTTCTCTGGGTATCAAGGCTCCTGAGCCAGTTACAGGATACAGAATGAAGCCCCTATAATCCAGGAGGAAATGACAAACATAAAAGTATATGGAGTTGGCAGAGGTCTACCCAAGTGTACTGAGGTACTGAAGGAGCTGGCAGAAGTGCGCACTGAGCCACAGCAGTTCTGGACAACTGGGAATGTTGGTCACCTGAAGGTCATCTGGTGTGATGCCTATCTACAAGAAAATTTGGAAGGAGAATCTGGGGAACTACAGGCTTGTCAGCCTGATCCTGATTCCTGTTGAGGAAGATCACTTTGAAGCAGATAATTTTGAGTGCCCCTACAAAGCATGTGCAAAACAACCAGGGGATCAGGCTCAACCAGCACAGGTTTAGGAGAGGCAGGTCCTGCTTGACTAATCTGATCTCCTTTTATGACAAGGTGACACGCTCAGTGAGTGAGGGAAAGGCTGTGAATGTGTCTATCTGGGCTTTATTGAAGCCTTTGACTGTGTTTTCAAACAACATTCTCCTGGAAAAACTGGCTACTCATGGCTTAGACTGGTGAACATTTTGCTAGGTGAAAAACTGGCTGAATAGCAGGACCCAGAGAGTGATGATGAATGGAATTACATCCAGTTGGTGACCGGTCACAACTGGTATTCCCCTGGGCTCAGTACTGGGGACAGCCCTGTTAAATACCTTTATTGATGATCTGGACAAGGGGATTGAGTCTCCCCTGACAGTTTGCAGATGACACCACCAGACTGGGCAGGATCTGCTGGAGGGAAGGTTCTGCAGAGGGATCTGGACAGGCTGAATTCATGGGCTGAGGTTGATTGGATGAGGTTCAATAAGGCAAATTTCCAGGTCCTTCCTTTTGGTCACAACCACCCTATGCAGGGACCTAGGCCTGGGGAAAAGTAACTAGAAAGCTACCCAGAAGGAAAGGATGAGGGAGTGCTGGTTGATGACCACCTGAACATGAGCAAGCAGTGTGCCCAGGTGGCCAAAAAGGCCAAAGACTTCTAGGTTTTATCAACAATAGGGTGGCCAGCAGGAACAGAGCAATGACAGTCCTCCTGCATTCAGCACTGGTGAGGCCACACCTGCAATCCCATGTCCAGTTCTGGGCCCCTCAATGCAAGGAAGACATTGAGGTGCTGGAGCATGTCCAGAGAAGAGCAACAGAGCTGATGAGGGATCTGGAGCACAAATCGTATGAGGAGTGACTGATGGTGCTGAGGGTGTTTAGCCTGGAGAAAAGGAGACCTCATCACCCTCTACAACTACCTGAAAGGAAGTTGTAGCCAGGTAGGGGTCAGCATCTTCTGCCACATAAAAAGTGACAGAAGGAAATGTCCTCAAGTTGTGCCAAGGGAGGTTTAGATTGGATATTAGGAAAAAATTCTTCACTGAAAGGCTGATCAGGCATCGGAACAGTCTGACTGGGGAAGAAGGGAATCACCATCGAGGGAAGTGTTAAAAAACACAGGAATGTGACACTAAGGTCATGATTTAGTTATGAACATGGTGGTGCTGTCAGTGGTCAGACTTGGTCATCTTAGAGGTCTTTTCCAACCTTAATGATTCTTTGATGATTCTTCCTTTAAGATGATAGAAAAGATGGATCTTGGGATAGCAAACATCCTGTTAAAATTTGTGTATGTACAAAATTAGAATAATAGCATTTTATAATGTTATAATTATTTTAAGTTTTTAGCCCATCTCACACCTTTTTGTTAGACTTTCTCTCCTTTCTCTTCTGCATTTGGCCTTTTGAACAATATTCCAAAACTAAAGGGATCTTATTTCAAGTTTTATTGAAGTTAAACTTTCTTCTCCTTGAATCATTAAATTTTTAAATCCAAGACCACATCAAATTAGACTTTAGGATAGGATGTCTCAGCAACTTAATATCTTTCAATGTTTGTAATTGGATGCTTTCTAAAAGACAGGTATCCATATTACACTTTTAGATGTAATAAAATCACTTTTTGACATAAAATAATTATTTCCTTTGGCCTAAAATACTGGCAGAATTTGGCACATTTGTAAAGCTAAAAATATGTACTGTGAGCTGTTATTTTTGTAGCACGGCAGTGATAGCACTGCCTTCCCTAAATAGCCATAATGTGTTTACTCAGATGAAAAATTAGAAAGGAAATTTGGATCAATCACAGTTTTATTAGAATATCCATTACAAATATATATATGTATGTAGTCAAACTTTCAAGTTTACT
This sequence comes from Manacus vitellinus, assembly GCF_001715985.3. Taxonomy (NCBI): domain Eukaryota; kingdom Metazoa; phylum Chordata; class Aves; order Passeriformes; family Pipridae; genus Manacus; species Manacus vitellinus. The sequence goes on along the minus strand of NW_021940917.1, from coordinate 6,581,011 downwards.
AATGTTTGCTTTTGATACTGTGTACTATTCTTGAACTAAATCACTTTTATTTTTCAGTTCCATCCCTGCTTTATTTCAGCATTTGTTTTCTGTATAGCATTAGACTGCATGCCTGTGGACACCAATGGTTCACCTATACTCAGTTGTAGGACAGGACCTGCTGGTAACTCAGGTTAATGCTAGTTACCCATAGAATTAACTCACAGCATCACACGGAGAAAATGGTAGAGGATAAAATTTCCTTGGTAAATCTGTGTGTGCTTGCAATAAATTTCTGTTCCTCATGAGTTCTTGCAGTCAGAGAGGGATGCCCTAATATCCTGGCTCTAACACAGTTACCTTGTCTGACACAAGGCAAGCCAATTGTAGTTATTTAAAATATCACAAAAATCTCTCTTTTTTAAGGCTCTACACTGATCATTAGGGATTTAGTGTCACATTTTTGGGAGTAGCAAAATTGTGTACTATGTTCTTTATACTGTAATTTGTTGTCTAAATAGATACTGAAATATCTTGAAAGCTGACAGTAGTGGGCTCTCCACTCTTCAGCTACTTAACAGCAAAAACAGGTTAAGTACAAGCTTTTCTGTCTTCTCATGAGAACCAGGAGTATTCACAATACATTTGTAAATATATAAAGTGTTAAAATGTTATGTGGTATAACCAACAGAAAGGCAAGTTTTTATAGCACTAAGAGGGCAATAAACCACTCTATTTTTGGCAGACTCCACAGTTCTCTTTGAGTCAAAATTTTACATTAACATCATGTCACACTGCCTCTCTCCTATGGTTTCTCCTGAATTCCTGAGGCATCACGCTTCGTACCTCTTTTATGGAATTGCATTCCTAAAGCACGTAGAGTGCTTTCCCTCTGTAGTTCTTGTGACAGCCAGCATAAACATTTCACCATGCATAAAAAGGTGTTGAATTCTTATTTTGCAGCAGCTCTCTCTGAAGTTGTTGGCATATGAAAGGTTCAATCCCCAGGAAGGACTGGACTTATAATGTACTTTTGCTAGCATATCTGTTATAACGTTATCTTTTAGTCCCATTAGTCCCATTTTCTTGTTTTACATCTCCCTATTCTTTTCCAGATACCTTTATTTGCTTTAAAAGTTCAATTCTACAGAAAACTGAGTGACTCATAGACCTTTCAAAAAAGCTCTGGTGGTCATCTCCGTGGGTGACATGCTAGGGAAAACAAAGAGACTACAAAAATTATTTACCTTTGCCCTAAATAGTTAAAATTAAATTTTAAAGTTTTATTTTGTGACTGGCAGTAGAGTTAGGAAGGTTTTGGTAGATGATATTAAAGCTATAATGCTCTGTCCTACAGCACAATTCACAGGCATGTCTGCCTGCACCTTCATGGTATTTCACAGAAATAAATGGCTTTTTACAGAGGTACATACTTTGGTACCAAAGGGTTTGAAGGCAGAGCAATAATGTAATGGTAAACGTAAATGCACTGGGGAGGTGGGGTGGCAAGGAGATTGGGAGATAGGAGGGAGAGCTAAATGTGTATTGTGTCACTGTGGTTTGGCATCTCATATTAACTTCTTCCTCCCAGACTCATGTTAGCTCCCCTTGAATGTCTACTTGTGCTGTGTACGTATTTTATTTAATTTCTATTTCTATTTTATGTCCAGGGCTAAGTTTGACTTTGATACATTAGTAGAAATCCAAAGTGAACGCCACTGAAATGATCAGGGTTATTCTGGAATTACACCACAACATGTTAGATCAGAAACTGCCCCCCGACCCTCACCTTGTGAAAGTGTTTTCTTCTGTGACTGACTACTTGACAGGAAATGAGTCATCTTAGACTTCCTATGGTAAAGGAAGTGTTATCATCACTTTATGCCTGAATATGGTTATTAGAAATGTGAAATTTGTAAGCGGTTTTCAAAAGTTCAAAAAGTTTCCAACCATCCTTAGGAACTGTGTTCTGAGAGGAAGAGCTTTACACTCCTGATCAAGTAAAGTCCAGGTCATTATGATGTTTTTCCTGTCCAAAAATCTAAGAAATTAAATAATTGTCTGGTTTTATTCTAGGATGCAGGATCTAACAACTTGTTTCAGAAACACTAGCAAGTTACACTTCATGAAAGGCTTTCTATGTGAGACATTTCAACATTGATATAAATGAAATACTGCAACTACTACTACTAGTACTAGTAATAATAATGTCAATAATAAATCCTTTTTGCACAACTTCTTCCTTCTCAAGGCAAGCGAAAGGGGTCCATTTGTGTATTGTATTGAATTCAGTGGTCATTCCAATAACTATTTCCCACTAATAATACAAATTTGAAGCAGTGGTATGAGATTACATAAAACAGAATTTAAGACAATAAATCAGACAAGAATGGCTTTTTGATCTTTACTGCAATGAATGTGACCCATCTATGTTGTTATGCTTAGGACAAAGTCTTCCTCTTGTCAACTGAACATTGTCAAAAGTAAATTAACAATGAATGTGCTTTGTAGTAGATTACAAAAAGAACCAACTTATTTGATATTGGCTACAGGCTTTTAAGAAACTGCAGCTAAATTCTTATTCTCCTGTATAAACACATTGTAGAGTCTAGAAAATACATGCTTACATTTAATTATCTAGCTTTTTTTAATACAGTCAAATGTCACATTACCTTTTTCTATCAAGTTTAGATGCACGTTATTGAAAACTCAACATTTTTATGAAAAATAAATATCTGAGTATTTTAGATACTTATGGGGGGGGGGAGGGGAAGATTAAAACAAACAACACAAAGCCCTCCAAAAACTTTAAGGAGTAAATTCTTCTTTTAAGAGTAAAGATTAAAATAAGGTATCACTATTTGCCTTATGTTGTTACCTCATACAAGCAAAGAAGAAGGCACATGGGCTGGTCATGTTATATTCCCAGTGTCCTACTACTGTATAGCTCATGCACCATGACCTCTCTTGTTCAGATGCCTACTATAAGAACTACAGTTTAAAGCAAAAGCAGAAAATGGTAACACAATATATATCATTAGGAGAATGTTGTTCCTCAGTGGAAGTGCTTCAGTTTTCATATGTTGAATGCAGAATAGTCTTACTTTTCTTCTGAAATCATTGGCAATATCATTAACAATACTATAAGTAAACTGAGCGGCTTTTAATGATGATGGAAAATTAAAATTTTGTAAATTTTTTATGATTAAAATCTATGATTTTTTTCAGTCTCTAAATATTTCAAATTTTTTTTTAAATTTCAGCACAGACATAACTAATATGGAGAAAAATATAATATTTGTATTTCCAATGTTTTCAGGCTGAAAACTTCAGAATATTTCACAAACATAGAGCAAATAATTCCCTTGTGAGGCAAAAGTACAATTAATGGGCAAGGTGCGTACTACATTTCCTGCTTCATAGGACACTCCCCTACATCAAAACTAGAATAGATAAAAAAATCCCAATTCAAAATTTCAGAAGTTTTTTCAATAAAAATGAAATCATGTATTCAGAGTTTAACTATTTAAAATAAAAAGGAGATATGCAAAAAATCTATTAATTTCAAACACTAGAAGTAAAACAAGATTTAATCAAGCACATAGAAATCAAAGTAGTGTGATACTTAATCTCTTTTTTTGTTTTTCTAGTTAGGTGCGAAATAAAATAAAGTTTTAACAAAAGAATTACTTTCACCACACAACCTCAAATCTATATCATTCTGATAATCTGTAATTATACAATGACTGATTATTTACTGGGTAGTAAAAACAACAAGACAGGACTAATTCTTACTCCCCAGCTTTGTTATTCTTCAGTTGGTAGCTTTCACCTGTTAATATCACCAAGCTTTGTCAAGAATAGTGTTATCAGAACAATTAAATCTCAGCTTGATTTCCAACAAACATAAATCAAAAAAAAAAAGTATAGTGGGCAGAATCTATTATACTTTGTTTGGCTACCACATAAAACAAAACCTCATTGAAACCAACAAATTTAACAATCATTTCATTATCTGTTCATACTTTAAACCAAAATCAATTTAGCTGCTGTGTATATGTCTGTCTTATGTGTGCACACACAGGAGGTTGGCTTTTGCTAATCAAAGAGATTCCTTCTCTTCTAAACAACTTTTCCTTCTGTTTGTTCATACTGAGAGGTCATAATCCCTAGTGGTTTTAGGTATAATGTGTTGCTATGGGAATGACCGTGGTGTTATAAAAGGAGGATTATGACCTTTCACTATATAAAAATGTTAGGTTTCTATTACCTTCTTGAATAGCACTGAAGAATTTTCATTTCAGTGTTGGGAGTTATCTTTTCTAAATGGATGTAGGGCTAACTATCCATGTAGGTGATAAGCGTTATCCCTAGTTATTACTGATTGTGCCAATGCTTTGATTTTCAAAAGATAATGAATAACTTAATAAAAAACTGTCAATGGATGAACTGAAGCCTTTAACCGAGCAGTGAAAGGCTTTGACTGCTTAAAAAGGATTTATCTGTACATGATAGAGGCTGAAGAATTACCAGTAAATCCTGGCAAAAAATAATATAAAACATAGCAGGGGAAAAACAGGAACGAGTTTTATACGTTTTTTAATTAATGCAGATTTTCATGTTGCTTCATTTTCTCTCATTATATGGCTTAGGATTAAAGAAAGAAACAAGCCATCACTTGACTGCTTATTGCAAGACATCCCTGGCCTTGACTGATAATAAAAAGGAGTGAATGGTATGAAGCCTACGGAACAAGGCTCAATCATTCCCAGCAATTACTGTGTCTTATTGATAACTTGCAGCTCTATCCTGCAAATGCCATCTCTGGAACAAAGCCTGTCACAGATCAGACTGAATCCATTAAAAAAGCTTTGATTAACATGTCCCTAGGGTGTGCTGGGGAAACTTTTTACGCCAAATGACAGCCTATTGCTACTGCTTCTGAATTGTCCTGCAATACTCTTGTGTTTTAATCTAGTGCACAGTTTAAATTAAAAAACAGCAATGACTTTGTGTGACCTAAATACGAGCTGCTTTTATTCATTGTGGGATTTATCAACTGCTTGCAGATTAAGTGTTCAGAGAAGTAACAATTAACCTTACTGTATGTTAGCTAATATTAATTATATATCTCCTGTGCTTTCTTCTAGTGTACATGTGCCCAGCGAAAGGGTCATATTTAATGTGCTCTGTTTAGTGGACAAGAAGCTTTGTACTTGTCTCCCCTTGAAAACAAATTGTTTGTATTTGACAAGCATAACATCAACAATGTTGGCTTTCTTTAGCAGGAGCTGACATTGATGTGTAAATGGATTTCACTCCTTTTAAAAAAGACACACAAAAGCTCCATCTTTCTGGCCTCAGATTTCAAGAGGGCAAGGAATTGCCCTCTGCACACCCAATCATTTTCCCATCATCCACTGGGGAAAACAGCCTTTATCTATTGTGGATATTATTTTTTTTACCCTGCCGTCCCTTGTAAGACATATGTTGAATAGTATGTGTCAGGATCAGCAGGAAATAATACATTACGTATGAAAAAAATTGATTCCCTTATACTCCATAAAAATACATATTTAAAAGCACCTGCATGTATAAGAAAACCTTACCAGAAATCTGTTTGACATGACGTGCTACAATCTAGGAAAGAAGCAGAAGAGAAAAACCTCATCCTGTTCACATTCAGGTCACTGTTAAAATCACATTAAACCAATGTTAAAAAAGAGCTAAATCCACAGAGAATCATGTGTCAAAATGCAGAACCATTTGACACATTGGTCATTTGTTTAGTGCCAATTCAAATTTCCTGTGTGCTAAATCTTTAATGAGGGCTAGTTCTCTTAAGCAATACCTGGACTCAAGCTCACCAAGACCAGAGGGGAGCAGTTGCGCAAGACAGGGAGAGCAGCTGGGAGATGCCACAGGCCTTGCCCTTCTCTTGGGCACAGCTTGTGTCTGAGGTGGATGCAGGGAAGGGAGGAGGGATGCAGGCAGCAGCTCACTGAGCACTGTGACAGCTCTCTGCCAAGCAAAACTCTCCCAGAGAAGGGGTGAAAGAGGAAGACAGAGATAAGCATTGCTTCAATTTTTTTTAACATCCTCCCCTATCTTCAAAATTGCATCACAAAATGAAATGAGGTATAAAATATCTCTGCTAACTAGTAAACTTTTGATGACTGTACTGGGATCATGGTAGAGAGAAGCTAGCAAGAGCCTGTGCCTTTGAGAAAGTTAAAGAGCAATAATCCTCTATCCATCAGCGTTTAAATCTGAAGATAACGGTGGGGAAATAAATACATTTGTCAGCTACCCTTCAGGTAATACTGCTAGTGCTATTTCATGGCTGCAGCACCTTCTTCTAGCTTTTCACAGCTCATAACAGCAATTCCAAAAGGGATTAATTTTCCAGGAATTAGGACAGTCAGCACAAAGACATAGCCATCTGTCTCTAGTTTTCCTTTGAATGTCTCCATGTTTATGGTTATGGTTATGCATTTCTAAAGGATGTGCATGCAGATGTTGACTTAAAGTGTGTTTTACAGTGTGCAGGAGCTGACACCATAAATCTAACAAAAGACAGAGCAGAAACAGAGACACTTATCTGCTGGGAACAAGTCTGAATAAATATGTAGGGCTCTCAGAAAATAGGTGCTATTGCTGCTGCCAATTTGTGCTATTCATATAAAATGATAGGGCCATATATTTTACTACCCTTGACAATGTTATTTGTTGACTTTGTAGATTGACCACCTACCTCTTCTTGACAACAATTGTCTAAAGCCTTTCTATACAGGATAATTGTGACTACAAATGTGCTTTCAGTGCCTCTATTACCTTCCCCTTAGCAGGTGTAGCACTTTACTGCTTGATACCTCCCTCCCTTTCTGAAGTCTGGCTCCAAGCCTCCTTTGTTTCAACCCAGATGCCAGCCTCTATTTAACTATTCATTAAAAAAATAAAGAACACCCCACCTCCAACCATCTGGAGTAGAACTGGTAGGGGAGGGTACTCATTTCTGTACCTTTTTTAACTGTCTTAAAGGTGAAAAGATTTGTCAAATCCATTAAAGACCTACCTTAGATCTAATAGACAGTTCACATTGAAAAAGGCTTGTTCAAAAGCTGGTTCAAACAAAGGCAACAGAAGAGAGAAGGAACATGCACAAGGGGCAAAATGGTTTGGGAAATATAAATCTACCCAATTATAATTCAAACAAAAACAAGTAGAAACCATACTCTGCTGAGGCACTATTGGCCAAGCATCTCGGTTTTGCATTCATGCATAATTAAGCTTTAGACAGCTGCAGTCTTCTCCTGTGTGACAGGGCACAGGATATCACAATACAAAGTAAGATACATATTAGTGCCTAAAAGAGATGGGTTTATATTCAGATACAGCACAAAAACAAATAAACAAACAAATGAAAAAACCAAACAAATAAGAACAGCAAAAGAAAAACACCATGGAAGATGTTGGTAAAATGAGATTAACAGAATTCCCCTCCTGCCCTCACTGTGTTGGGTATATATTTCCACAGTGTATTACATCAAAACAAGCAAGAACATTAAACAAGTTTTAACACACAGTTTTTGCAATTAAAGTGATATTTTAAAAATCCACACCTATATTTTAATATATTGTGACACACAGATGGTAGCTTCCAAGGAGATTAAATATGCAAGAAAGATAAATTCTCTCAGTGGGATTTTTTACCGAACATTGTCTTGCTTATAGGAGCTGGTTCCTTTCCCTATTACAAATCACAGTTGACATAAAGGCTGAGAAGGCGATGTACTGTGATGCCAGTCACTGACAGACAGACCTCTGTTAATAGTTGCCCCAGCTGTGATGATCTCTGTGATGATCTCAGAAAATATTGTCAACTATAGAGAATTTGGCTACCTTTTTACTTGTCTTTCTTCGAGACTACTTCAGTTCAGAAAAAAACTGTAATTTTGTGTCCTGCTAATTGTATTAAACCTCTGAAAAAAATTCTGCTTTCTAAGCTGAGTATAAATCTTGGTTATAAAGGGATAGAGAGAAGGGATAGAGAATAGGTTGCATACCAAAAAAAGGAAATATATTCCATTTTACAGGCTCAGTATTTTTGTAAAGATACCATTTGTCTATTTGACATGGGATCAAAGTTGCTTCTTGGCAAATTTTAATGTGATTAATCACACATGGATGGGAAATGTAAAGTCATAATAGCCTGGGGACAGGACAAGTACAACTCAGTTTGTACTCAGTTCACCCTTCTGAATGAAACCACATAAATGCAAAATAAAGATGTAAAGATCTGCACTTCTATAGAAGGCAACATAAACAGTTTTGGTAGCTTTTCAAGGAATCCTAAATAAAGATTCGACTACTTAGTGAAAACAAAGCAGAACTGAACATGAGAGGCTGTAAGAACTACATAGTCCTTAACTATAAGATGGCAAATGACTAGGGCTGAATTTGATACCTAGCAAGATCTGGGTCACTGTCAATGACAGTAAGTTTGAATGCTTTTTCTTAACCTCAGTAACAGAAAACTAAAAAAAAATCTCTGTGTCTGAGATATGTTTCTTTTTTTTTTTTACAGTGTAAGTTTATCAGAGCCATGAAGATGTGACTTTACTTCCTTTCCCCTGATGCCCAAATAATTGCATATTTATAGCAAACTATTATAAAGATGTGTTCTTTGTTTTCCTACTCAGTCTTCTTTTTTTCCTTATCCTCACAGATGCTGGTCTAGAACAGCCAAGACAAAAAGAGCAGCACAGGGTGAAGTTAAGGTTAATCTCATTTGTACCTTTGATAATTATTTTATCAGATCTGCTTATTCTGGTCAGCCATAATTCCTCTTCGTTTCATCTTTGTCCTTTTAGTGCATGATTTTCTAAGTACTCACTTTCCAAGAGTAACTGAAACAGAGTTCTTGAGAATATTATGCATTTTTAGGGTCTTGAGTTTTGAGAATGTTGGGTCCTGGTTTGTGAAGCAAACACAACAATTTCCAAATAACCTTCTGCCGAGTTGTGGAATCAGAATGTTTTATGCATTAGGAGGTTTAATATAGCTTGACTACTCTTTGAAGACTTGGATTAACTTCTTGGATGTTAAAACTATATTCACTGTGGTTTCTCTGTGTGAGAGAGTTTAGGTGAGAACTGACAAAGCTATTACAAGGTATGTAGAAGGAAACTTAAAATGGAATAATCAATCATATTACTTTCCACCATGAGGGAAGTAATATTCACTTTTTGTTGGAGGAGATAAAGATCAATGGGAGCGATACGAAGCCTGGAGACGAATTTATAATCCCTGAATGGACTTTTAATATACCGGATTTGACTCTTAATACTGATTATGACACTTACTGGACATGACAGTTGTACCCCAGTTATTCCCCAGTTTATAGTTGTAATGTTATGCTGTTTTATGTACCCCCTGTTGTTGTTTTTAAAAATTGTCCACCATGTTGTCCCCTTCTTCTTCCCTCAGTTTTCCCGCCTTTTCCCTGTTTTCCCGCTCCTCTGCCTGCCATTGGTTGGAGTTTGGTGCAGTGCAGAGGTAGCTCTCATTGGCCCTTTCCCCCGGAGATATCCAAACTCCTCCCCTCCTTACCTAGTTGTCCAATTACCATGTTTCCCCAGTTGTCAGTCCCATGCTCCTCCCTAGCCCAAGTTCCTCCCCTTCAGCCTACCCTATTTAAGTCCTGGAGTTCTCTGAATAAAGGGACACTGCTTCACCGACCTTCTACCGTGTGAGAGCCCCTTTGTGCAGTGCCCGATCCTTTTCCCTTACCCCAGCGGGTCGGGACAACTTTTGATCTCATACTTTCTGTGGCAATTGAATTCTTCTTTGCAAGATACTTAAGGAAAAGTATCTTGCAAGATACTGAAGGAAATTCTTCTTTTGCAAGATACTTAAGGAAAATTGAATTCTTCTTTGCAAGATACTTAAGGAAAAGGCATAAATTTATATGATTACTCATGTTTTAGCTCTATTCATGTGTTAAAATACATATGTGTGGCTGAGCTGAGTAGACCCACACAGATGAATTTATTTCAAATACAAGGTAATTAACAAGAAGATAAATTACACAGATCAATAGTTTTCATCTAAACTGCAGGCATGCTATTCATTAGATCATTATTTATTTCACTGCCTTCACACACAGCAAAGAACAAACATGCAAGACACTACACATGAACAGTTTCAACACACCACTGTATTTCTCCTAGGCATTTCTTGTCTCTTTTTCCATTGGACAGAGCTTACCAAATGCTATGCCTGAGAAACTTACTGAACCAGTGCTGACTGCTGCACAGAAGGGATCTCAATAGTCTTGTTCATTTTACCATGTTAGATCTACAGGAAACTAGACCCTTAACAAGATTACCTCCAGATGCACAGTTCAGTCAAGAACTATTTACCTCAAGTCATGATTAAATCCCCTAGAGAATAAATTAATGAAATAGTAATTCCTGTACTTCTACTGAGAGTCTCTTCTCATTGCTGCCTCCATATTTTCATGCAACACTTATCTTATTGTGAAACAACAATAAAAAAACCCGATAAAAAACTCCTTTGCCTCTACATTTATTTCTTTTTTTTTTTTTATTTGCTCACAAACACTTAAAATAAAGAGATTTCTCATTCTGAACATGGCAGACCTTTCTTTTTCTCCATTAAATAAGGCAGTTTCAGTCACACCGTGTGATCAAGAATTGGTACTGTTAGGTGTTAAGTGACATATTTGAAGATGATGGACAGAAAACAATCTCTTACTTAAGATAGCTATATAAAATTCATTTTCTGTAGTCAGGTAGCAGAAACACAATTGTATTTTGAACAAAACCAGAACCGCACAGTCCAAAGAGGTATTGTTAAAGCAAATAACTGAAGACAGTCCCATGTGGTGGAGCTCCATTTGCCTGCTGGTCTTTGAGACAAGAAGAAAGATGAAAAAAATCTTCAACAGTGAGACATATCCATGAAAGCAAAAGTTCAGAAGGAGATACCTTTTGGACAGGATGTCAGCCACATCCTGGTATTGGATTCCTCATTTATTAAAGAAAGCATGACTAGATATTGTCTGTAAATAGAATAGATTACAAAGAGATATGTACCTCCCTGGTTAAGTTTTCCTCTTTTATAGAAACAATCTGCCAAGTTCAGACTTTGCAAAGTACTACAAAAATAGTATAGAAAAAAAACCCTCCTGTGACTCTTCTGCTGTTCTCTTTCACTCATAAAGGAAAATAGAGCCTTCTTTTTTTGGCAATGAACACTTTTAAACATTGCAACATAGATCAAATTTTATGGGTCTGTGTATGCATGAGAAAAAGAATGTTTATACATATTATGTGGTGAATAATTCATAAGTGTTACTTGATATAATTATTTACTATTATTTCTGTTCCTATTATTCAGGAGGTCCCTAGGCTGCAAAATACTGGAGGATGGGAAAGTCATCTAGGAACATATAAAATGCTCTTCTTTTACTCTTCACACATCACCTATTGAAGGCAGTTTACTGGTAGAGACAGCTACATAAAGGCAATGCACATGCATTCTGTGGTATGCCTGCTCCCATGCGAAGACATAACTTTGGTTCCTTTCTTTTTTCCTTAGATGAAATTTGTTTAGAATCAACAAATATGAATGTTTTGGGGCTTAAAATAAGCAATGCTGTTCATGATCACCCAGGTGCACTTATTAAATGAAAAGCTTTTGGAACAGTTTTATGTAGTGTTTTTGCTGCATGTTTTCTTATGCATAATTATTAGACTTCTTGCAGTAGTGATAGCCATCCCAATCACTTCGTTTTTTTCATTTTGACTTGTTCTTTTTGTACTTCCTGGAAAGTTCTGTGTGGAGACTATACCAGAGCAGGCTTCTGCCTGTTTCACTCAAGGAAGCTTCTGAGTTGCTCTGTGTCCCAGTCTCAGTAGGATTATGAAGGAAGCCTTCAAAGGCTATTTTCTGCAGATCCAGGATGAGTAGATTGTTCATTGGATGTAGACCTTTTCACAGCCCTCATAGACATTTCTATCCTCCATAAGGGGCATTTATCACCTTATAAAAGGGATAAAAAAGGGAGACTCAAGAGGCACTCTCTATTTTGGATTAATTTTTACCAAACACAAAGCGCATATGCTCAGTACAAAACATTAATGTGATTGTAAGTAGTTAACTAGTATAGTTTTAACTACAAATGACTGGTCAGCATTACACACACCACATCGCAATCAGCATTCAAGGGCAGCATTTTTTCGGGGAGAAGGACTTGAAGGTGTTGGAGGATGAGATGTCTTGGCAATGTGTTCTTGCAGCCCAGAAAGCCAACCCTATCCTGGGCTGTATCAAAAGGAGTGTGGGCAGCAGGGAGACGGAAGTGATTCTGTCCCCTTACTCTGCTCTTTTGAGACCCCACTTGAACTACTGTGTCCAGCTCTGGGTTCCCCAAGCAAGAAGGATGTGGACCTGCTGGAGTGAGTCCAGAAGGGGGACCTTGAAGATGATCACAGGTCTGGAACACCTCTCCTATGAAGATAGGCTGAGAGTTGGAGTTGTTCAACCTGGAGACGAAAGGACTCTAGAGAGATCTTATAGCACCTTCCAGTGCCTAGAGGGAGCCTACAGGGAAGCTGGAGAGGTCTTTTTACAATTACGTATAATGATAGAACAAAAGGCAATGTCTGTAAGCTGAAGGAAGGTAAATTTAGACTATATATCAGGAAGAAATGCTTTGCTGTGAGCATGGAGAAGCACTGGAACAGAGTGGTTAGAGTAGCTGTGGATGCCCCAGCTTCAGATGGATGGGGTTCTGAGCAACCTGGTCTAGCACAAGGTGTCACTGCCTGTAGCGGAGAGATTAGAACTAGATGATCCTTACGGTCCCTTCCAACTTAAATCATTATATGATTCTAGGATTCTATGGTCAAGTCAAATAATAATCCGAATTCACAGTGGAAAGGAGTGCTCAGTGTAACTGCGACTGCTTCTATTTATGAACAGCTGATGCTTACTTTGGCAGTATATGTGGAATTTTGTATCTTTCCCCTCCCTCCCCCCCTTGCTGTACACATCGTCTGTTAAATGGAAATTACAGTTACAGTGTGATCCTCGTCTTGTGCACTTCTTCCACATTATTTATTTCACAGACTTCTTCTTCAATAAAGTACCAGAAAATCATTAGGGATTTAATCTTTCCATAGTAAAACCAATACTCTGTTTTGAACCAAAATAAATTACCTTTTTAACATATTTAATATTTGTGAGTCCTAAGAAAAAAACAGCAGCCTAGGTGGAGAACTACACTTCTAGAAGTAGTTAATATTAATTTTTATGCGGTGTATCTTTCCTATTTGTTGCCATTTTACGGATAATTAATGAAAAGTATTAAAACTACTAATATGGAAAAAAAATTGGAAAAGGACACAGCTTGATCCAATTCAGTATTTCAGCAAGCTGAATTGTTATAACCACTGAGTTCATTAGAAGAGATTAAAGACTGAACACAAAGACAGAATAAAGATGTGCTTTTTATATGTTTGATCACATCGCAGCTTCTAATAACTTCACGATTTTATCACTGTGTTTTCCACCCTGTTATTTTGCTTTACAGAAGGTAATCTAAATCTTCTTGGAACCATTCCCATTTCCTGGATTACAGTATCATTTTGTGTGAGTTAATTTAATATACTGTGCTGAAATGTGGCAGTACATGAAGACATGGTAGAGATGATATGACTCCTCCTTCCTGAAGAAGTCCAGCTTCAGGAAATATGTTTCTATCTTCTGCTGAGCTGTATTCCTTATATCATGAACTATAATCTTGCAGTTAGGCCAAAACTATTCACTGTATGTTATATATTCAAATAAATTTATAGACATTTCCTCTTGTAATACTCATTTCCCCTTTAAAAAAAGCTTCAAAACCTATAATGAGAGGGGCCTTTTGGAAAATGGATTTTGATTGCAAAGACACTGTCCTGCTTTAGACTCTAAACACGAACTTTCCCCATAAACAACAAGTTTTTTGCTCAACACTGTGCCTGGAATGTCTATCACTGTAGCAAAATTCCACAAGGATATAGCTTGTTGGAAACCAAGATCTTTAATTAATACAATCGTGAGGTAATACTCAAACGAGAAGGAAAAATTACTGAAAAAGAACTCCTATTGATATTAAAGGGATTTTTGCATGCATATTTAAGTGTCACTTCTAGTCAACAAACTCATGGCCCTGTTAACCCTACTGGTGAAGTTTAAGAAGGCTCCCAACTAATCGTTTAATCATTACTGCAATTAGATTTGTAAGACTGATTGGCACATCAGTTAACAACAGTGATGAAAGGGCCTTTGCCTTCAAATGAAATGAAAATTGGTGACTCATAGGGATTAAATTCTATATCCCCCCTTTTACCTCATGCCAGTATTAAATATAAAGGTTTTTTTTCTGAAACTAAACCATAACCTGTAGTGAAGGGCTGAACTAGAGCATTATAGTTGTTCTTTAATGTTCCTGGTCTCAGAGTGGTGAAGTGAAACCAGAATACTGGCTTTTATAACTTAAAAATTATGATTTTATACTTCATGTCTACAAAAAATGTACCAAGAATATAAAGATGGAGTCCAAGCTGCCTATGGCACAGACATTGAATTGCTTACATATTTCACTTAGTGAGTGCAAAAGCTTTAAAATATGTATGCTGCTATTGCACAGCTCATTCTCCAAAACCAACAGATTTTGAACAGATAAGAATGACATTAATAACGATTCTTTTTCAGAACCTGACATCTTTCAGTGACAATATCTGTAGCTACCCCACACAGACCTCAGCTCAGACTTGTTTTAAATTCTCAAGCACACTGGAGAGTATCGCTTTCATTAACCTCATCCATATAGCTAATGTTAGCAATAACTTTATATCTAGGTGGAGAGTGTAATGCTTTATTGAGATTCACAATAAATGGTACTTTTGCCAAGAGTGAGAAAATGGTCAATTATATTCCATTAATTCTCCCATCTCCCTCAAACAACTAATCCTGAAGGCTTCTTGACTCTGTTTACATTAGATGAATTTCCCATCACAGACCACATTATTTCTTCTCTCATACTGTAAGAGACGCCAGTGTGCTCTCCTGTACAGTTCATTATCTTCCAGCAGACAAGGCAGGAATTTGGTGCACAGGTAAAGCCCGTGTTTCTCTGCTTGCTCTTGCAAGTTTACTAGGGTGAAAAATAAATTATGATTTACTGTCAAAGATCATATAGGTCTAGCTGTAACACAATGCTTTTGGAAGCAGATAACCTTCTATACTCCTCATTTTGACAAGAAGAAGAATACAGCTGTTTAGACATAAAGAAAGAAATAGGCAGTCTCAATTCCAACGGCATTCTGCAAATGTAGGGACCATGAATACGTTCTGTGTTTGGGCAACATAAAATGGTTTGATTGGTAGAAAAGTTTGTTTACATAATTTTGTTTCTTATGACGGACTTTGATTTTGACATTGCATGACCTTGCTACCTTTCACATCCTCATAGGACATTGTAGAAGGCTTGTGTGGCTGAACTGGCCCAATTATCTTAGAAAAGCCAAGCTTGAGATCTGAATAGAAGTTTTAAGTGAGGTGTGGGGGGAGACATCTCATTTAACACTTAGTAGGCATCTACAGCTGAAGTAGTTATCCATACACTCTATGTAATCAGTTAAGGGAGAGAGTAATTTCCAAGGCTTCCTTAATCTAACCCTAGTGGAGATTAAAATTCCTGAAATGAGTAAGCACAACGACTTGTTTCTCTGCAGTGCTTATAAGACATGTCTAGGGGACAAATTCGGACATGTTTGCGCTATAGAAGTTGAAAGTAGCTGAATGTTACTTGCAGATACAGTTACTAAAAGGCACCAGTAATGAGAAATCAGGTTTCAGAGCAGCTGAGGTGTCACATGGACATCACCAGTGTGGTCAATGGGAAATTTATTCTATTGACATGGAAGATGGGAGGCAACCCAGGTTAGGCACTGTGTCATGAGGGGTGATCCATACTTGATAAACCTTCTTCACATACTGTTTTTCATCACTACAAAACTTACTTATTGTTTTTGTACTATGACTATCAAGGCTTATCAAGACTATGAGGAGCAAGACCTCATTAACTAAAGTTCTAATAAATTTTTGGAGAATTATGTATAGTACTCATTCCTATTATGGATTTTGTTTAGGAATAAGTGCACTATTCTTCCCATGGAACAGTGGTAATAGTCCTTTCACATTTATTAAAGAGTCCTTTGTTTTTTGTCACAAGAAAAAGAGTATTTCCCTTTCGCATATTTCCACAACAGATTTGACAAAAAAGGTTTAACATCAGAAAGCCACATTTGTTACTGCTGTAATGTAGTTCATATTACTACCAGGATTAGTGTAACAATGACAACTGAAATATTTTGACGCTGACATTTATCTTCTGTCATAGAGGCACAGCAATAATTGTCATTGTTTCTGGAAAGCAATTGTTATTTTAAAAAACAAAACACGCTTACATGGATAATCAGAAGTTATCTTCCCTTGCCACAAAAATAAAAAAGCCTGAGATTTCACTGAGTATCACTAAAATGATTTGTAATTTGCCTCAGGCCCAAAATAAACACTGCAGTTAAAATTCAGACTAAACATCAGAGTGGGATGGTAAAAAAAAATAAAAATCAATACAAACGCTGAAAAAAACACTACTTACAATAAAGACTGGAACTTCCATTCTAGGAAGATGAGTTTGACTTGAATGAAAGAAAAAAAAAATTAATTGAAATAAGAACTATTTTAGCTTGTTCTTAGCTTTTGTTCTCACTTTCAAAACCTAAGCTGTTACAGAATCAAGATTTTATTGAAAGTTAGTTAAACAGCACCATCTTTCTAAGTAAATATTTAACTCCTGGAAGAAGGTTTAATGAAGGCTAGTAGGATTAACTTAAGAAAATACCCATGATTGGAGTGATTATTACAATTAAACCCATTCATGTCAGAGTTCTATGGTTCCATTAGATAGTTTTACCAAAGCTAGTGGGATTAATACAAAAGAAATGCCCAAATTTGAGGTCATTATTGCAATTAGAGTTCTACATGTCGACATTTCATGGTTTTATTAGAGAATGATTAATGTTTTTATGCTGGAGTAGGGAGTTTATTGTCTGCTCTAGGCCACATGTCATCTAATCAAAATGTAGCTCTATTGCAATAATATTTCCCTAATTGTTGCAATCAGTTATGTTAAAGCAGCTCTTAACACACTAAAATACGGAAAAGTTTGTTTCCACTCTCGTCAAGTTACAGGTTCCTTTCTTGCCAGAAATATGTTAACTAGCAAGCATTATCAACAAGGTTAACTTTAAATGTGAGACACACAAAGATAAAATGGAATGGACACTGACACTCTTGTTGCCATCTGGACTTGTTGACTGCCTCAGGCCAGTGTCACACAGTTGCAGCACAGACTGATTTCTAAAGCCCCTTTGTGATGATAATGAATTACTTGCTATTCCTTTTCAGTTTGGGTGGAATTTTTTTGTGTGTATGTTTGGGTTTTTTTGTTGTTTTGTTTCTTTTTCTTTTTTTAATGACTTTGCAAAACACTGATTTACTCAGGCAACACAATCGGTGAGAGATGATATGCCAGATTAATCAAGATTCCTGAATTCATATGATGGGACATAACTTGGCATTGCTTCTTATTATGAAAGCCAAATAGTGCAGAATATGTTGTATGGTAATGGAAATGAAGATGGCTTTCTGAAAAACAGAATCCATCACCGTCTGCTCTATTTTTTAAGAAAGCAGTCTCCACTTCATGCTTTGCAAAACCTCTTCATTAAACTTTGCTATTAGAAGAATTGTGTCAACCTTAAAAGGCAATGAAAAGTATGAAAATTGAAGTCTGTTTTTTAACTGGTGTTTTTAACCCTTCTCCGCCCCAAACTGTAGTGAAATAATTTCAAAAATACAACTCACTGCAAATTCCTATGTTCAAAAGTCACAAATGAAGATACCATAAAAATAACAGGATTGACTCTAAAACAATCACAAGAAATTTTAAAAATATATTTATTTTTATTCTTTCTGTCTTCCAATTTTTGAAACTCTTGAGTATTGCCATACCTTTTAATGTAAATGCTGTATGACTAAGTATTCTGATTTCTGTTGCAATACTAATCACACAAGCCAAAGTATGATTTGGGTATTTGATTGCACATTACACCAACCACTGGTGAAAAACTATGGGACTTCTGCCTGTCCTGTCCATCAGAATAGGTTCTTTATCAGGTCTACTGCAAGGATATCTCTCTGCAAGGATATAAAATCCTACTTCTCCTACTACCTTTAATCTCCTTTCTCCTACCTTTTTCAAACTGCTATATTCTTCTTTTTCCCACTTTACACTCCTTCACACTGTCTCAGCTCTCTTCTTAGAATTTCACAGCCCACATGTTCCCAAGCCCAAGTTTTGTTCATGAAGTTACATTTCTTTTGGTCTGCACAGTCCACATCCCAGACACTCCTTGTATAGTCTGTGCTCCATCAGTGGCAGTTCCCCATGTCTTGCTTATCCCTTTATCACACTGCCTTCCTTCAGGTCCTGAACTCTGACATTCACAGGACCACTTCACTATCACTTTCTTTTGAGATGCTGATGGGTTTTCATACCTCCCACACTGAGATGCTTTTTCTGTTTCCTAATAACACTTTGCTTCCTTGTTTGCCTTCCCTGCCTTTTACTTTGCTCTCTTTTACTGCTATTTGGCCTCCCTATTTGTTCTTTCGCACACTTCCTCCTGAATGTTATAGGCCTCTCCTCTCTGCTTCACACTGCTTTTCTCCTCTTGGGTGTTCATTATTCAAATGACCAGCTTCTTGGGAAGCAATGGGCAGAGTTCTAAGATGACATATTGGCAGAGCTAGCACTGAGAATGTAATGATAGCTGATGCACTGTGGTTCCAGAAAATCACTGACTATGTGACAAAACCCTGTCCACTTGTTTTATTTCTCTTTTTTTTTTTATTTTTTGTTTGCTTGTTTTTTGTTTGTTTGTTTGGGGTGGTGTTTTGAATGTTTTTATAGCTTCAGCCAAATGAGAGTACATGCAAAGCCCACTGTACCCTGGAGGATTAAAATCCATAAGTCAAATAAAAATTATGCAGCATTGGTTATTGTGCTCACATTAATCTGTCACTCTTGTGAGTGTTTTGAGGATGAGTCGCGGTCTGTGAAAGTTCAGGTTGGCAACAACACAGTGTTCACAGTATATTACAGGTAGCCTGAAAATTCTTGGAACCAGGGCTCACCTACAAAGGGATCCACAGATGTAATGTTTCCTCAGCTTGCTGGAGTTCTCTCATCACTCTGTGTGAGGCCAGTTACCCTTGTTACTTCAGAGACATAAATCTGTTAATTTCTACCTCTCGCACTTTTCCTTCCTCTTGCATAGGTTAAGGCATTACTTAGAGGGAAAGTTTCAGCTCTGCTCTTTGCTGTTCTTCACATGTAAGCTCTATAGACATCCTTGCTTTCCCTCTTACTTTCCCAGTCAACATTTCTGTGATCTAGTTTGGAAATTCTTGAAGTTTGAAAGTGAAATGGTACATTTGAAACAGGTTACTTTCTCCTTCAGATATGGTGAATTTTCCTGCAGAATTAATCTCTAATGGTTTAACTGCACAGAAATATTGTACTATCTTCTCCTTTATAATGTGATTAAGAATAATTAATAGAGTTTTGACAGCATAAACCTCTGCCTGCAGGTTTACATACTCATAAGTTGTCTGAAGGGATTATTGCTTCGGCTTAAACTATTTCTGTATGGTATAAATTTAACTGAAATTTATAATGTGGACAGAAAGGAGAGTTACATACTAGATGGACATAGTTCATGGCTTATGTCATAGCGGACACAATTATCGGAAATGGTAAAACGTAAGATAACATATATGTCATGGAAATCATTTGCAAACGTCTTCTTCAAGGAGTTAAAACTGGACATATGACTTATTTTGGAATTTGGAACATGCTAAGAAGAGGCAAAAGAAAAACAATAAGCACCACATTGCAGCAATTCATCCTTCATGCCAAGTCCAGCTGTTCTTGTCCACAAGTTAACTATATGCCAGTGACCTAGTAAGTAACAGCCTAATTTGGAAGAAGACAAATTTAGAAGGTTCCAAAATAGTTTGGAATATGGCTGAGACACCAGCTGTAGATTATAGGACCTGGTTAAAACAGCCCAGTGCTACTTGTGCCAGAGGTGTTACCGTCACAGCCACTACATGTGTAGCCCTCACATCTTCAATGAAAAAACAAGAGGCAAACTGCAAAGGTCCAGTGACTATGAACTTAAAAGTTGTAGTGCAGAATGTGCATGGTGTCACCATGTTTTCTGGACATCTAGGTCTGCTAAAGGAGCAGTGGTGTGAAGCAGGAGTTATAATATACCCTTATAGGTAATGCCAGTAGTTTCTTAAGCTGCTCCACTTGTTTCTTCCACAGGTCTCTGCCAAATCTACTCAGATCTTATGTGGTACAAAAATATGATATGGTACAAAAACCGGAGATAAGAACAAAATAATTTCATTTCTATTGGATTAATTGCTTAACACATAGAAGCTATTTTATTAAGATGAAGTTTTACAAACGCTGTTTTCAATGGTAGTGGTAAATGGAAGTGAGTTACTTTACTGTCATGCTGCAAAAGACTGTGTTCGGTGGCTAGCCCACCTGCCTAGCTCTCAGCCATATATCTGCTGTCATGTATGGCTATAATTAATTGTGGGAGTAAAATTGAGGCTGGTTTTCAAACTCAAGCAGTTAATATTCCTGTCTTCATTATGCCAATTTGTCTTACCAAAGCAGCTAATACATCTCTACAAATGGAGATGGGAAAAAAAAAATCAAAGAGAAGAAACTTTTGCTGACAAACTGACATCTGTCAAATGTAATTTGAAATAATAAGCTACCTCATCCTTTGGGAATATTTTTAGTCTAATTATTTTTAAGTCAGAACTTCTGAGTTCCTTTCCCTTCTTTAGCAGTTCACTGATAGCATTTTGTTAATATTGGTTTATTTAGAAATATTGCATCTTATCATACAGGAATGCAACAATGAATGTTTTAAATGGATGTTTTTTGGACTGCTGTCTTGTTTTTCCCTTTCCTTCATGCCTTTCAAGGCATTTTCTGGTAAAAAGAGCTACATCTTTTCTAGACTACTAGTGAGTACTCATGTCTGCTGGACCAGCCTGTTGCAACTGTTTCAAGTGCAAACAAACTGAACATAACTTTTTATGTCATCATTGTAACTTTGTCAGAGGCTTTGTCAAAATCTCTTAATACAGACACTTTTGGGCTTTTAGTTTGAATCTCAGTGTAAGTACAGATAACAGTCTTTAGAGTTGCGTTATGTGCAGCTTGGTTATAGGTCATGTGTTTCAGCACTGGCTTTATTCACCCAAACAGGAAAAACAAAACAAAACAAAACCATTTTACATTTATTTTATTTTAAATTTTCATGCTCAATTTTGCAGCCACAGTGGTATGCTGCGAAATATTGTGCCAGATAAATGGATTTAATGAAATAATCCTTGATTGCTCTCTTTGTTCTTGCTGTACGTGTCAAAAGTAAACAATAGAAAACCTTTTCTCTGTCATGTTACCTCTCAGTAAATTAAGATGAAAAGTGGAATAAGCGCAAATTATAAATGTTATGGTAGGCTTAAAATAACTTTTCCTTGATGTTTGATTTTACTCAGTCTGTATTTTATTTTCTGAAACACAAATACTGTACTACCTTTAGCATTTGGCTAAAGATATATGAAAATGTTCAACATAGAGAACATAATATACCTCAAGCTGGCCAAACCACAAATCACAAGTTAGGACACTTTCTGCACATTTCACTGAAGTCATCTAAACTTCTTCCATCTAGGTAAAGTTTAGCAATAAAAAAAATCTACAGAATGTTAAGATCGTGCAGAAGGATACTGACCATAAATCTCAGGAAAGCAAAAACGACTCCACATCCATCATCAATTTCTAAAGTTTCAGAATATGGATATTTGCTGTTTTCTTCCCTTAGTCCATTTGTAGCCTTCAGTCTGCTAAGCCAGTAAAACCAACTAATCTAATACCAAAGCTCTTTCACTGTAATAAAAACACTTTTTATAGCTTTCATTACTAACTTACAGATTTTAAGTTGTTTAAAAAGTATTCCAATATGATTAAGATAATAGTGCAGAATGATGCAGGTCCCATAGCCAGTCACTGTTAAGACCTCACATTTAACAAAACACCCTCTACTGCAGTGGTGCTCAATTACTGGAGTGTGTCTGAAAGTCATCATGCTCAGACTGAAATGCAGGCACACCATAGCAGTAGGAAAATTGGAGCATGGGCTGAGGATAGGCAAAAAAATGATTTATGTTGAATCATGTACGATGTACTCAGATTTTACCTGGCTAAATTATGCTTCAAAGCTGAAAGTTTTTGCCTAGTTTCACCTATGTAGGAAAATCATGAGTTGTAATAGACAAGACTGAAAGATGCAAGGGGCCCTTAACGATCTGGCCAAAGACCTCTGAAATTACACAAGAGAGACTGTAAGCTGTCTTTGGATGCACCACCAGCAAATGGAAGGACAGCATTTGTTTCTACAGCAATTGCAATACAAAGAAGAGGAAAAAACAAACAAAACCTACTTACCTCCTTGAATACTGAATATTCCTTTAATTTTCAATTTTGAGAATTAACACATATTTTTTGGAATTCCCATTGAATCAGGGAATCGGATTGTTGATGTGAAGAACCCTCATACTAATTCAGCTGTGATAGTACTATATCCTGTTGACAAATACCACATTTACATTCTAAATTGCATCGGAGAAATTGAGATGGAGAAATAATTAAACCAGAAGAAATCATTACCATTACAAAAAACTTTGTTGACTGGTAGTTCTCCTTTTTGGCTAGCAAGATCTTGGAAGCCAATTCTTCTCTGGCACACCAAGAGAAACTAATATATATCCTGATGCAGCTATTTAAAGGTTTGAATATAAATATAAAAGAAAAAGTTGCTCTGATGCATTGCTTAATGTTATTTTAGGGCTTATTAAAAAAAAAAAAGACTTCATTGTCTTTCACAAGTGGTTTTTAAATGCATTTCAACATACATACTATAGTAATGTATTCATGCTACTGGCTTAAAGCTTAGACAGAATGTGAAGCATACAAATAAAGTGCTCAGAAGACACAGTCCTACTGAGCTGTTTTTAGAGTAAAACTCTGAAAAGTATAGGAAGCACATTGTGGGTACTATATGGCACTTCACATCACCAGCTTTACCTCCCTGTCATCACACTGTAATTAAAGGAAAAAGACATCAACTTGAAATCAGACATGAGATGCTGTCCAGTTGAAAAGGCTACTGCAGCAAATGAGCAATTAGTTCACCCTGCTGCAATGACTGCTTTAGTTTGAGAAAATACTTGGGCAAAATACAGTAGGTGAATAACCTATCTCTGTAATCTGTTTTCCACGAATCCTGCAGTCAGTGCTATACGATGAATTGGCAGGGTACAACCTTCAAGGACGGCACGAAGGCTATTCTACCCAAGACCACAAGGTTTATTCTATGTTTATGCCTACAGTAATCAAAAAGACCATTTCTTGTTAACATATGCCAAATCAAACTCTGAAACCAAATATGCTGGAGGACAACTTTTCAGTTGACAAAGTTCTATGTACTATGTGCTTTAAAGAAATGCCATAAAAATCACTTCACTAATCTGCATGAGTGGCAGCCACATCAAAGGGATCAAGTACTTAATCAAGTACTTGTTGCCTGGTCTACTGTTCATTATAAACTGGGTTGCTAGGAACTGTTTTCTGTACCAAAGTCTAGTCCTATTTTGTTTAAACATTCTGCTTTCAAGCACTGGTTTGACAGTCTCATATCAGTATGATTCTATCAACAGAAACTAAGTCTAAAAGCTCATAATTACTATTTAATGTTTAATATCTAAATGATGCTTTACAAGTTTCAAAATTTGGGTAAAATTACACAAAGCAATAAAAGTCAGAAAGAAGGGAAACATAATTAATATAATGGAAGAGTGGCATAAAGTCAAAAAAATAATAAAAGTGAAGAACAAATCAGACCAACCACTTAGGTGAGATTGACAATGACAGAAAATCTAAATACTGGAACTCGTAGTCACTTGTTTCAAACCATTAGCATATAATGAATGTGTATTTTCCTCAGTGAAAAAGATGCCCTAAAACCCAAATATTTTTCCCTGTGAGAAGCAAACAAAGACATCTGGATTTTGGGAAGGAGGCAGAGAAAGCAAACAGAACCCTTCCTTCCACACAACCAAAGGAAGCTGACACTGAAATAAATTTTCACTTTCATAAAGAAAAGGGTTAATAGTTCAAATCCCAGCACTGACTTCCTCTTCCTCCTCACCTCTTCTCACTTCTTGCTCCTAGCAGCTTTGGGAAACATTGAAGAATAGAAAAGAAGGTCTTTCAAGCAAGGAGTGGTAATATGTTTAAAGTAACAAGGTAACATGATTGTTTTAAGTTTGCTGGTTCACAGGTAGCTTGAGCTGGTCTAAGACAGAAATGCAGCCAAAAGCAAAAGGCCTGTCCTCCCATGCAAAAAGCTTGTCCTCCCATCTGCTCTCATCAGCCAGTTCTCAATGATTTCCCCTAGCCCAGCTCCCAGAACATATGGCTAGAAAAAGAGGCAGATTAACATGCTAGAGAAAGAAAGAAAAAAAAGGGGGGGCGGGGGCGGAAAAAAAGGAAAGGAAAAAAGGAAAAAAGGAAAAAGGGGGGGGGAGGAGGCGTGGAGGGCAGGGCAGGGCAGGGCAAGGCAAGGCAAAGCAAGGCAAGGCAAGGCAAAGGCAAGGTAAGGCAAAGGCAAGGCAAGGCACTATATGAAAAGGGGACCCTTAAGAGATTTGTGTTACAATCCAGTGTGAAGACTGAGGGGACTGCAGGACACCTCTAACCAGACATATCTCTTTAGCAGTGTAGTACATGGAGCATATAGATTGGTGAGAACAGCATTTAGAGTGTTTCTTATAGGTAGGGGAATTTTTTCCCTTGGTAAAGAAACAATATGACCCAATCTTATTTCTGGAAACAGCTTTTAAAGTAGTTATGTAAAGATAGGTATGGTGAGGAAAATACCCAGGAGAATTCAGAATTTTTCTGGAAGTGCCTACTTGATGTTTGTCTGTCTTCGTTGAGTGCAACTGTTAGAGGATGAGTGCACACAGAATTGAAAAAGGAGAGTCAGTGTGAATTAATGCTTGGCTTCAAGAAAGTTTGGTTCTGCTCCTGGGTGTACCAGTGCTGCAGTACTGCCTAGAGAGAGAAAGGGTGCTTACTAACTCTTCCACAGCAGTCTGGAAATTAGAAATATGACTAATAATACTTTAAATTTGGGATTTGCCTATTTTATCCTTGTTACTGCTCAATTTAGAATCCTTTCCTCAACCTCTACTACCTCCCTTAAAGGATTTCACAAAGATATGTTTTCAATACCTTCAAGTAATATGTTAAAAAGAGATATATTTTTCCCCAAGTGCTGAAAAAAAATTTTAACTGATTTGAGGAAAAATTAATTCTTGTTTGTGCCTTGAAATAAGCACATTTCCCTTAAGAGTGGTGGGAGAGATAAAATTGATTGCTTGAAAAATGCAAGTATTATCTGTATTTCATTCCTTGAAGAAAATCCTCAAAATAAGTAGGTTACATCTTTTTCCATCAGTTACTACTCCCCAATATTTGTGATACTGTTTATATCACTAGTCAATGTAACTCTGACAGAAGAGGTGACTAAACTAATCCTAAGAGGTATTAGTGAAGGATGGTGCTTGCAGGCAATTCCCTTACATGTTGTTAAAGGAAATTGAATCAAAGGAAATCCCTAAAGACCTTTTAGAAAAAGGGTTTACATTTGTCTCTTGGTATCTCTGCCTAAAAGACAAAAGCAACCCTGAGTTATCAAAGGATAGAAGATAGCAGAGAAATAATTTATTAAAAGGCCATGGGTTAGTTTTAGTAAACTGCTATGTAACATGGATCTTGGAGAATGATGATTCTAATTTGGGAATCATCAGCAGAACAGTGGACAGAAATATTATCCAGAGCTTGAGGATCACAATTAATAATTCAGTTATTAATGGCATGTTAGATATGATTGTCTAACTAGAAATGGAGAAAACTCAAGAGCAATACAAGCTAGGATAACACTGCTAGTGCAGAAATCATTACAATAATTGTCTGCACTCTAGTGAACAGATGTATATTTCAGATTGTTTTAATATCTATAATATTTATCACAGAGCAGAACAGTAACTGATATTGCCCATAAGAAAAACCTTTTAATTTTTAAATCTCTGTTTTGTTTACATATCTACTTATGGCATTGCAATAACATCTGACAGCGATACACTCTTTTTAATGCAATGTGCTGTGTAAATAAGATCATGGTTTTAGTTATGCTTTAAAAGGTGGTACCATCATCTTTCATTTTTTCTCTTTACTCAACTAAGGAAGGTAAGAACAGGAACCTTGAAGTATATAAATGGTTTCACATGCTTTTACCACTAAATTATGCTAAGCCATCTGTAATTCAATGTCCATTTCCTAGATTACAAGTGATCCAAATACCAAAAGATTCTGTCAACTTTCTTGTTTATTCCTATAACTCAATCTTTTTTTTATAAGTGGAATAAAAAAAAAAAAAACACACCAAAAAAACCCTGAAACTAACAATATGACCCAACACATTCTGTGGTACACAGAAGGATTCTGAAATTCAAAGAAAAAAAAAATCAAAACCAACAAAGCTATCATCACTCTATTGGAAAGCCAGAGATCATGATTAAGAAAAAGTTCAGTTTGCGACAAATTCTATTATGTGATTTTTTTTTTCCAAACAACAACAGTCTGTAACAAGATCAAGATTTTTCATGCTTCCTTGTTCTTTTTCTTCTTGTCCCTATATGTTATGGGCCTGAACTTGCACTCTTTAAGATAATATATCAAACAAGCACATGGATTGTCAAATACATGTCACAGAGAATTTTTTCATAACTTACAATATAATTATGAGGCTTTACATTAACATACAGAAAGAAGAAGAAAATTAAGATGTTCACAGAAACTGAAATATTATGATTTTTAGGGGAGAAAAGTTTATTTCTATTCAGAATTCAGAGAATATTCAAAGGAGTGTATTAAGCAACAGGAGATAAGTAACATATGCAAGTAGGGAATGATTTCCAACTACAAAGAAATTTAAGGTTCACACTAAGTAACAAAGCAGTTACAGTCTGAAGCACACATTATCATCCAAGAAAGGGTTTCTCACTTAATTCTCTTCTAACTTGAGGTCTCATACGCATATTTTTTCACACAAAACATCTTGTTTTGCATGGCAAAGTCTAAAATACCAGTATCCTAATGTGTTATAGAAACTTTCTCCCTTTTCTCTTGTTTACTCTCTCATCCCCCTTCCCCCTTCAGTAATTAAAAAATTACTGAAAAGCTGCCTTTCTGTACACTCCCTTTCAGAAGCTTTTATGTAGCAGTGTGGGCACAAGTGGCTTTAAGGTCCTATTTCAGTATAAAAATCTCAAAGTCTAATTTGTATTTACAAAATATCCATTTTTCATAAAATGTAATGTTTAGTGGTTGGTAATTAAACTTGAATTTCATTACACAAATTAAGAACTTTTTGATAGTGCTGGCATGGAGTAAAAGCATTATGGGAAACAAGAATGATTTCCCATTCTCTTACATTTGTAATAGCACATTTTCCTGCTATTTCTCTATTTCCCACTTCAACATGGTCTGTTCAAATGGCCCCTCATCCATGGCACATCATCAGTTCCTCTGCAGTTCTCCTTCCTCCTTTGTGTATTATCTGTTTGCTACAAATCCCTCTTACCTTTCCAGTCTCTGGGTAGCCACTGCACCTGAGAGTCCAGTGCCAGAAACCTTGCAATCAGTATAAAAAAATGAGTGGTGGATATACACAAAGAGATTTTTCCAAGATTTGGGTTAATTAGTGGAGACATTGTACTGAATTGAAAAACTATTGAAAAACCTGAGGAGAGAAGAATACAGCGACTATTTTCAGTTTTTTTACTTCTTTTTCATAAAAACGTAAGTGTCTTTGGATATTTTTCCCCTGGAACTTCAGAAATAGTAAATTCTGCTCCTGGCTGAGGGCTCACCAAAAGGCAGAGGCAGAACACTGGTGCAGCTCCATCACTGTGTCGATTCCAGCTGTCTGTGGAGAACATCATGCTTAGCAAATGCATCCACAGTAAAGTTACTGACTGTCAAGCTTACAGTGCTAGAGAAATTCCCCAAAGAGATGCAAGATCTTAGTCGGCCATTCCAGCTGTGACCTGCATTCTGACCTGAAACTTCTGTGAAGTATAATCAGTCACTACACATATTCTCTCCACCCAGGCTATCACATGGAAAACAGTCTTTTCCTTTAGCTCCAAAGAAATATTTGCTCAGAAAGTTACTAAATAAAGTGTGGAGTGTCACTTTGTATAATCAAAAATCAGATCCTGCAGTGCCTGTGTGAACTGAAAAATTCTCAACAAAAGCAATCAGAACTAGATTCAAAACAGCTTTTCCTCCTCTTCTCCTTTTTTATATTGCTTTAAAAAAAATTGTTTAAAATAGTTCCTTTTTAATCCCAGAGGCCAAATCCCTTTCTCACATAAACTGGTTTCATGGTGGTGAAACTTCAGATCCTTACCAGTGTGAAGGAGAGCTCTTTTTGCTTTATCAGTTCAGTGATAGCACTCTTCCCTCACGCTGGACTTTCTGCAGAAGATGTCATCCATACATTGGTTGACATCAGTCTGCAAGTACAGGAATCTGCAAAAGAGAAACAGAATTAAAACTGATCTGTAGGGGATTCAGGAACAGAACTAAGAAGGAACAGTGGAGCAGTTGCTATTCAGGTGTTTTTCTTTCTAAAATTTCATCTTTGCTCTTTGATAATGAAATGCCCTGGAAGGGCTTTTTAAATATATGAAAAGGAGTTTTCATTGGAACATGTTTTGAAAAAAATCACCCCAAAACAACATAAAAGAACATTAAAAACTTATTACCCATTACACACCCATCCAGTATATAAGACATTCAACTGAGTTCAATCAAGCTGATTTACATACAGTGCACACAAAAAGGGCATGCAATTTGCACATTTTATTGTAAAGTAAAGCAATTCTCATGTCAGCATTCAAAGTCTTTAAAAGGAAAGTTCTCTATGCAGTTGAGTATTTCACAGAGAAGACTATAGGATAGATAGTATTCATAAAATACATTTTATAAAAATTGCTAACTGTCTTTAGCAATAAAACTGTCTGGAATAGATGTTGACAAGTGGAAATTATATTAAAAAGTCTGCAAGAATTCAACATATTCATGGCAGTGCTACTGTAATTTCAATATTCTGCTATACCTTTGCCACCTATATAAAGTGTATTTTCTCCCAGTTGCAATTTAACATAGCAAGACCTACCTTTTATTGTATCCCTTTTGACCTCAGTGGAACTTCACCTCAGAAAAGACTAACTAATCAACCTCTATATGTAGCTAAAAGACAGCAAAACCCAAAATGACTCAATATGGCTAGTGTTAAACATTTCTACACAAAAATGGAAAACTGCATTTATAGGGATTCGGTAGAAACCTTAATTCTCAGTTCCTCCCTCCTTTCTCCCTTGTGATAATTTCTTTAGTTTTATTTCTTCAAGGTCCTATTTCAAAGATCCTGACATTATCACTTCTTATCCTATGAAACCCATGCTCAAGTCCTACTTCTTATTTCCCTCTCCCATCTGTGAAGCAAGGTCTGGTCCCGAACCTAGTTACAATCTACTGCTCCAAATGACACCATTCTAAAGAAAAAGCTGTAAAGACAGGCTTAATTTCTCCCTAATACCATTACCAGAAATGAAAGAATCCTGTAACTGCAAACTGTTGGAAAACTGAGTCTGAACAGAAAAAAGCTTGGAAAGTTATAAAAACATGACAAGAAATCTGTGGAGTAGAAGCATCTTACAGTATATGTCTACACGAGCTCATTATTAACATCCCCTCCTCCAAATGAATACCACACTAACTGTGTTCTTATGTTTTCAGTGCTTTCATAAACCAACAGCAGATTAAGTTTTCTTACATCCGAGAGAACAGAAGCAGAGGAAAACTCTGGTCAGGAGGGAGCTCAGGATGTGTCTGGTCTAATATATTGCTCACAGCAGCATCAGCCATGAAGTCAAACAAGGCATTTAAGGGAAAGAAGAAGCCTCTGTCACTGCTCACTGGTGATTCTAAGGAAAGGTTTTCTTATGACTGGTGACTCTGAGGAAAGGTTTCCTTAGTCCCAGCCTCTTGTGACCCTCACCCTCCCTCTGTGGCCTGCTTAGAAAAGCACAGCTCCAAGTCCCTCACAACCCTTCTTAGGCACTGGGGGCTGCTTTTAGGTGCTCCTGGAGCTGCCTCTCCAGGCTGAACCAGTCCTGGTCCTGCAGTCTCTCCTCACAGGGAAGTACCCTACCCCCAAACACCTCAGTGACCCTCTAAGTTCAATCTGATTTATTGATGTCTTTCTGGTACTGGGGGACCCAAAACTGAATGCAGAGCTGTGCTCCAAACAGGTAGTCTCTGCACGTATCACTGCAAGGGGTTATTCCTTCTTATGTCAGGTGTTCCCATCCATTCTTGTTCAGCTGCATGAGATTCCT
The DNA here is from genome assembly GCF_001715985.3 of Manacus vitellinus. Lineage (NCBI taxonomy): Eukaryota > Metazoa > Chordata > Aves > Passeriformes > Pipridae > Manacus > Manacus vitellinus. Next base: position 6,550,198 of record NW_021940917.1, on the reverse strand, counting down.
GTTGGCCTACTCCTCCATTTTGTTTGATCTCTCCGAAAATTCTTCAGATACATTCTCGAACATTTTGCCCTGTAACTATCACCAGTTTCAAAAAGGATCTTGTACTCATACAATCTCATGAAAAAAATCAGAGGCAAACCTCATTGGAAAGACAATTTGAAAGGGATATGCAATGTACGGATGCTTATAGTGGCACTGGATGCCATGGTGAAAGTGGGGAATAGAGGACAATATGATGTGTTCCCATTATCATTGTTATGGTTTCCATCAGCATGGTACATTGCTTTTCAGGTAAAATGTTGTGCTCAGGAAATTACTGCAGTCTGGATGCCTGAATATGATGGGACTTCTTGCCTGGCAGACCAAAATGTAAGGGAGTAAGGAGGCAGTATGCCTTTCTCACAGTGGTTTATGACGGGTTCTTAGGTTAAAGGGCCAAGGTATATGATCAGCACTAATTGGATGTTGTGTGGGCCAGGCAGCTTCTCATTGTGGCAGGGACCTGAGACCTGCACTCCTCTTACGTACAGCTGATCATCCCAGCCTGTTTTCTGCAACGCTGCTTCCAGACTTTTGGATAATTCCACTATACTATCCCACACCCTATCTTAAATGCTAGGCATAAAGTTGTTCCCAGTGGTATTAGTAAGCACTGTCATGAAAAATTAAGGTCCAGGAATTTTGACAACAACCCAGACCATGATTTGCCTCAGGATTCCTACAGCAGAGTGGATCAGTTTGTTTTGAAAATCAGATGCATGACAGTAATTAGGGCTGCTGACAGGATGCTGCTTAGAACTCTTTCCTTCCAAAACATTTCAAAATTTAGTTAAGGCTGTGCCTGGAACCTGAAATACTGCAGCATGTCAGCCTGTTTATATACATCCTCAGGCTATTTTCAACAACTCATTCAGATGTGCTGACCAACAAAAGTGATGCAAGTTTAAACAGTCTCAACAGTTTTCATGTTTTATCAAAAATAATCATAAAGCTGAGATTTTAGTATTTAGCCAGGGTGGTTTATTTTGCAATGAATTGGATTATTAAAGAAAAGAAGCTTTGTATGGTAGAGGAGCAGGTAAGCAAAAGTTCAGGAGTAACTGTATGTATTTATTATTCTGCCATCACCTTTCTCTACAACTGCAAGTACAGTGTTCAGCTACTTGCTGCCAGTTTCTACACTCAAAATCAATAAACAGCAGAGTAGTACTGAAAAAAAAGGATCCTGTCCAGTTCCTAGTGAAATTAACAACTGTGCCTGCATTCATTTTTACTAGAGAGGGCCAAATTTAAAGACCTTGAATCTGACTGTGAACCATGCTGTGGCAGCATATCTATAATGTCTGTTCAACCAGAAAGTGGGTAATTTTCTCTTCTGGATGTGGAACCACATGGGTCTCTGGAGTGCTTGTACATGATCTCCTCCTGTAGATATAGACATAAATATCACAAAAAGAAGAGAGGATAACGAATGAAACACAGATGTCTCTGTGTCTTGTGGTCAGCAGAAGTCTCATCTGAGGCCATGTATATTTCTGGGAAGGCTAAGAATGCATTCCTGAGTATCCCAGAGTCAAAGAGAGTAAATGAAAGCTTCCACCACGGTCTTTAGAGATGCCAAGGACAGTTCACCAGTACTTCATGTGGTTTTGTTGAAAATAAATAACTTAGTAGAAGTCTACAGTTAGTAGCACATGTACTATTTAAGCCCAAGTGGAAAATAATTCCTATGTTTAGTAGAAATTCTCTCTGCTTTAAAAATCAGTCAGAGAAGGTAATTCTATTTCATAAAGACTGTAGTTTGTAAATGAAGGTACACATTCTGCAAATTTAAAATATTTGGAAAAAGACAATATATTTTACAGAAGTCCAACAGCCTTCTTTGTAGCAGCAGTCAAGCAATATTTGATGTCAGATGGGAAAAAACCTAGAATCCTCTTATTAGGGCCCAATTTTCTTTTTTCTTTTCCTCTTACTGCCTAGTGGGTTGGCGGAGCAACCTCCAAGAGCTCTGACAGCACTTGCACTGCGAGAGCCCCTTCCCCACTTCACTGCGTGATGATCCTCAGCTGGGTTTTCAAACACAATTATTTCTCTGGGTAACAATGTGAAAGGCAGCTGCAGCAAGCGTGAAGGTCAGGCAAAGCGGGCCACGGATGCAGCAGCACCTGCCTTTTGCATGCAAAGACGGAGCAAATTACAACTTTTGTCGCCAAGGAACTGAGCAGCAGTACCATGTGTGATGGCCTCACAAGCACCATTTTCATCATGCGCATGGGTATATCTTTTCAAATCTAGAGCAGGGAACAGATGTTTCATCAAAAGACACATTTAAAATAAAGATAATTATGCAGTAAGAAGCTTAATTACATAGGATTATTCAGGTCCACTTAATTGCTTGACAGTCTGAGAGCCTCCCATGTATTTGTGGCAGAAGCACACTTCTCACTGGGTTACCAAACTCTGTCATGGCTTCAGGACAAATGTAGTTGTTTTAGTACTCCAACTAATACTAGTTTCTGATTTTCAGCTACAAGTAGGATAAGTAAAGAATAAGATATTGTTTTATTCCTATAGGCATTGTATTTTCTTCCATAAGGTATGAATAGCCTGAACAACAAAAATAAAAGTAAAATTGAATATTTTTATCACAGTATACTCTGTAGAACATTAATTGCACTTACACATGATTTAGATAAAGTATAGAATCTCCTATGGTCTGACTGCCCCCAGATGCTTACACATCCTCAGTTTTTAAAAGTTTGTCATGACTTTTCCACGTGGGCATTTAAAAAAGTCCTTTCAACTCCCCACAATGGGATACCTTCTTTTTCCACAAGGAAAAATTCTAATACTGTAAAAAAATTGTATTCACTTTAAGAAAATATTTTGTTTTTAAGTCTTTGCTTAAAAAATATAACGACTCTGTGGCTGTGGGGCAGCTATTCTGAGGGACTGCATTCTCATGATTACTGACCTGATCATACTAATACATTTCACAGAAAAATAATGATTTCTGTGAAATTATGCTGACAGGCTTTCAGTGTGATTGTGTGGAGTTCTGGGAGCTTACCAGCTGCAGAACTTGAATTAAACACTCCTCCAAAATACAAAATTATGAAGGCATATATGGCATGTGATTCATGCTGAACAGGGAACCCCTGCATTTAGAGGGTCCTTATCATGCAGCTGGGGGATTTAAAGAACACACAGTATCAACCCATTAGAACCTCTATAGAATGTTTTTCATTCTATACAGGTTCCAGAAAATAGTTCAAACAGTTTTTTTGTAGAGAGCTTTGCAATTAAATTTCATCCCTCCAGCCCTATGTATGTTACTTCCTATGCTCAACACATTTCTTGATAATGTACTGCAGGGTAGAAGCAAAGCTGTGCACAGAATTTATACTTAAGGAGTGTAAATGCGATATTGAAAACTTGAGCACTAAGATGATCTCTTACTTGTCATCAAAGAGAGCACTATAATATTTGCATTTGTCAAGCCATTGCAGACTTTTCTTACATAGACAAACTACGAATGGTTTCATTGTGCATTGCTGAAAAAGAATCTGCAGAAGAATTAACTTTATAAGGAGTTAAAGCTTGTCATTTAGAAGAAAAATCCTTAGTTCAGTCTAAGCAGCTAAATGTAACTTAAAGCTTGGGAAAGACGATTACCCTATAATGGCTCCTTTCACATTCACAAAGTTGGGGTCATTTTAAACTACTGCTATGTTTTGGAATGCTGCCCAGAAAACTTTGGTGTGAAAAATCTGCTGAATGCCTTTGCGCTACATTAGCTAACAGTATTTAAGGTCAATAATGCAGGTGCAAGCTTTCTCCCATTCAAGTTTCATTTTAAAAACTTAAAGCCTTCTTCCTAAAACTCCTCTTAAAAATGGCTTTTGCTCAGTCCTTTAAAAAGAAGAAACAATTGTGGAAGAATGAGGAAAGGATACCATTTTTCTGTTATCAGGAGTGAACACGAGAGAGGTGGTAATAAACCGTAAACCAAGAATACATTTCAGTGCAGCAACTTAACTTTTATAAACATGTACCAGCACTAAGTGACTTGCCAAGCAAATCATAGGAACTTATGTTACTTTCCACACTAATGGTGTCAAGGTGCACTGAGTGTTTCCCCCCTGCTGCTTGAGAGTGACATTAGAGGCTTTCGGTGAAGCATATGCCCAAGTTCCTAGCTCTGCAGCAGTTATCGTATGCTAGGGTGACACTATGACTGATCATACTCAGGCACTGCTTCTGTCGCTGTAAATGGGCTTTCTGCTATAATGGAAACGTTTAGTTCAAAGCACCGTATACATTACACATGTTATTAATGGCTGAAACAGATGCTTCCGTCTAGGTTTGTTTTTATATAAAGCAAATCCTCCAGTAAATTTGGATCCTTTAGCTGGTTGCATATCAATTTGAGGGATAATGATATAAAAAAGCCCCTTCTACTTTGCCTTATATTACAAGAGCATTTAAATTTTTAATTTGTGTTTCATATAAACAAATTTATATACATCTACACACATTTTATTACACATTTTATATGGCTCTGTTTGTTTCTGTTGTAAATTGCACAGTTTCTTAATCACTACTAAGCATAAAATGCCCTATCATTAAATTATTCCTACAATAAAATACATTATGTGGTTTACAAATTATGGTTATTAATTTCAGGACAGAGATGTTGCATTTGTATTGTGGTTTATGTTCAATTAACACATTGCTGCATTAATGCAAAGTGTCAGCATATAATTGAACCAGAGACTAAATGAAAATTAAGTACCTTAAAAAGGAATTATTACCTATGTTAAGCAGAGTATAAACCAATTTATTTGAGAGTTTGCTTTTACAGTACCACCTGAGATGTTCATGAGCAATTCCAGAAGCACAGATCATGTTTCCAGAAGGAAATTATCTGATTGTTTTCATGCATTTTTTGTGGAAAGAATTGTGTCTCTACACACACGATTGATCAATGATTCTAAAGCTGGAGCAGCTGCAGTTCATGAAAGCCAAATTACAAGTAAGGGGTAGACGTCTTTAAAAACAAGTCATCCATTCTTTTATTAATTATAAACAAGGTTTTTTGCTAAGGCACAGGTAGCTCATGAGAAAAAACTGTGGCCAAAATGGAAACAGTAATTACAATATTTTAAATGCAAAACATAACAATAGTTTTATTTGTCAGATATGATTTTGCTAGAAAAACTCTCTAAAGTACTCTGAAAAACTCCAAGTAACAGGAGCAGATAATAACAGTTCAAAATCAAAATGCTGAATTAGACTTTTTTGAGAACAGGAAGACTTTGTAGGACAAAATTACCTGTATATTTTCAATTTGAATGCTGTAGAGGTTAAAACTAGCCATAAACTGAAAACCAAGTGGACTGGGATTATGCTGTTTGAACACATGATACATCTAATTTCTTTTTTCTGCTCTCTCAACCTGTATGAATTGCAATTTTTTTTTCTGCCTTTGACTAAATATCTGAATGGTTGTAAAATACTGGCACCAGAAAATAGGTTAGCATCCCTAAACAGATCCTGGCTTGCAGCATACTGAAATCTGTTTAATATCAGGAAAATGCATTTTGAATTAAATGTCCTCTTTTTTTTTTTGTAGGACATAGAGCTGTACAAGTTTAAGAATAACCCCAGAGATGTTGCTCAGCAAACCTCCCAAAATCTTTGTAAGCCACTAAATTTCATTGTGTGGATTTAACACTAGAACTTGTGTATTTGTAGAGAAACTTAAAAAGCTCAGCTGGTACAAAATCACTGTAAAACTGGCACCACAATCCTGAATAAACTCCCTCTGAGATTTACGTTTTATTCATATGGATTACATCTGCTTAATCATATTGCCCCAAAGCACCAAGCTCCCCCTCATCTCAAGGGAGCTTTAGAGGAGAATAACTCCCATATGGCTTTTTTCATGTAATTTCTCCTGTTTCACTCCATGTCAGCTGCAAGGTGAGGGACAGGATTTGCTTCCTCACAAAATAGCTTTTAGGACACAACTTCATAGCTGGAGGGCAAGCTGTGTAGATCTCACAAATCCAGGCATCACTGCTGGCCCATCTCGTGTTAAAGTCTCTCTGCTGGACTCTGGCACATACCCTCCATTTGGGAACCTCTTCATGAAGACAGAAAAGATAGAAATAGGGAAGAAAATAACACTCTGCTGTTCCTCAGAAACCAGGGAAAACTTCACCACTCAGTAATGCAGACCATTAGCATGGGCTAGTCTGGGATGTAAAATATTGCTTGAACGGTGCATTAGTAAAGTTTGAAAAGCAGTGCTAGAAATAGAAGATTTTTCTAACACAAATATTTTTGTAAACTCAGATTTGAAAGTTCAGCGTATTGAAGAAGGCATACAGCATGTACTGTTACACAGTTACAAACCACTGAGGAATATCTACTGTTATATAGTCAGTAGAAAATACAATTACTTTTATTTCCTAATAAGAGAAAAGTGTTTTCTGTGGTATTGCATTTTCACTTATAAAAGTCAGTGGAGTTCTGGACAATGACTAGAAGTCATCATAGAGAAGTCTACGCATTTCCATTGCTTAGATTAAGATTTTTCATTAGCCTGTGCTCCTACTCAGGCTTTACCACCTGGGATATGTCCCACATCTTCAGACTGTAGTTTCTCTCAAAAACATGTCCAGCTTAGAATCCACTGATTTGATGCTACATGGATCAGCTTAAGCAAAATTGCCCCAGGAGATGCACTGCAGTAAAAGAATTAAGAAGTCTGTCTTTTTAAAAATTTCTAGTTCTAAAGTACTTTTTTTCCTTGTTACTAGACCTACCATAGAAGAGATCAGCACTAAAAAAAAAGGTCCTAGTTGGGGGAAAGGGGTTTGAGGTTTTGTTGGTTTTTTAAATTTTTTCTTTTTTTTTCTTTGTGTGTGTGTGTGTGTGTGTGAGAGCTGGTAAATAAGACAAATAATTTAGACATATCTACAGGTAAAAAAAAAATTAGGTACCAGGGAATTTACTGTCAAGTTATTCACCGTTCAAGACCTGATATTTAACCTGTGGATAGCACCTTCTACAATGAATCTCTAGCTCTAGGCTGGGTCCACAGCTGATACTGCAGTTCAAACAATAGTTATGCATGCCTAGTAGTCTGAGAAAATAAAATCTTACTGGAAATTTGAAGTAAAAATTATTGATACTGTAAAATACTATTATTTAGGGAAAATGGGAACAGTAACATTTATACCTTCTACAACTATATGAAAATTTTCCTTTCTCTTACCCCAGTCTTCACTGGCTGACAGGAGGCTTTGTAAAATTTTCTTGAATTTACCATGCTAAATTTGCTTTCACACAGGCTCCTTCTGAGGTCATTTTGATGCCTAAAGCATTTGTGTATTATGCCTAGTTTAGAACTAACTCACTGGTACAAAACTAATATGGAAAACTAGTAAGAGGAACTGCCTTGATTGAGATGAACATCTTTTTATGGGAAAAAGATATTTCTAATTTTAAAAAATAACTACTTCATAGATAAATCAGGATGTTTAGTGACCATAGTTTAGTGACATAGTGACCATGTTTAGTGATCATATTTTACTGCTAATTTGCTGTATGATATCCATTAATATGTTTGGACTATCAAAGCTCAAATCATGTACATTTGCTTCAGGCAAATTTGTCATTGTTTAGAACTAGTCCTGAATCAGGATTTACTCTATCTGTTCTTCTAGTTGATAATATAGCTAAAGAAAAATAGCTCACCTCACAGATTACACTTACCCTGAAGGACTTCAAGTGCTAGATGATAAAATTGACTTCGAGAAAAAAACGATCAGATGAGAGAAGGAAGGATGAAGTATGAAGATAAGAGTAAGGAAAGATGGCTTTTAAAGACAAAGGAAGACCCTTGTTTACGTACTCCATAGAAAGAGGTTTTTTTTTCTTTTCAAGATTGACTCATTGTATGAAGAATGTTAAGAATATGGTCATGTCTGGCAGCCAGGACGCAGCAAACAAACCCACTGAAATATTCCATTTGTTCATAGATAGCTCTTGAGGAGTAGGTTGCAACATAATTTTGTCTTCCAGAGACTGGTAACAGCTACCTGAGGGTTATATGCTTGAAAAATATGACTTCACATTTAGTACTTGTATGTCATATTGTTAAGTGTTCAGGAACGGCTCAAAAAATTGCTCAGATGGAAGAAAAAGAAAGCTAAACAAAACACCTCAGACATGTTTTATGCAGTGTGATTTAAGGAAAAGTGTCTTTCTTTTGTTACTGTCACCTCAAAAATGCAACGCAAAGACTCATTTTTTAAGATTTTTCTCTCTTCCACATAACCTCAGAGGCCTCACTCCAACAATTCTAGCTAGTTTTTTCCCCTTAAATAATACATGAATATAGATAATAGACTTCTAGTGTCACAGATTCAGCACAACCTCATACTTATATATCAGGAAATATTGCTTTCGTTCAGATATGTTTTTAGTTACAAATGCCTTGCACATTTCAGCAGCTTCCTGATGCTGAGCACTCCAGGTTTGGATCCAATCCAGCTCTCACCATAGGCAGTGGCAAGAATCTTACAGGCTTCAGTAGGGAGTAAATGAAACTCTGTGGGTTTTATCCTCATTTCTTTGCATTCAGTCCCAAGTACAGCACTTAAATAAATGCTTAAATTTAAGTATGTGAATAGTCCTATTCAAATCAAGGGATCGCTTACATATTTATGAGCAAAAGCATAAGCAAAAGTGGCTTTTCTGGTTTGGGAGCACGTACATATATATGTATATGGTCATATGCTGTTAAATCATTGAGAGCTACACAGCTTACAGAAGAATAGTGCTTATCACTTTAAGTGTTAGAATCACAGAATCATAGAATCATAGAATATCTCAAGTTGGAACGGGCCCACAAGGATCATCTAGTACAACTCTCCGATCTTCTCAGGACTACCTAAACGTAAATCAAATTATTAAGGACATCAGCCAGTCATTCCTTCAATTTTGACAGGCTTGTGGCCATGACCACTTCCATAGGAGCGTGTTCCAGTGGCCGACCAACTCCTCAGTGAAGAACCTTTTCCTAATGTCCGATCTGAACTTCCCCTGACAGTTTTACTCTACGTCCTTCTGTCTTATTTCTAGTCAGCAGAGAGAGGAGATCATTGTCTCCACCTCTGCTACCTCCCCTTGAGGAAGTTGTAGACGGTGATGGGGCCTTTCAGCCTTTTCTTCCCCAAGCTGAACAAGCCAACCAGCCTCAGCTGCTCCTCCCAAGTCTTGACCCTGAGGCCTTTTGTACTGCTCTGGATACACTCCAATAGTTCAATATCTTTATATCGTGGTGCCCAAAACTGCACACAATAGCAAGGTGAGGTCACCCCAGTGCAGAGCAGAGTGAGACAATGCCCTCCCTCAACTGGCTGGTGATGCTTTGCCTGATGCCCCCCATCAGGCAAAGTCAGGACAGAGTTGGTCCTCCTGACTTACTCACGTTCACTGCCATCCACTCAAACCCCCTGATCTCTTTCTGCAGGGCTGGTCTTCAGATGGTCTTTATTTTATGTATTTTTCAGAAGTCAGAAAACTGAAGAAACTAATCCTTTTTGATGAGTCATTATATCTGATATAGTCATTTGTCACAAATAAATGATCTGAAAAATGTAGTCCTTTATCTTACTCAAATTTTTTGTGACACAGGCCTGGTTTTTTATGTTTGCTTTATTTATAATGATCAAATGAATAGTCTGGATGGACTATTTTAAATCAATAGATTATTTAGGCACTGTTCAACTTTAGTTTATTTGTGATCTGTGATCAATTACCTGAGTATTTAAGTATTGCATCTGCCTTCTGATTGGATGCCTGAAACTTCAGCGAACAGGAAAAGAATGAGCCAGAAACAGTAATTAGTGACAAAGTGAGCACACTTGTTAACATATGAATGACTTAGTATGATATGAAAACAAATGTTAATATGAAAAAAATCCCTTGATAACTAGTACAATTTAAAAACTGCTTGTGTAAAATCCTTAAAACTATTTTTGCTATATTCAACCCTCTGTATTTAGTTCTGTATATCCATTATCAAATTACTGCAAAATAGTAGAAGTACCACACTAATAAAATGAGAAAACTCATCTTTCCTGTGGCAAAGGTTGTAGAGCCTTTTATGGTGCAGGTATAACATGGAAGCAAAAGCTTAGGTGCTTAAGCTGTTATTACTGCTATTGACAGAGGATTTCACTGATCTCTATCAGAAGGTACTATTACAGGTATAACTAAATGAGTAATTAGTAAAAAGTAGTTGTTATGAGAATAGTCTAGATGATACACAGCACTTTGTTTCATTACCAGGTGGCAAGGTATGGTAAAAAAAGAGCTATAAAATAATAACAATTAACTGTCCTTAAGATAAAATACAGCTGTAAAAGGTTTTGAATTATGCCTAGGATGAGGAGGGTAGCTAGAAGCAGCACCAGGAGTGCAGCTGACTTCTGTGCATGAGGGTAGTTGAACTGTGTTCTATTCAGATAATTACAGGACAAGAAGGAGTCTGAGGAGGTCAAATAAATCCTTCAGGTGGAAAAGAATAACATAGAAAAAAAGCCCCGAGATGAGAGACCTGTGACCAAGAGGACCCAGGTCCAGACCAGTTTCACTGGAAGTCTGTTATAGACCCTCATCTGAAGGAGTTTGATGGTATCTCACCAGTTCCTGGGGAAACAGCCCACCCTGTGCCGCAGGTTCGGTGACCAAACCAGCACTTGCACACACCTCTGTAAAGAGTGACCTTTTGTGGTCTGGCTTTGACTCAAAGGGATGTCACTGAGGCAAGTCTTAACACAGCATCTATTCACCTTGTACCTGTCTCCAGGAGGAGAAGGGAAAGCTTACCATTGCAGTTACCTTTAAGGTCAAATAGATTTCATTCCCTTCCATCCTCTGAGATTCTCAGAATTTCAGAATGACTTTTAATGGTCGAGAGAGTGATAGGTGAGAGGTGTGCTGGCAGGTCTGGCTAATGGGACAGCAGGGTGGCTGTGGGAGGCTCTGGCACCACCACAAGTGCCCCCTTGCCCCTCAAAGTCACAGCTCTTGTCTCATGGCTTGTGGGTCTTTAATGGAGATCCACAGTCGCGAGGGGAGGACACACAGGGAGAGAGGCCCTCTGGAGGCATCGAGGCATGTCATAGAGAGGACTGCTGGAAAGTTGGCTGGCCTCTTGGGAAGAGACCCTCCATGTCAAAGGGAGGAGTCTCCTGTGAAGGACTGAAGCCATCAAAGGGACCCACACCAAGGCAGTGACACTCCTAATGGACTGCAGCCACCAGGTAGCCCTTGCTGGAGCAGGGGAAAACCAGTAAAACAGAAAGTGGAGCCACAAGAGACCAGAATGTACAGAGTGCACATAGTAACCGTTATGCACTTGGACCCCAACCTGAATGGCTGCCCCTCACCCAGTGGAACCAGGATGGGGACGTGGAGAGGGTCTTAGCACTTTTCTTCCCCCTTCCCCACAGTCCAGTTAAGCATTGATTTATTTGTTCAGATTTTCTTTTTCTCAATGTTTGAATCAGTTAGTAGATGTTTGGGGTAATGGACATTAAACTAAATTAAATAAAAATTCTTCAGGCTGAAGATATTTTTCCCAGGAGAGGAGGGGAAAACATAAAATGACAAAATCTTCACACAGGCCACCCCAACAGTAACAGCGGAGAAGGGGGAGTGGTGGATCTTCAGTGAGGGCACTACCTTCAGCTGTGTAGAGTGAAGGCCTGACTCATTTAAGGATGTTGTGATATACTGTTCTCCTAATAAAAAGGGAGGGGGCTGTAAGAAAAAATCTGGCCAAGTTTTCCAATTATGTTTTTCAAATGTACACATAGCTAGATAGCAATGAATATGACAATAGAAATATATATTTTTATATTACATTCACTATTTCTACAAATACCAGTTTACTCTAGTAATTCTTTTGTACTATGATGATGAGTCCCTCAAGCTTACATGTGTGAAATCCCATTTTGCCTTAATACATAATGAAGTACAGCTTCTGACTCAATGGGGAGGACTCAGTCTTAATGTGCATGCCAATCAATCAAGCAGATGCGAAATAAGAGGGGCTTTCTGTGAGATCTGTAGCTGAAATTTAAAAGTGAATAAAACCTCTGCCTTTCTAATGAAAATATTCTAGGAGAGACATATTACCCTTCCTCTGTCAGAATTCTAGGACATAGAGAAACATTATACAATTACTCAAAAGCACAACGTGATCAAGTATAAGGAAGAAATGTTTAGGTTGTTCACTAACATAAATTCAATAACATCTCTCCTTCGTTCACAGACTTCCATGGATACATTGATGTTTATCTCTGTATAATCTCAAAATGTTATATGGCTCTTAATACTAGGTTGTCTTAGGTACAGTGAACCAGTCCTGCTATGACATCTGCTACCTGTACCGGGCTGTACCACTTATTCCCTGAAGATTCAGGTATTTGGAAAAGCTTTGTATAAAACAGAGATGAGAAGTTATGAAGTATTTGGTGTCTTAACAGTCACACAGTTAATCTTTCATTAAAAATGAGAGCAGAGCAGAGTGCGGTGGTAACCATATTATCCTTTTTTTTTTTATTTATTTATTGTTCTGGAACTGAAAGAGTCAGGAAACACCCAGGTTGGGGCTGATTAAACAATTATGCCAAGATGCCAAGAAATACTTGTTTGTGGAAAGAAAACTGTAGAATCTTGCAGTCTTAGGTCTCCTGTGACCTTTTTTATAATTAATATATGTTTAATAAAATGCACCAACTAACCCTTTTACATTGAAATGAGATGTCAGGAAAAAGACAATGCATTCAACAAAGATTTTTCTCATACTGATAAAAGCAAGTAGCAGCTGTGCTGGGAAGTGAGTTGCAGTACTGCAAAAACAACTCAAGGTAACAATCAGAACCAGGACTGTGTTCCCTGTCAAATGCACAGACATTGAGATTAATTTTGATTGTGAGAGCAGAATTTGAAGTTGTCAATTTACTGCTGAAGTGCTGCTTATTACTTAAACATTTGTTTTGTCTAAATGTAGCTTATGCAAATTTAAGAACAGAATCAGGGGTTCAGTATACGCAAATATTTAGCTAGTGGATAATTAAACATCTCTGGCTAGATGTTAGAGCATATTAGATTAAAAAATATGCTCAGAAAAGAACACCTAACATATATTGAATGCTAATGACTGAAGAATTAAAAAAATGTGTTCCTCTTTATCTCACCACTTAGCCTAAAGTAGTCCTAAAACCCCCAGCTTAAAGATGGGTTGACACAATTTTGAAGCCAGCTTGTCACTATGCTACAAAAACCATTGGTGGCTTAGATGGTTTTACTGTTTTGAAATTTTAGTTGCTCAGAAGGCATTGATAAAAATTTGAGGCAAGTTTCCACTGAAGTGGACTGTATTTTAATGAAAGCTTAACCAACTAATGACCTTGACATGAAGTTGGTTTTCTTCTCAAAACCAAAATAAAACACCAATTTGTAGCCAATACAATTGTACAACAAAATTTTACTATTAAATTCTTTTCTGGGCAACAAATTAAAAGGTATTTTAATACTTAGTGGGTTTTTTTTTCTAACTAATGTTTTCTTTGTTTTCTAGGACTATTCTTTTCATACTTGAAGTAGAGAAGACTCATTTCTCCATCTGAAAACCTCTCTCACATTTGGTTCATGCACAATCAAGATATTTGATAGTATCCTGAACTTTGTTTTGAAGCTCTGACATACCCTGGAAAGGTTCTCTTATGCATCACCCAGCAGGACATCAACTACAACTACATGATAAACAATTCACTTTCATTTACATTTTACCATTAGGTGTCACTTATATTTTTCTGTGATTTTATCATGCCTCAAATACTTTATTTCACATCTTTACTAAATCCATGAACCATGAATTTAAACATTCCGTGTTTTTGACATGTTATTACACATGGTGTCATTTTTTTTGAACAAAACCTAGGAATTATACAAGAGTGAGCTCAAATTGAAACAAAATTAGTCTGAAATCTAAAAGCTAAGCTAAATCATTTACAGCAGCTTCATAAAAGGCTGAGATATGAAATGCAAATTCTCTCTGGTATTAAATAAAATATATTTAAACCATGTCATATATTATAAAGCTCTCTGTTGATAGATTTTGAAAGACTGTCACTTTATTAGAGCACAGATGATGTCTATTAATAGGAGATCAATATGTAGTGCTGGATCTTACCTTTAAATTGTTGTATAAATGTAGATGGTAATTAAATAGAGAATTTTGTGATTATACCCTTTGCCAGAAATAGTGTAATTTTAACCATGCAGCATAAAGTAATAGTTCTTTATCTTTAATTATTTTCTAAGTTTTTAATAGTTAGATGACAGACTATCCATGGAATAATTACTGTCAGATGTTTTCCTTTTAAACTCTGGAAAACAATGCTCTGTTGAATACACATCAAGCATTTATTGCTTTTGAATAAGATTTTCCCATGTTCAGCTTATTTTCTTTTTGTAGTCATCTTACAAAACAGTACTACAGCTGCTGCAGTAGTTTTGTCGTTCATCTTTTTATACAAAATTTTTCATCTGCTCAGAGTATTTCCATTTTACCATTTTTCCTCTGATTCTTTTCTTTCTCAAGAAAGAAATAATGCTCATCTGTAAATGACGCTTTTGTTCAACACAGTAATTGAAGATTCATGTGGTGAAAATCACTTGCTAGGTACAGTGTCACATGTAGACTTTTGATGTTATGACTAAGTTCTTCTTCACAATGCCAGTTTTATGACATGAGTTCCTATTGTACATATTTTAATAGGACCTAATGGGAACAATGGAGAGCCAATACTTTGAGACACTACATCCTGTTCTGGTCTGGGCCACTCTGAAATCTCAGGTTATTACTAATTTTTTCTCTGGTCTAGTTTGCTCTTCTTCAAAACAGGAATACATGCTTATCTCAGAATGACTGTGTTTTAGCTTCACCACTAGTTTTCTGGATGCTCATGAATTGGCAGTATCAGAGTGCCATCAGCACAGTGGTACACCCAAGTTAACAACCCATGCCAAGAGACTTAGAAGCAGATATGGAACAGAGGTAATTTAGGATTCTTGCACTCCTGTCTGAGCTAAAATTTTTTAATAGTTCTGCTTTTCCTCTCATAGGTGAGTCTGTTCTTGTTGGTGAAAGCTTGAGCATTTTTCAACCACATTCTAAAAGAACGTGGCACGTGTTGCACCTCTGGTCCAGGTCTCCTAAGCCAAAGCTCAATGCAGCTAACTTAGTCAAGGCAACAAACTATATTTGCAAAGTTAGGTTTGCAGTTCTACATCTGTGTTGTCTTAAACACCACATTTGGAGTATAATAATGAACATTTGATTTGATGATTCCCAAAACAATCACAGAGACTGACTTCAGATACCCTACCTGCAATACCTTGGATTATCTTTAAACCAATTACTGAGACAGCTGTTTTTTGGAAGTATTTCTTGTAGAACATTTTTCACTTGAAATGCTGTTTTGATTCTGACCTCTCTTGCTGATGTAAAGCAGGAATAATTTCACCAAAGTCAGCAGAGACACAGTATTGTGGCAAGGTCAGAAACAGACCTTGCTTGGGAGTCATTCCAAATCTAGTACCAAAATCTATTAGCTATCATATTCAGAACTTGGCACAAAGTTGTAAATACCGGGTCAAAAGATAGATATGTTGTGTCCTCATCAGATACATATATTACTCTTTGTAAAAGAAAATGTAGATCTAATTGACTTCAAAATACCTTTCAGCAACAGCTTCCAAGATCCCTTTAATGGAGAATTTTTAAGAATTTCATTTTCTATCATTCTCTTAATATAAGCAGATACAAGATTGATCAGAGAAAGCAGAGCCAGCCTTTTAAACCTCTTTTCTCCAGCTTCTTCTAGTGCACCTTCTTTAACACCTACAACACATCCTAGCAAAAAAATTATCTTCATACAAAGAAGTGAATAAGACAATTCATATTTTATGTTAATCCACGACTCATTTTCTGATTTCCCTCAAAATTTACTTATATGTCTAGTGTGAATAAGTGACTACATAGAAAATCAGCCTGATATGCAAAAGTACACATTCAGCTTCTGTTATTCTGTACCATGATCTGGAGGCAAAATGGAGAAATGTCTAACCTTTGCCGGAAAAGCTCAGCATACTCGGAGTCCCAGTGGCACTCACTATAGTACAACATCCCCATGGTAAAAGGGTACCCAGGTCATTAAAGCATCACTAAAGGACAACAGCGGTCTATCATCCCATTCCTATTTCAGTCATTTCCTCTGGCTAGGAGATTTTGCTGTCCACATGGAAAAGAATAGGAGTACAAAGAAAAGGACCTTTTCCAGTCAACTGGTGAAGACAGACTCTTATATAAAGGAATTCTACCTTTGACACTGCATTGGATCATTCAGTTGGTGTCTAGCTACTAGTCACGGCCCCCAGGGATCAGCATTGGACCCAGTCCTGTTCAATATCTTTGTTGATGATCTGGATGAGGGAATTGAGTCTACCTTTAGCAAATTCATGAACGATACTAAGTTGTGAGAGTGTTGATCCGCTGGAAGGTAGGAATTCTCTATAGAGGGACCTGGACAGGCTGGATAGATGGGCTAAGACCACTGGGATGAGGTTCAACAAGGCCAAATGTGGGATTCTAAACTTTGGCCACAACAATCCCATGCAGCGCTATAAACGCAGGGTACAGTGGCTGGAAAGCTGGCCAGTGGAAAAGGACCTGGGGGATCTTGGTCCACAGCTGGCTGAACACGAGCCAGCAATGTGCCCAGGTGAACAAGAAGGCCAATAGCCCAATCGCATCCTGGCCTGCATCAAGAATAGTGTGGCCAACATGACCAGGGAAATGATCATTCCCCTGTACTTGGCAGTGGTGAGGCTGCACCTCTAGTCCTGCGTCCAGTTCTGGGTCTCTCACTACAAGAAGGACATCAGTGTGCTGGAGCACAACAAGAGAAAAGCAACAAAGCTGGCGAAGGGTCTGTTGTACATGTTCTATGAGGAGAGACTGAGGGAGCTGAGGTTGTCTAGCTTGAAGAAGAGGAGGCTCAGGGCAGACCTTATCACTCTCTACAACTGCCTGAAAGAAGGTTGTAGCAAGGTGAAGATGGGTCTCTTCTCACAGGCAACCAGCAACAGGATGAGAAGACAATAGGCGCAAGCTGTGTCAGGGGAGGTTTAGTTTGGACATTAGGAGGAATTTCTCCATGGAAAGGGTGCCTAAGCATGGGAATGGGCTGCCCAGAGAGGTGGTGGAGTCATTGTTCCTGGAAGTGTTTAAGACTGGATGTGGCACTTAGTGCCACAGTCCAGTAGGCATCATAGTGTTCGGTCATAGGTTGGACTCTATGATCTCAGAGGTCTTTTCCAACCTAATTGATTCTGTGATTTGTGTGGCAAGGTTTTGGCAGCACATGAGTTACAAGGATAGCTTCTTTCAGAAGCTACTAGAAACTTCCCCCATGTCTAATACAGCTAGTGCCAGCCAGCTCCAAAACAGACATGCAAGCAGCCAAGGCTGAGCCCAGTAGTGTTGGTGGTAGCATCTGTGGGATAGCAGATTTCAGAATGAAATAAAGTTATTGCACAGAAGCAAACTGTGGCCAGAAAAGAGAGTGATGAGATTATGTGAGAGAAGCAATTCCACAAAAACCAAAATCAGTGAAGAAGGAGGGTAGGAGGTGCTCCACATGCCAGAGCAGCAGCCTGTGAGAAAGACCATGATGAGGCATACTGTCCTCCTGCAGCCCATGGAGGTCCACGGGGAGCAGAGATCCACTTGCAGCCCATGGAGGACCCAATGCTGGAGCTGATTAATGTCCTAAGGAGGCTGCAACCTTGTAGGAAGCCCACACTGGAGCAGGTTTCCTGCCAGGACTTGTGAACCCCTGGGGGTTCCACACTGTAGCAGCCTGTTCCTGAAGGACAGCACCTCATGGGAGACACTGAAGCCGGAACAGTTCATGTGGCTGATGGGAAGGACCCATGCTGGAGGAGCTCATGGAGGACTGTCTCCCATGGGAGGGATCTTGTGCTGGAACATAAGAAGAGTGAGAGAAGTCTTCCCCCTGCAGAGGAAGGAGCAGCAGAGACTACATGGGATGAACTGACCATAACCTTCTATTCCTTGTCCCCTTGTGCTGTTCAGGGAGAAGAGGTAGATTATCAGGAATAAAGTTAAACCTGTAAAGGAAGGAGGGATGGGTGGAAGTTTTTTTTTTTAAAGATTTGGCTTTACTTTTCATTATCTTACACTTTAATTGATCGGTAATAAATTCAGTCAATTTCCCTGAGTCAGGTTTGTTTTGTCCATGGAGGTAACTGGTGAATAATCTCTTCCTGCCCTTATCTTGATCCATGAGCCTTTCATTATATTTTCTCTCCTCTGTCCAGCTGAGGAGGAGAGTGAGAGAGCAGCTTTGGTGGGCACCTGGCGTGCAGTCAGGGTCAAACCACCACAACTACTTAGATGAAAAGTTGTTGGAGCACTGCTCCAGGACTAGGGTTATAAAAGTGCAAAGCCCTGAACTGCAGTAGCTTTACTGGGTGACCCAAAGCAAGTTACCTTTTGAGCAACAGGTGCCCAGCTGCACAATATGGAAAACGGCACTTCCTTCTTGCTCATGCTGGTGATGAAAATAGCTGTGACAGTGACCATGAAACGCTCACATTCTGTAGTAATAAGAGTGCAGTAATATCATGAGAAGACATCCTTACAATCTAAACAACGTGCAAAGCAGGGATAACTTCTTTTGCATAGCTTCATCTGCTGCTTTTCATTTTACAACAGGTGCAATTTTTATTCCAATGCTTTGACTTACCCATCTGCAAATATTTTGTAACAAACCTGGACTTTTAGTATTAAAAATTAACTACCAATCCTGGTAATCAGAGAAAAGAAAAATATAGTCTGGAGCTTTGTACACAAATAAACATTTGCAGAGAGATTCACATCAGTTCTTATATATGTACAATCTGAGATCACTGTATTGAGGCTATTGCCTTGTTAGTCCTGGCAACATACTGCTGAAAGAAACACAGCAGCTGTAGGGAGGTTCATTCTTTTCCATCAAAAACATAACCTAATTAAATGGAACCACTTGTGCTTTCATTTTACCTCAAGCCTCCATTTGGCAGGAAGAAATAAAAAATGGGATCTTGTACCATGACAGTCCTTTGTGCAACAAGATGAAAAAAAAAAGCTTTCCATTTCAACCTAATCAACAATTCTGGTGTTTATAAGCACTACTCCCCAGGAGATCCAGTTGACAACATGTAGTTCTTGCACATAAAATGAGAGAATTTGATATTAATTGTTGCAGATTTTTTAGTCAACCCAAAGTCCTATTCTAAATGATGACTTTACAGGCAGTATGACATCTTTTAGTACAAAATATGCTCTTGCATTCTGCTGAGATCTCGAGTCTTTACATGTAATGTTTATTTCCTGCCGTGGCTTCAATTTACTTTTTCAGAGTGTTAGCAGAATTCCAACTGTGATTTCTTTGTCTGTTGCAAATGTTCAACAATTTACAGGAGAGGTTTCAGGTCATGGGGTTTTTTAAACATTAAACATATAAAGATTAAGAATGAATGTGCAATCAGCATATAGAGAATCCAGCTTTTACAAGAATGAAATAGATGGTTCAGCTTCTTAAACCCCAATGGAATTCATAACATCTACATTCACTGTCACTGCTCTTTTGTGTCACCTTCAACTAAATAGGTTCCTTAGAGAGATGGTTTGGTAAACTAGGAAATAGAGTAATAAAACTTTATTTTTCTTTCTGGCATGACATGGAAAATGTCTAGGTACTTGCTTCTAATAAAAAATTTAACACTTTGTGTTATGGTTTAATTTTTCTCCTTACTGTTCCCAAAGGCAAAAACTCTTGCCTTTTTCAGCTTAAAGCAGGAGGTACATCTAACCTCTGTTACAGAGAGTGGAGGTATTAGAAAAGAATCCCTTCTGAGTGGTGTCTTCATGATGTGCTGTGCACAAGTGTGGACTTCTGGGATCCTGAGCAAAAGTCAAGAAATGGGTGTTTCCAAGTTTCTGAACTCCTCTGCATTTACATTTCATTACCCTGAAAATCTCCCTTGGCCAAAAAAAACTCCTACCTGGAAGTGATTGAGGGAGGAATGCACACAGAAGTGCAGAGATTGGTTCTTGGTCTGCCAAATTTGCCAAGCCCATTAGGGACCTCCCTCAGGACAGAGAAAAAAAGTTTTATTTTGTATTTTCATTTGGAGTTTTGAGACTTGTCCATGACTATATGGGTTTATAGATTGTATTTGGCAATGGGGCAATTCTAAATCTCACTTCACTCTATTCTTCCATAAGCAATACCTTCTAGAATCTGAAAGTTATTTGGCCAGGACTTAGATCCTTATCCCAGCAGTTCCCTCTAAATCAAATGGTTGAAACTTTGCAAATCCATAACCATTTTCCTTCCTGTACCCATATTCTGCAACAAGAAGGAGCCATTTTCATTGAGCATACCTGCAGGTAAAGAGCTGAATAGTATCCAATACACATAGCTAGTAAAATAAAATTATAAAAAAATTATTTGCGTTTGCTATTTTAGGTGTATAACAATTTTTATGCATGTCTTGTAGTTATATACCAGCCTAGCTATTGTATTCTATATTAATTGTGCATAATCATAAAAGAACCACATGAACATCCCATGTGTAGGTTTTGATGCAGACATTCTAATATTATCTAATTCTAATATTATCTAATTATCTAGCATTATGAGGTGAAAGTGCTAAACTTCTTTTTTCCAAATCATGAGTTAAAAAATGTGTTAGAACAATGACAATTCATGTATATGTGTGATTGTATGTAGTTCTGTTTATCAGCCTATTTATTTCCATTTTATTAATCATAAGATATTCAAATGTTTTATAATCCAATTAAAAACATGTTCATTGTTTATTTGACAGTAAGACTTATTCAGATTATATAAAATCTTAGTTAGAATTACACATGAATTATACACCTAAATCTACATGTTTGTTTCCTCTGCACTTTAAGAATTTTACTTAAAGTGATACACTCTCTGAAAAATTTTACAATATTAGGAAGTTCTACAGAGCTATTTTTGAAAAGAAATATTCTGTGGTATCAGATATCATAAATGGTTCATCCATTTAGAAGATATCACCCTGTTAGATTTTCTGAGATTTTATATATATAAAATCCATATATATAATGTCCATGTATAAAGACAATTAGGCAAAGAATCAGTTTCCTTATAAATGAATGCTATAAGCTTTATAAAAGGAGGTATCTAAAAGAAAAAAATACAACTTGTTAACTTCTGTAACTACTATGGTTATCGTAAAATAGCAGCAGTTAACAGCAGGATGTAACCCACTGCCTCCTATTTTACAAAGGCAAGATATTCTTGCAATGATGAATATTACCATTCAATACTGCATGAACCTGTAGACCATTTGATTTGAAAAGAGAGGGTAGCAGCAGATAAATATAAAAATATAAATAAGTTTGGAGTTGGTGACACTCTTCCTAATGAATTGCCTGGAGGTCAAGTAGTAAATGGTAGGTTTTTCTACTATGTTCTTGTGCTTGTGGCTATTAGAATTATAAAGCATATTCAAGAACAAGAAGAAAAATGAGGAGAGTAGGATCACCAAATACTTACAAAGCAAGCCCTCCTAACTAGAACACACACACATGCACTGCAATGCTATCTCATCAGGGAACCAATTGCATCCAGGAGCCTTTTGGAAGAAAGATGTAGGAACATATTTGCTCCTATTTGAGCAATGATACGTAGGGCTATTTTTGAATGATTAATTAAAGGGAATCAATCTTCATTGCATTGCCACTGACATGAAAAGCACCATAGCTGTGCAATAATCACATGCAATTATTCAACTACCCCTTTGGCAAGGACAACGTAATTAGTCCTGGTAGTGTCAAGAGATTTTCTTTATACCCAACAAATTGGCAGTTTTAATCAAATGTTGCTGAAAATTTATCATAACACAGGGAAAACAATAGGTAAAGGTATAAGGCCCCAAGCTGTGTGAATCCTATCTACGATAGTACAAATTTACAATACTAACAACATGATGAATGCTACCAATCTCTGAATAAGCTGATTATAATTGTGTATCAGTATCATGCACCATAGTTCTTGACTGTTTGAAATTATGGACACAACCCTTTTCATGTGTTGTTACTTAGCCTGCTTCAGGTTTTTATACTTGTTATTGTGGTCACCTGTTATCACAGCTATCACAGGTGAATGTGAATACTGATTGAGATTCAAACTACAGGGAGGACTGCTCCCAGATCAGACGAGCTGCCCTGCGAGGCCTAATCAGCTGACCAGGGCATGGAGCCGAGCTGGTTGCCAGCAGATTTAAACTGCTCCAGGAAGCAGGGTGTGGTGGTGAGGGTGTGGCAGTTCACACAGGTAGGGTGAACAGGAAGGGCATAGCCACCCTCCCAGCTCTCTTGAGTGGTTTGTGATGTAGGTGGGTATATATATTCCCCCCCCCCCCTACAACTCAACCCCCTGCACTGGTTTCCAAACTAGCAAAAGCTGTTGCTGCTGCTATCAGGAGGAGTGTGCTAACCCAGACAGAACCCCCCAAGAAGGATGCAGCTGTTCAGGTCTCTGGCCGCACAGAGGGTCTGAGCCTGGAGCCTGTACCAGAGGACAGTGCGAGAGACACCTGAGTACAATGTGAGCAGGTGAATGATTTGCTGTGCCTGGTGGCAGAGCTCAAGGAAGAAGTGGAGAGGCTAAGAAGTATTAGGGAGAGTGAAAGGGAAACAGACTGATGGAGTCTTTCGACCCCAAAAGAAGTCCAGCAGGAGATGGCGAAGCCCTGCCCCTCCTGCCATCAGGCAGTTGGAGCAAACCAAGTAGATGGGGGGAAATGGAAACAGGTCCGTGACTGGAGAGGTAAAAGAATCCCCTCCTGACCCCCATCACCTCCCCGGGTGCCCTTAAAGAACAGGTATGAGGCCCTGGACCCAGAGAGTCAGTCAGAGGGCAGTCAAGAAGAGTATCTGTCTGGAGGTTGCACCCTGTCTACCAGATGGATTACAACCACAGTTATAAAGAAAAAAAGAAGGGTAGCTGTAGTCGGTGACTCCCTTCTGAGGGGAATTGAAGGCCCTATATGTTGACTGGACCCATCCCACAGGGAAGTCTGCTGCCTTCCTGGGGCCTAGGTGTGTGATATTAGTAGGAGACTCCCTGAGATAATTGGACCCTTTGATTATCCACTGCTGGTGGTCCAGGCTGGCAGTGATGACATTAATGAAAGAGGTACCAGGCTAATTAAAATGGACTTCAAGGTGCTGGGTTGATTAGTTAATGGGACAGGAGTACAGGTGGTGTTCACCTCAGTTCCTGTAGTAGCAGGGATGAATGAGGAGAGGACTAGGAAAACCCATCTTATCAATAGGTGGCTAAAGGATTGGTGCCATTGGCAGAATTTTGTTTTTTTTTGACCATGGGGCATATTCTATGGTACCTAGCCTGCTAGAGTCAGATGGGCTTCATCTATCTAGCAAGAGCAAAAGGACTCTAGCCCATAAGTTGTCAGGGCTGATCAGGAGGGCTTAAAACTAGTTTTAGAAAGGGAAGGAGTTGAAACCAGACTCTCCAGAAATGAGCCTGAGGACGAGAAAGCCAGAGTTAAAAGTGAAATCAACAGCCCAGCCAAAGTGCATGTACATCAGTGCACCCAGCATGGGCAACAAACAAGAGGAGCTGGAAGCCATCGTGCAGCAGGAAAGCTATGATGTAGTCACCATCACAGAAACATGGTGGGATGACTCGCATGACTGGAATGCTGCCATGGGTTGCTGCAAGCTCTTCAGAAGGGTTGGGCAAGGTAGGAGAGGTGGAAGGGTGGCTCTATGTGTTAGAGAGTCTCTTCAATCTGTAGAACTTAAAGTCAGTAACAATAAGGTTGAGTGCATGTGGACCAGAATCAGGGAAAGGCCAACAAGGCTGACAGGCTCCCATGCATGGGAGTCTGTTACAGACCACCCAACCAGGATGATGAGGGTGATGACTTATTCTACAAGCATCTAGCAGATGTCTCAAAATCGCCAGCCCCTGTTCTTGTGGGTGACTTTAACCTGCCAGATGTCTGCTGGGAACTCAACACAGCAGAGAAGAGGCAGTCTAGGAGATTCCTAGAGTGTATAGCGGATAATTTCCTGTTCTAGCTGGTAAATGAGCCTACCAGGGATGGGGGCCGGGTAGACCTTCTGTTCACAAACAGAGAGGGGCTGGTGGGTGATGTGGTGGTTGGAGGCCATGGGGCACAGTGACCATGAAATAATAGAGTTTTCAATACTCAAGGGTGCAAAGAGAAAACAAAACTTCTACCCTGGACTTCTGGATGGCAGATTTTGGCCTACTCAGAAGACTGATTCAGAGGGTACCTTGGGAAACAGCCCTTGAAAAAAAAGGGGTCCAGGAGGGATGCACATGCTTCAAGAAGGAAGTCTTGAATGGAAAGGAGCAGGCTGTCCCAGTCTGCCAAGCGGTGAGCCAGCCAGTAAGACAGGAAATGTCACATAGGTCCAAGCCTTCAGACATTCAAAATCAACAGAGAGTTAGAAACTTTTGGAGTGTGTGGCAAAATGAAACCGGTTACACTAAGCTGTAACTTATGTTCTGTAGCCAGACTCTTGGCAGACTTTTAAAGGCACTGATGTCTTAAATACTCTTGAACTCCTATGCCATGGCACATTTTGTCAGATTGGTTTGTTCCTGCTGTTTGAATGCTTGTAGTCACATTCAGCTGCTAGGTCAGTCATGTTTCTGCTAGCTACAACAGATTTATGCCAGTACTGAATTTGGTAGCACCTCTTTCATTAGTATAGCTAGAGGAAGTGCCTTGCAAATTGCCATGTTACAGATGGTGGGTTAAGCGTGTATGAAGTGTTGACATGAGAGAAATCAGACATGCAGAGGTAGCTGCTGGAAAAGGCAACACATACTAAAAATGATTGCACATCTGAGATAGTACTTGTCTCAAGTACAGACAGGTTCAGCTGTTTGTCACATACCCTTGAATGTGCATGCTGGTTTCTTTGCTAAATCTTAAACAGATATTGTATATTTATTTTTATATTACTTTCATTATAAATATTTCACTATTAGTTGTTACTATGCCAATAAGACAGACCATATAGATAGTCCTTGTCAGTAAACCTGTGACAAGATTGTTTTTATTGTTACCTACCATTCTTACAGTGGCTGTTTATGAACTCTTTAATGGTATAAGTGAAAGAAAGGTGTGCGGTACAAATAGTTACAATCTAGAAGAACAGTCCCATTCATCAAGTCATAATCTAAAAAGGTAATATTTAGCCAACAATTTTCTGTTCATCTTGGAAATTATAATTTCTTTTAAGTGGGAAAATTTAACAAGGATCTGTGGTCCCTTCTCTATAGAGCAGATTTGGAGAGCTGTTAGTTCAGGTTATATAAATGTGTAATACCTAGACCTAGACCAAGGGAAAGAAAAGCAGACTCTCCCCCATAGCTGTGGTCTGTTTTTTCACCTGTTGTACACTGAAAAGAGGAAGAAAAAAGGTCTTTCCATTCCTCTATTTGTTTTCCTTTTCGTTTTTTTAACAGCTCTAAACAATGCTCTTACAAATGCTGCTAGCCTGTATAGTAACACAAAGAAATCAGTAAGATAATGGCAGAAGCATTGTTCTTTCTGCATTCAATCACTGTGTTCAGCTTTATAAACTATTTCTGCTAGGTAGGTTGCCCAGTGCCTTCATACCTTCTATTTTTGCTTGTCTTTTTCTAAAGGAAGAAGTAGTATGTTGTCTTTTTAATATCCACTGTCTCTGAGATTAGTTTTGAGCTCAAAATGCAAAACTTTTCTTCAGACTGCATTTCCATTTTCAGTGTTTTATAACCTCATGAGTGGAACTGCACTTCACATTACCAAAGGCATACATTACTTCTGGCAGTGTGCTGGTTTGTTGCGTTGTCTTGCATTGAGTTGAAGGAACGTCTCCCTCCATTCCTCCACTCATCCCCCACTCCCTAGTCCCTTGGGAAAAAAAAGGGGAGGAAAAAAAAGGAAAGAAGAGAGAGAGTAGAGAAGAAAAAAAACATAGTTCACATACACAGGAGATCTTGCGTATAATCTGAATCACTTTTACCCTTGAAGAGGTCTCTTATTTTAATGACTTTCCTAAAAATTGTCTTGTCAAATATTTTTGAAAGCTTTTGACTCATATGAATGGAAGCCATTTGGTAACAGCATAGCACAAAATAAAGAAACCCCTGGTTTGGCAGAAGCATGCAAACATTGAACAAATATAGTTACTGATTGTCAAAGAATTTTGATTCTGCAGCACTACATTTCCTTGAGCACACTCCATTCTAGAACTATATGACTAACAAAGCCTGATGAGTGCATGCAGTGTTCTCTTCTGAATTCCTATAAGACATCAATACCACAACAGCAGTCAAAAAAAAAATCAATTTCATTCTGCACAGATGTGCATAGAATATGTACAGACAAAATCCTTGCATTACCTGATATATGTGTGTACTTTAGCATGCTACTTGCATCAAGCATGCTTTGTCATTCTTTTAGTGTCTCTAAGTGAGTATTTCAAGAAGATGGGTAGTCACAAGAAACACAAAGCAGAGATTAAAATTAAAGAATCATTGAAAGAAAGAGAAATGGGAGCAAGTAGAGTAGTAGGAGGGAAGATGTGATGAAATATGGAAGGAGTGAGACAGGGAGGGAGTAAGGATGTGAGGAACTGCTCTGAAGGAATAAGGAAGGAAAGAGGAGCCGACTGGAGTTTGCAGCTGTATTCTGTCTTACTGAGGCTGATGGCAGTAAATGAGTGCTTAATGAACTTGTGAAGAACTGAACTGACAGTAGTGTGAGCAAAATATAATAAAAAGTAAAGGAAACATCAGCAAGCAAAGGAGAAGAAGCTGTAAGTAGAGATGTAGAATAGAAAGAGAAATATATAAAGGGGATGGAAAAGCTGAAAGGGTCCAAATCACAAGATAAATATCTATATTATTTACCCTTCTTTGTGGTTGGGTTTTTTCTGGGTTTTTTTGATTGTTTTGTTTTTCAATACATCAGTTGAAGATCTGGGGCAGGAGTGCATGTGGAATCAAAAGTCCAAGGGGTTATAGGTCCCCACAGGAATTTTGATGATAGTAGGAAGCAGAGAAAAGTGCTTGCTTATTGATAGAAGGACAAAAATGGATAAAGCTCAAACTACAACTCAGAAACCTGTAAAATCACACTTGTATCTGGAATGTCTTTCGGTCACTTTTTTACTATTTGTTTCTTAAAAAAACATCTTGAGGATGATGGTCATGCATGAGAACTTACGTAGAAATTTTTGATTAAGTACATCTGATATAAACACTCAAGAAAGAACATTTAGACATGAACTTCATCCTTATAAGACAGGAAGTGTACAGATGCTGAAAGCGCGTACCTGGGCATCCTATATTTAGGGTAGCCAATTACTCATTGGAAATATGACAAGGGAAAATTGAAAGTAAAGTGTTCTAAATAGACAATAAATCAATCATATATCTTCTCTCCTTTGGCCTGTAAGGACCTCGGGTATTTTAAATTTCAGGATTTCCAGATTCCAGGAAAACAAACAACAAACAAAAAATGTTCCAGGAAGAGATTTTCTTATCATGGTTTTTTTTCACATGTATTTTTTTAATGTTTCTCCCCTGTCAAATCCTCCTAATCCTCTATCTGGGAAATTGAAACCCAAGTGATTTCTGATGCAACTTGCTCCCATGTCTAAGGATTTTAAAAACTATATCAAAGAAATTAGATGACTAAACATAGATGTAGCAAGGCATACCACATATGAACAGTTCATAACACCCTCTCCAATACTATAGGTATTAAAGGCATGTATTGTCAGTAAACTATGAGAAATGAACAAATGAATAAAAACTAAGCTTGGCACTTAGGTGTTATTATGAAGTGAGAAATAAGATGGTGTAACAACATAGATCCTGTTTCAAAATACAATATAAGCACTTAGAGACTAGAATCATGAGGTCCTGAATTAGATTTGAAAATGCTTAGGTCCCTTTTAGAGATTAGTCCCTGTCTTTTGAGTCGCTGAAGGATTCTAAAAAAATTCCTCAGAGCAGATCTGACAAATTGCCTGTGATATGCTCAAATGTGACTGAAGGAGTGAGTGCAACAAGACAGATTAAAGAGCATGGATGCGTTTCTGAATTGAGATCAGGAGAAACACAGAGTACATGATTATATAGGAATACAGACTGGGATTACAACTGTTTATATGCTCTCTCTAGCTTACCACCCCCCCCCATGTCTATGTGTGGCTTGAAATTCTTGCTGTTAATATGAGGGGTCTGCCATTAAAATGTTAAATTTCACATCACTAAAAATCCAGAGGCCATCTTCGTATTCTCCTTTTCTCACATCCCACACAAGACGATCCTGCACTGAATGAAAAGGTTCAGTTAATCACAAATTAAATCGTGCTTTACCCACTACTATATCATAGAATTTGTTTTATTGATGGAATTCAATTGTGCTTTGTCCTGTTTTGTTATTCTGGAGCCACGCATGGCATTTTCTTACAGTGTGAAGAGACAAACAGCAAAGCTTGATGCTGTGCAATTTAGCTAAGTGCATACAGTGAAATCCACTGGGGTCCTCTGAAGATTTTGTAGTCGGGTTAACATTAAAAGGGAAACACTCGGCTGTGGCCCCTTCCTGCTCACTTTCAAGGTAATCAAAGGATTGCAGTAACATCAGCTGGAGCAGGTTTAGATCCTTTTTAAAGATTAATCCTAGATGTTTTATGGCATGTGGTTTATCCATCATCTCAGTGCCAATTCTGTAAGAAAACATCCAGAAAGTCAGAATTTGTAAATGTAATTTTATCATTCACTGTGGGGTTTATTATTATGTGTCAGTGTTACAAACAAATGCCTCTAGGAAAAGTAAAATCTCATCTTCTCTCAGGATATTAATATTTACAAATATTTGCTTCAGTCCTTTGGAGATGATAATATCCTTCAGCTGTTATCTTTTGACAAGCTATAGATATAGGAAAAAAATTCATGGGATGAACTCTTCCTTCTTACTTTGCTATGGATTAGGACTAACTCCAGGAAGTCAAAGCATTTACATCAGAGTAAAACTGATCAACAAGAATAGAACTGAGCCCACAGTTATACTGTGAGACTCACACATAAGTGCAATCTGCAGCTAAGAATAAATGTGTTTAATGTAACCTTCATAAGTCGTCAGCACAGATTTCTTTAATTTTGTCGTCTATTTATTCATATTACAAAATACCTTTGTTTAAATATTTCACTGACCTAGTTTAACAAAAAAGCACATCAATAATGTAAACTCCAACAACTGAGCTGATACATTATTACATTATTTTTGTAAATAGTGGCATGTTTAATCAAGTTGAACTGGATGACAAATTCAAGTGCTTTCTTTCTTTAGCAGGAAAAGTGAGCTCATGTTATATATTTGTTTTATTTATATTTAGCTATTTTAGTTTACCATCCTCTCTCTTTTCTCCTTCTCTTTTGTGCAGCCCACAGAATTCTGCACTTGCTGTTTGTATTTTCCCATGGAGTTTAAAGAAAAGTGGGACCAAATAACAAAACAGGGAGATAATTTTTGAATGATCTTCACTATTTTTATTCTGGAAAAAAATTAATCAGGGTTTTGCATGAAGGTTTGGCATTTCATCATCTATCTTATCATCTGTTTATTTGTACTAATAGTTAAGGAGCATCAATGTAAATACCTATTCCTTACACTTATCGTGATATAGGCCCAAAGCAAGGAACAGCATGTGACAGGAAGAGCTTTCCACCTAAACAGACAAGATGGATGGGAAGTCTGGAAAGGAATAAATAAGTTTGCCTTCGCAACTTCTTATCGCTTCAAGATAGATGTGAGTAGCAGTGCTCCAGAGATGAGATGTTTTTTCTCAAATTTATTCAGAAAGTGTGGGGCACAGACAGGAGCTGCAGCTGCAGCCCACTCCATAAGCACCAAGCACAGAATTAGTCAGTGCTGTGCCTGCCCTTCCTAAGCCCTTGTAACTGTCTTGCAAACATGGAAACACCAAAATTTGCAGCAGAAAATGAAACCAGGCCAGGGAATGAGTTAAAGAAAT
Source organism: Manacus vitellinus (assembly GCF_001715985.3). Taxonomy (NCBI): domain Eukaryota; kingdom Metazoa; phylum Chordata; class Aves; order Passeriformes; family Pipridae; genus Manacus; species Manacus vitellinus. The sequence continues at coordinate 6,519,873 of NW_021940917.1, read as the reverse complement.
AGATTCTCAATAGTATTAACATTAATATCTTGCCTGGTTAGGCAGCAGGTAATTCTAAAAAATACATCAATTCTTACCAGAACTATGACTTTGGGGCTTAGTAGCAGGTAAACACTATAGTTAAGGTCTTACTGTTAGTTATAAACAACATTTTTTTTCACTTAGCTTTTAAACACTATCTTGAGACAATATGTGTTTTAAGTGAGAAACCTAAGGTTCATAAGCGTGAAAATGTTCAAATAATTTACTTTAGGCAAGAACAAGTAATTTTTATTATTTCTCTGAACTTGAAACTCAAAAAAAAAAAGTAATTTTTAACTTCAGTTAAAAGTGAATTTTGAAACATTTTATTTTTCTTGTCATCCCAAGATGGTTATTTGCTTACTTGGAAGATATTCATATTTGGGTTACTCAGAGGGTTATTGTATCCAAGTTTGTAGTTGAAACTTGGTTCCAGACCTAAACAAAACACACAGTTAATGAACAGTGTCTCTTTTTAATGGTATTTTATTTAATCAATGCACATTTTTCAAAAAACCCTTAATCAGTGTTCTCTAAAGAAATCAGCACTGATTTAGTAGTGACTTCCCTTCCACACACGCATCCCAGTTTGACTAGATTACATAAGGCCAAGAAGCAGTTCTTTCACACCCTTTAATAGAGCCAGTCACAGATCCAAGGTTTGGACTGATATTTTAGTCTGTAGTTATTACATTACACATCATTACTCATTAATTAAAATTAATAGAGCTATTTGCTTTAATATGCTACAAATTAGGTTTAGAAATGGGATTATTATAAGGAGATAGCTCCTTACTCTATTCTTACTGTCTGAAGAAGTTAAGGGATTTTCAAAGTATTTATCATTGCCTTAAATCAATGCTGAAGAAGACTAGAAAAATGTGCTTGCTATCTATAACCTGGATAACCACCACTGGCAGCTACAGTGAACATTTCCCATGGTTGAACTTGATGATACCAGCAACCTTTCCCAAGTTCATTTTGCAAGTCATTAGTGGAGTCACATGAAGAGCCTGGGATCTCACAAGCCACCTACAGCCTTCATCTTCCTCTAGCATCTAGGTAGATTAAAAGAGCACTAGCAAACTAATGAAATTAAATTTTTAGGGTCCTTCCTGTATGATTTTTTTTTAAAAGCCAGCTTTAAGATCAGTTTTCTTTTACCAAAACAACCAAATACATTTTCTAGGGAGTCCATATAAATGGAAAATATTCCATGTATTCTGAAAATGAATCTCTTTTAATAAAAGTTAGCTGAGAGTTATGGGCTTATGTCGGGAGAAGATTTGATCCTTTTCTTCCATTCCCATAAAATGCAAGGAATCAAGACTTAACTGTCCAGTAAAATTGAATACAAAGTATGACTTAAGCAACACCCTAAAGTTATACTTATTTTAATACTTTTTCTTTGTCCCCATGAAGAATAAAAAATAAAAGTTGAGTTTTGATAAAGGATTCCCCTACTAAAAGCAGACTATAAACACAAGCAATAGGAAGCTGTATATTTTCAGAATATTGTCTGCCAAATCTGCTGGAAAAGCAAGCCCAGTCTATCTGGTCTTTGTGCAGCGCTCTGGCTGGAAGCTGCCATTGTTACTGAAGAGTATCAAGGGGTCTCTCATAGGCCATGGATTCCTGAATTCAGAACAGGTGCAGTCACACCCTCTCTACAAACAGAGCTACTTTGTTTAAATAAGCACAGCAGAGAAGAATGGGATGTATTAATAGCTAAATAGTGTCTTTATTAACAGCGGAACAGCTGGCAGTTCTGTATGACAGCACTCATTCCAATCTATTTTATCCAATTGCAAAACTATAAGCACACCACATCAGGGAACCAAGGGGACCACACACAAGTAATCAGCCATTCAACGGCACTATAATTGCTTCACAGTTGGAAGTTTGTTCTGCTCAGCTACTGTTATTCTTTTAGTTTGAATTGTTGATGCACTGCAACTATCTGGAATCTAGTGTTGTTAATGCAGATAAGCTTGCTCAGAAAAATTCCTTTTGTTTTACAAGCTAGCCTGCTGCAGGAACTGCTGCTGGTCCTTTGAGGATCACAGATGCCTAAAGTGCTGGGTACTAGGACAGACAGTCGGGCAGTCTCAAAATCTTGGCTGTATCTCCCTCAAAATGGTTACCCTGGCAAGAGGAAAAAAAATCCCAATAAACTCATAAGGTGCTGTTAAACCCTACTTGAGAACCTCTACTGCAGACTTCCTACTGTGCAAAAGAACAGACTCTGTGAGTCACTCAGAGATGTATGAATGGCTGAAACTGTACTAGTAACGTTGATGCAGCAGGGAAGCTGTTCTAGAAGGAATAGGTTTCACGTACAAAAGGGTACAGAGGTAGTGAGTGTGTATATGCACGTGGCTTAGTGTAGGTGTAAAAAAATACAACAAGGGTAGGGATATTAGATTTACTAGGCCACAAAGAAAATTCAGCTTGATCCATTTATATTCATAAGCAACTAAGAGCTAGTAGAATTCCAGGTTGCAGTTTTCAAAACTACTGTTGATTACTATCTGATCTCCTACCTGTTTGCAATATGCAGTCAAGCTAATGCTAACACTGTTCATTGTTACTTGATTCTACAATTTCATCCATCTACTTGCTCGCTAGTCACCCCACGCCCATATATGAACACTTTTTTTCCCTTCTGCCATAGCATAATGCTTATTTGGTGAGCTTTCGAAGTGTCCTTCAGGAAGAAGGTTAAAAATCTCTTGACTGTAGCTAGGCTAGCAGAATCCATACAAAATTATAAAATCTTTCTAATTTACAGATTGTTTTGCTTTCTGTTTTCTATCATCTTTTTGGACTAATTTGTACTATTCTAAGTTTATTACTCAGTAGATCTGTCTCAAACTCTATACCCCTTGATATATGGCTCAAGGTAATAAAAGCTTTGGATTGCCGCTGTTTCAGGATAACTTTCAGGCTGTCCTTTTTTTGATTCATCTCTACTGATGTACCTTGTGGATAAATGAATAGTTCTTTTAGGCACAGTAGTATATTTGTATGAACTGAAGATCACTGTTAAAACTAAAATTAGTCTCAGGAGAGCTTGGGAAATTCTGAGTACTGAGGAAAATGTCATATAAAGAAATCACCAACCTTATGAATGGAATAAAATTTCTGTTGAAATTGAGTTGTGAACAAGAACGTTCAAGTGAATGGTCAATAAACGTGAAAAAAAACACAACATGAAATGAGAATAAATAGGGAATCATCTTTTTGAGTCATCTTAAAAAAAAATAAATTGCCAAATATAGGCATAACATGAAGGTGCAAGCTGTAATTGTACATACAAAATCAATTGGAAACAAAGTCACTAATAAACAGCATAATTTTATTTGCCACTGGTGGAATTATTACATTAATAACCAAGACTGCAATTAACCACTAAATAGTCATTTTGCACATTTCTCTAGACTTTCTGCCATCTGCTCCAGGAGAGTCAGGTTTGTACACCTTGAGCTTACAGTCCTTCAGGACATCTTCCTTGAAGGTAAAGAACACTTTACACCCTGTTTAAGAGGACCAAGTCCAGTTGGATCCCATGTACTTAATGTCCATTAGCATTGGAAGTGCATTAGATGCATTCAACATAATTCATTTCATGTACTACAGTGCTGCTTCACTGCACTTCGCCTGGTAAATGAAAGAAAGCAGAAGATGTGCCTTCAAGCTGTGATTCAAATAAAATAAAATGGCAGTACAAAAGGTATTTACCATTATGATTTGCACCAACATTAAGGAGAATATTTGTAAAATTTTCTCTGCAAACCATACAGAATATTTATTTACTTAGGGGTATTTAATAATAAATGTTACAGAAATTGAATTGTCCTATTGGCCTCAATAGAGATTTTAAGAGCCTTATCAGTTAAATCTGGACTGTCTCTGGTAATTATGGCTCAGTATTCCATTTCCTTAGAATGTCTCCAAATGGGCTATTAAGGAAATTACTGTTTGGTTTAGAATGCTTTACAGGTAATTCTGCAAGTGTAAAAAATTAAGCTAAACCTATACTTGAAAATCAAAGGGCAGAGAAAGCCCTACAGTTATCAAAAGACAAAAAAAACCCAAATAAACAAACAAAAAAAACCCAACAAAAAAACCCTCGACTTGTTTCTTAATTGACCTGGGGGAAGGAGTCTTGGTGATGATAATCCCAGAAATATCCCTCTGGCAATTTATCTAGTTAGAATAGTGAAAAAATTTCTCCACAGAACTCCAAGCATTATGGTACCTAAATGCTGTGTATCTGTGTGCCTGCTTAAGGAATATGTAAAATATACACAGATCCATTACATTCATGTGCAGTCACTGTTTAGAAAAAAAATGATACAAAACATGTATTTCATGTATGGCAAAATCATGCCGGGCACTCTTCTTTTTTTTTCATATTTATCTCTGCTCTTGGTTTTCTAATGGTTCACACAGTGAAAGAAAAGTTCAAGGGGTGCACGGCTGTTGAAAAGGAGTTTCTGCCATTGGCAGGCAGCAGCATATTGATGTGGATGTACTCCTCATGAAGAGTGTCGAATATAAATGTATGTTTGTGAGACACAGACTTATAACAGCTTCTATTTAGGCACCAAGATAGATAAAAGATGCAGTATCTCCTCACAAGAGATTAAAAAAAAATAAAAAGAAAACAAACCATCCCATTTTCTGACTGGACTGGGAAACTATGCTGCCTACTCATTAATGTAATTGATTTACGTAAAATCTAGGCTCAGAAGAGGTCTGTGCAGTCTAAGCTGTCAGAATATATTGAGAATGCAAAAAAAAAAAGCAGAGTTTGCAATTTATCTCTGCTTTTGAAGAGTCACTTAAGTACATTTTGTGAGCTTTTGAATTCCCTCCATCTTTCAGCTTTTAGTGGAAAGGTTTATCAGCTGTTTTTAACCATCTCCAGGTTTCCAAAATATCAATCAAACTGTTCTTTTCCTTCGATTTTTTGGGGTAAGAGGCAACTTGCAGGTGTACAAATGTATTCAGGCAGCACAACTGAATTATCAATGCCTACTAGAACTCCTTGTGCTGCTGTCATTATCAGTATTATATTTGGTATTATAACTAGTTGTCTAGGGCTGGTTACAACCAAAACTCTTATATAAGGTTTTGCTACAGAAGACAGATAAAGAATTCTCATTTGATTGCAAAATCAAAGGCATAGGTAGTGTAGTAACACTCATCTGTCACTGAGGCCAGCATATTTTTCCAGTTTTGTTTTACTTTTCCTGGTCACTTTATCTGAGATAGACTTTTAGAAACAACTTTTAGAAAACAGTAGCCTCTGACAGCAGAAAAATGGTCTGGAGCTACTGGCAGGAATAAGGTGCCTACTACTCATGCTACAAGAATATAGATAAGAAATTGAAAAGATGAGTGGCTTGTGCATCCTAGAGCTGTACATTTTCTCCGGGTTATACTACACATTTTGCAACCCTCATCATACTGTTTCATGGTGAGGGTTGGATTCAGAAACCCATGTTGTGATCTCAGCTCTGAAAAAAAAGATACTGCACAAAGGAGATCAGATTCTCTTCTTGTTCTCTGGTATATCAGTACAAATATTCAGGGAATTTCTCATACCAGATAGGATGAACCACCAATTTAATAATCAAACATCTTGAAATTATTTACAGTGGGTAGTGGGACTGCTTCAAGGGTTTCTTCAGCCCCTCCCCCCCTTTTTTTTTCTTTCTTACCTGAACTTAAATCAGCAGACTGAGTGATATCTCTCTCACTTGTAGAAAAAAACAGACCTACTCTGGATGTAGTCAGAAGGCCACTCTTTTACTGTTGCCACAAGAAAAGGAAAGAGAATTATTTCGGCTTTAGGGTTTCACAGATGTTATATGGTAACCTAAGAGAAAAAAGCCAAGTTTTTCATGATCTTCAAAGACTATGGGCAAGCACTCTGTGTAACGACTAACCAGTATGACATGTTGAGGAGTATGAGGTGGAGCCCAGATATGAACGAGACACGTCCATCCTGAAGAGGAGAGGCCAAACAGAAAGCTTCAAACCCATGCTTCCTCAGAAACCCAGGCATGGGGAGGTTAAAGAACTGACTTTTTTTTGAGCTTTCTGACTGATTATCTGCCTTTTTCAAACCATCTTCTCCTGTAGATAGTGTAAAAAAGTATCTCCTGAAATATCTGCAGTTCATTCTTCTACTCTATACAGTTGACATCAACTGTTATAGTATGGCAATAGAATTGTGCTCAATGTTGTCTTGGCCTGAAGGAAGATCAAGTACCCACTCCAATTTTTTTTTAAGATTTCTCAGCTGCTTTCAGTACTGTTGACAGTGTGATTTTAAATTAATGGCATTAGACTAAGATGAACTTGGTCTGCTTCCTTGAGCATAACAACATCCAGACTTAGCAGCACTTCTGGAGTAGTTATATGTCTTGAAACTTTTCCTATAAGCAATTTGAATTGTGGTAAATTGGTTTTCTCTTCTTTGATTTAGAGGCTTTGCAGGGCTGTAGGTTCATTCTCATGAGTGCTGCAAGAAAGTCTCAGACATCTTTGTGGAAACCCTTAACTGAGAGGAGAAGCTTCTGGTGAAGCTCTGCAGCACCAATCAAAAGGTTCATTTATTGAACTGAATCTGGCTTTCACTGAGTGTAATGTTCTGGGTAACATCTCTCCCTGAACTCTGAGAATGTATTTATGGAAAGATAAAGCCAAATCGATATTACAAATATGTTAGACTTTAGGAAGAAACAAAGTAAAACATATTGCTCAAAATCTTCTTTGCACAAAGGGGGGCTGATAGAAGCAGAAATGCAAATTATGTCGCAGCTATTTTGTAAGCTAAAAAGGGCTCTCCCCTCTAGGAGATCCGGGGTTGATTCTTTTAAAAAGTAAGGCAAATAATAATGATAAAAAATCTATAGCTGCCCCAAACACCAGCAGTTGAAAAAAGAGAGGTTATATGAGAATTTTAATATGCTGTCTAGCTATGACCCAGATGTATACATACAATATTAGAATTGCATTTAGTTTAATACTGTATTTAGCATACAAATACAGAAAACAGAGACTTTCAATATAAATATAGATCACATGTACAGGAGAAACAACTATGAAAAAGGCAGTCTTTTCTAACAATGCCAGAAATAGTGGGCTAACCCTGTGTTTTTAGGCATATGACCTTTGTCTCATTACGTGTACCTTTAACTGTGATAAACATCCATTTAAATGAACATAATTTCCTTACAATTACAGAAGGGTCATACATAATATACTAAGTTCCCCTAGCAGCATATGTGTTAGTCATGCATATTTCATGAGCAGTTTCATTCTCCCAGTCAGCTTCAAGCGATGATCAGGCTTATGGGTTTGGTGTGTACGAAATTAAGGTCTTGTCCATAAAAAGATTCCAAGGCAATGATTCTATTTCTGCACTTTATCCAGAAGAGCAGGAGAATGACCTCCTTTTAACTTCTGATTGGCATTGGTATCAAATTTCTTTGTGATACACGTTAATTCCCCTTATTTCTCAGTTGCTATGGAAAAAGCATCATTTCCACAAGTGTTTGAATGTAAAAACTGTGAGCGTAACTCAGCACGGAAGGGCAGTCAGAAATGTTGTAGTTGCATTAGAAATTGTGGAACAAAAGAAGAAGAGCATGAGGAGGACTTATTTAAATAAGTCAAATATGGTACATGCTAAACTTTTGTGGAGTAGTACACAAAAAATTTATTGTGATCCAACATACGATCTGAGCAGGTAAAGCAACATCTGTTTGTACACTGTGATGGCTTTTCCGGATGCAAAAGGGGAAGAATATAAAGGGCTAGAGTGGTAAAAGGAATAAAAAAAGACTGTGGTATGAACACAAAGCTCTAGAAATTCTGAATACCACCAGCAGCAATCTCCCCCTTCTTTCTTTCCAAAAAAATCAATTTTATCAAGGCAGCTCTATCTAGTTGATATTTTTCACCCTGGTAAAGACACTGTTTGGAGCCGCATAAGTCACAGATGTCAGCTTAGACAGTGAACACATTCTGCTGTTGTAGCAGGACGGTTTGGTCTCAAGTCAAAAGGAAAGGTTATTCTCTGATAATCTTTAAAACAGTGCAGAGCTACACAAAATCAAATCCAGCAGAAGCCCCCCTCCCAAGTGTGGCTAATGCTCAGAGATCGTGATGCCATGCTTGATGCCCTGTGTTTTTGGGAGATATTTTTTGTTCCAGCAATTGCAGTGAAGAAAGCTGTTCTCCTTGATATGTTAAATTAATATTTATGTTGTTAAAATATCAGAGACACCACAGAAAAATATTAATATAAAAAGGTTATAATTATCTTTAAAAATAGGCATCAATTGAAATGTAAATCCTAGTGAGCTGTGAGAGAGACTTGTTTGCATTGTGCCTGGGGCACCCTGCCTGCCTGCTGCAGCTGCCATTGATCATTTCAAATCAAAGGAAGCTGGAGATGTCTCTGGTGGCTCGACTGGGAAAAAAGCAAGCAGAGAAAGATGCTCTGTTCTGCAGGACTCTTATCAAAAAATGAGCTGGAATGTGTTTCAAATCTTGCTCCTGTTGAATATGGAGCCCTTCAAAGCTTTGCCACAATAAATAAAGTTTTCAAAACACATAGAATCTGAAGGATATGTTTAAAGTCCCTCTGAACTAAGAATTTTTCCCTTTCTTGTTGTTATTAGAAAACAACAGCATGAAACTAACGTGCATGTGTTGATTAAATCAGAAGACTATGCAAGCAATCAGAAGCCATCATTTTAGAGTGGAAATTCATGTTTTAAATTCCTGTGGATAGAAAAAAAATATTTTCAGGGGAAGGAATACAAAACATGGGAATGTAGAAATGCAATTTATATCACTATTATTTCCAACCACAATGTCTCTATACTGTACTGGGCAACAATAAGCAATATGTCTTCAGCTGCCTACACTTTAATAATAGGAGATAAAACACATCTTCACTAAACCCTGAATATTACTATGTAGACATTTCTTGAGGTCCATTAAATTCTATTTGACATACATTAAAAAGATTTAATCACAGATGCCAGTCAGCTAACCAACCCATTAATCTAGCTGTTTTTCCTATGAAAATTGTATTTAAAAAGGTCTTTTTTCCCCTCTCAATTTAATTTAGTCATCCATTTAAATTTCATGTATTTATCATGTAAATGTGCCTTATTTGCAAAAGAAAAGCTCAGGACTCAGTGAAATAAATAGTTATTTCATTAAAATGGATACAAAAAACCCTGTGATTAGGGTAATTAATTTGCACACTAAAAGCTATCTTTCTAGTTCAGATCATTAATATTGATGGTGTTCGATTTGTTCTCAGTAATGTTCCTTGAAATACACTCAGAACTGGCAAGCAAGTATGAAGAAGCAGCCGCCTAAACTAGAAATGAGGATTCAATAAGCACTTGGCTACTTTCCCTCTTCCACCATTCAAAATTAATAACACACAGTCACGATGCCTGTGTCCCAAAGTGAACTGGATTATTTGGATTGTATGGGATTATGTGGTTCGTCACAACTGAATTTCATTTACATATGCAGTTCTCACTGCATTTCCCTGACTTTATTTTTTTAAATTCTGAAATAACATTAGTAGAGATTATGTCTAGGTATTCATGCTGCTATACACATCCCTGCCAGATAACAAGGCAGGATTTGCCAATACACTCTTTTGTCATTAGCTTTTCATCTGCATAATATGCAAATTGTGTTGAACAGCTTCCCAGTTTGAGTCCTTTCTACCACAAGATTCAGTCAAGACTCATATTTTGTTTTCCCACTGTACAGCAGATGTATTCCACAAAAGACCTTGCAGGAGAGGTGTCACATCACTGTGGCGCATTATCAATTACAGCTGTAGGTGAAGTGCCATGAAAAACAATTTCTGGAAAAATTTCAGACACATTGTGCTGTCTGTGCTACTCAGGTGTACTTTGTGGTGGAGAAGTCACACTTGTACTGCCATATGGGTGCTGTATGGTTTATCTGTGCATACAAATTATAAGGATACATGATATAGGTCAAGGCAATATCTATGTGAAATATTTACTTTCAGCCTGACCGCACAGTCCACTCTCTCCTCATTTTCCTCCTTCGGCACCTATTCAAACCCTCCAAGGATCATCAGAAAGTTTCCATTGTTTGAAAACAGGTTATCAAAACCATTTTCCCTTCTTGTTTGCCAACAATTTTGTTTTGTAGCCTCTCATCCATCTCCATAACTTTTGTCCTAGGTCAAAGACAGTTTAATGCTATCATCATGGGCAGTCTTCGCGAACGAAGATTTGGGAGCCTGCGCAGTGGATTTTTTTTAGGTGAGACACAGTGTGCACTGAACTGAGCCCACCCTTTAATCCTGAGGTTCATCTGCCGGGGCCGAGCGAGCTTGGACAGTGGCAGCGAGGTCCTCAGGACGTAGGTTTGTTTAGAGTGCCCTTCTCTTAGATGGATGGCCTTACAGGGCTGACGAGCTCCATCTGCCCGGGGGAGTTCCCTGACCGGGAATCGAATCCAGGCCGTGGCGGTGAGAGCGCCGCATCCTAACCACTAGACCACCAGGGAACTCCCTTAATGCTATAGAAGCTTATATATAAACACTTTTTATTCATGAAAGATTAAAAAAATGAATCTTATCTTATTAGGGAGAGTATTTGATTCACATCTGGTAAATTTAGTATATAGAAAAGAGTCTTCATAAATATTACATTTAAATAATTATTCAGTATAAATATGCGTATCTATATAGTTTTTACAGAAAAGATCACACAAGTTTTTAAGTACATTGAAATACATTTTACATTTGCTAATTCATAATTATATAATTTGATGATTTCCTCATTCTCTGTCCTTTCTCAGGCACCATTTTTACACTCTTGACTTTCCAGGCAGTTGCATATCAAATCCCATGTAGTGATTTTAATGCCATAAATGGGTAATTTTTCTCAATTTACGTGTCATATGTATAACTAAGATGCTAAAATATAAAAGGATTAGAACCATTTAATTATTCACAGTTTGTAAATTGTTTCACTACCAATGAGCAAGAATTAATTCTTAACTAATACAATAACGTCCTTTGTTTCTTCTGTATGTTTGAACATGGTATCCAAAACCAATGTTTGATTTGGCAACCTGAATGTTGTGCTGCAAGTGACCACAATAGTAACATCTGAAAATCTAGCCCCATCAAAAAAAACTTCCAGAATTACTAGCTGCCTTTAAAATAAATCCATATATCTGCTACACACAGGTTTGTGTAAATATGTAAATGCAAATATATATGTAATTTATATATATATAAAAGCCATCACATTTTTCGTTTATACTTTAAAACAATTTATTTCATGTTAGGAGTTTGGCATTTTGCTAACTGCTCATCCTACTCATCTGATGCTTTTAAAATATGAATTCCCAATGCCTTTCATTAAAAAAAAAAACTTAAAAAAAAATCCTAACTGTGAATAATGCAGCAAATACTTCCTGATTCTTCCGCTATGGAACTGGTTGAAACCCATAAGTCACTTCAAAAAATAGGAACTCCTGAGCAAAGCACTGTAAATTTCTCTAATATCTTTCTGTATTATTTATTGACAAAAGTATTTGCATTAACATTTAACCATCCATGATTTAGAGAGTACAGGTCATAAGACAGTCTCATTTCTATTCACTTTGGACAGTATCCAGCACACTCTAGATATTTGAACAATCATGATATTTTCATAGGAATTTGTTTTTAAAACCTGCTTTCTCTCTTATATACTTTGATGTCGATCATAACTCAGGAGGACACATTCCTTGTGCAGTAATGGAAATGGTTTGTGCATCTTTCTAGTGAGGATCCACTGCCAACTCTGCAGATATACAATCCCAACACTGTCCCTTTTCCTAGATTTAGTGGAGCTTAGATGGACACATCTATATAGAACACGGTGGGTAGAATTCCTGGGACAAAGAACCTCAGAAGTGACAGATGACCCCTATGTCCATGTGGAAAAACATCAGGAGAAAAAAAATCTTTAATTGTGTGGGGACTTAATAAACTTAGTTAAAAGTCTCCAAATGGAATTTTTGCATGAATCTTCAACAACAGAAGAAATTTACTTTCAACTTAGCCATTCTATTTTACTCTTTGATATCTTTTAATGATTTGTTTATGTAATAAGTATGGTATGTATTATCTTGGAGAAGATATTTTCATGAATCTCTAGAAGTCTCCATTCAAAAGTGCAACTGCAATCATAACATATAGGTTCCCTTTGTCAACCCTTTCTTTTCCTTATTGTTTCAAGCTTCTGACAAAATTTCTCGTCAGTCTCCATTCTCCCTTTCATTCAACTATTACTGTTATGTTTTTCTACTTTAATGTTACTACTGCTGAAATTCTGCTCTGTCTGGAATGGCTGTGAGAATTTTGAAAAACATTTACAATATTATGCCAGATAAAATTATCAAATATATGTTTTTTAAAAAAAATACTTTCAATCCTATTCAACTATGAAACCCTTAAATTTCATTACATTTAAGGCATAGTAACAAGAGAACTCACTAAAAATACTTTTGTTTTTAAAACATTATATACACATTCCAACTCTGTAAAATAAACCTTTCCTAACTATGTTTATGAAAATCTATTTTAAAGTTACTTTTATACAACAAAATACCTACCCCTGTATTTACTCACAGCTTTAATAGATAATTCTTTCCATTAAAAAAATAAGTGAAACATTGAAGTATTTTAAACCAATCCCAAGAATACTCCATGATATTTTTTTTCCCCAGCCTGTTTCATGAATTGATTCAAGTGGTATCCTCAGATGTATTGTAATAAGACAGTTCTCATCCATACAGCAACAACAGCAGTCAAGTTATAGCAATGTGCTAATTAAAGAGAGGAACTCAACACAAATCTACTCGTTACTATTCATGGCAAGTGTACAGCAAATCACTTAGCTGTTTGTTTTTAAAATAAAAGCTTTTGTCTGTCTTGTTTGGAAAGATATGCATGGGCTGAAAAGACTTTTACTAAAGCATGACATTGAAAACACATTGCCCCAAGGTTTGATTGAGCAAAAGGCTGAAACATTTATACTTTAATGTTAGACTCTAGTTTTTTTCCATAGCTATTCTCCTTTCATAATGTTTCCTTTAATTCACTCCAAATCAACAGCTGGGGGGAAAAGTGCAAGGAATCTTCTAGGATATATTTTGTTCCAAGGAAAATGATAGGAAAAGCACCCTTGCTAATTAAAATAAAGAGATCTCTGATGCCTTGCAGTTAAATACTATTCATCTTTATTGAGGTACAAGGAGAACAGCACTGCTAATAGTCAAGAAAACCATTAGTCTCCTGGGTTACACTGTAAATAACTGAGGCATTGAAAACAATACAGTGTGAAGAATGAATGAGCTTTATTCCTGGAAATGCACAACAAGTTTGAACTTTTTAAAGAGAGATTTTCAGCAACATACTATCTTATAAAGGTAGTTAATTGAAGTGAGGGAAGATTAGGAAAAATCCTGTCATATCCAAATGCTCCACTAATCTACATGTAGTAGTAGTAGTAGTAGTAGTAATAATAATAATAATAATAATAATTGTTATTATTATTATTATTTTTTATTTATTATTATTATTATTATATGCTGGGAAGAATATCACTTCTTTTCCAATTCTCTTAGAATTTATTTTCAAATAGAACAACAAACAAATATAGTTATCCTCCTAGAACACGAATGAAATCAAACACCTAACTACGCCATAGGTAAGATTTCCACCATTCTGTGAATGAGACCAAATTCTTGGCACTGTCTTAAGTTTTACTCCAGCCTTTGATGGCAGCAGATTTAGGATAATCCTGACCATGTCTGATATATCCCATTCCACTTTGTGGAAGTATGGTGTTTACTGACAAATAGTTAGAGAGGGCAAAGACTCATGTCTTTTTGTGAGAGACTCCTATCACTTATGTATCTTCTTCTTAACAGAAGTTACAAATTTTTCTGTTGTCTTTGTGTAGCTTGGCATAGACTTATAGGAAAATACGTAACGGAAAAGGCTTTCATCTCTCCATTCGTTCTTCAGTCTCCTTCACAAAGGCTATCTACAGTAACTGGTATGATTTACGTTTAACTGGAACCAGTGACATGGCCAAAGAGCAGGAGTCAAAGTTAGTGTCTTTTTTTTCATAAGCAAGGCAAGTTTTGGGGAGCCACAGAGCCAAGATACCCCCACGGTGCTCAAGGGAATGTCTGGTGCTGGCAAGATGAACATGGGTCTCACTTCCATCCCATATCCAATACTGAGTGCGCTCAGGATACTGATTTCTCTTTAAGGTTGCTCCTGCTCATGCATGCATGTACCCTGTATCTATATCAGCTTTTAAATCTGTATTTATGCAATGCAAGATGTAAATATTGACTTTACTTAAAGATGCATTCATTAAAAGCCACAAGAAAAGCAGAACAGCACAGATATGATGTGGAAATAGCGGAGCGATGGATATTCCTTAGCCTATGGGAAATGCTTTTAGTGAATAAGTCACACTTAAAAGGATTGGGTGGGCTAGTCTGCAGTGACTAAGCAAAGCATTAAAAATTGCCATAAGCATCAATATGAATCATTTAACAATGGATAGAAAAATTCACTAAAAATTAATTGGTTTTTTTGTCTCCTTGCTTCTTGAGGAGAAAACGTGTAACTGATGGAACCAGAGAGCATGGTGAGCAAGAAATATTGTTAATTCTGTTGGCTCTCAGTTTAACAGCACCTGATGCTGTGGTTGGGAGGGTAAAGAGTGGTGGTTGTATCATCAACAATATAGGACAATGAGCCTTGGCACCAATGGTCGTATATTATTGTGAATGTGTCCTTTCTTTTTGTTTTAGCATCACTACAGGGAGAGAATAAAAGTTCTTTTAACAAAGGACAAATCAGCACAAGGGGTGGAGTGGGTGGAGCAGGCCCCAAAACACAGTTTACAGTAGGAAAGTTTTTGGAAGGTAACAAAGACAAGGCAGTGTCTTATGCAATTTGCTGCAACATTTCTGTTAAAAGAGACAAGGTTAAAGGACAGGAGACAGGGAATTCTGTCATCCTAACATTTAGTGTTTTCCACAGAAACTTTAAATAATAAAAGTCCTAAAAGAAATGTCCTCTCATTATATTAATGACTCGCTGTATTCAGAGCCTATGTTACACAAAATTCAAAGAGTTTTGGAAATCAGCTGCAGCTCTACAGTATGCAGTAATAAATATGAATAGAAATAAAAAAGTTGGCTGGATGCCTGATGTCTACATGTCACTGTAAATAAACCTATATCCTATAGCCTCCCATATCCCGGAATCTACATAAAGGTTTTGCTGTCCACAACAATGAATAACTGTGTTGTTGTAGCCACTTCACCTTGTAAAACACATATCTGTGTTGTGAAGCAAAGAAGGAATACCATAGCTGCTTGAATTTGAAAGGAAATTTAGGCAGAAGTTGTTGAGGGCAGTGATGTTATCAGCTTATTTGATAAAAGTTTCAAAAATATATAACTGAACCAAAGTGGTTGAACTTAATTTCAAGAAAAGTTTCCTGCTACTATTTTTATCCCAAGTCAGAAAGCTGTCCCTTGGATAAATGCATTTCAATATAAAAAGGCACAGAGAAAGATAGTAATTTGTGCATAACACTGCAAAATTTTTATAAAGAGTGAAGAAAAAAAATATTTGTTTGGTTCTCAACAAACAGAAAGATAGACAAGTGACTTTTAGATCAGAGTGAATAACAAATAAAGAATTAAAATAAAACTGGCTTTGGACACAAGATTAACACTTTGATAGTCTCCCAGACCGAGGGAACACATGCTAAGAAAACTGCATTTTCCAGCAAATACAAGCTGTGAAACGATGCTGGCAGAAATACATTTTACTGTTGTCCCTTAATAGATCTAGTACAAAGACACTATGCTAATTTTCCTTTACATACAAAACCTTTGCCATAAATTATGTATGGAATGAAGCCTACTAGTAATATATTACATTTTTTTTTCCAGCTAGCTTTTATACTGGTTTCAGCCAGTGCGCATTCAATGGAAGGATACACAGGCTGTATCTGCATATGAAGAAGTGCAAGAGAAAAAACCTCAAAGAGCTCTGACAGAAATTTTTCAATGTATCTAAGTCCCTGTATCTGTATAGAAGTTAAATATGTAACTATATCTCTACAGTTATCTATGTGAGACATAATTTTCAAAAAATTATATTTTCAGTAATCTATAAATTATTAGAAAATGCTGAAAGGCTAGCAATTATGAAAAAAATGCCTAAGTAGAATACTAAGATATGGAGAAGGAATTCTAAATTGAAGCACTTCTTTGAAAGTTGAAGATAATTTTGCTAGATGTTGGAAAATGAGTCTGGGCAACAGAGTTTCTGTAAATTTTCATTTCTGTAATTACTTTATACTCTTATTCTATTCCAAGCTGATCTACTAGCTTAATACGGATCATTGACTGCAACATTTGCACAGCCTGTCTAAATTTCGCATAAAAAGAATTATACTGACTGCACAGCAAAACCAAAACTTTAACTTAGGAAACAGACGATGTAAAGGCTACAAGTCTTGTTATCACTCCCAACAGGACACATTGCACCAGCATTTTGCTTAAAGAGAGCACATGTTTCAGGCAAAAGCACATCTGTCATTTCAGAATACTGAATTGTAAAAACTGAGTAAAGCTATAGAAATGGGATTATTTTTGTGTTGTCATGCTTATTCAGAACACATGCTCCCTTGGCACTGACAAGAGTAGAAGAGTTAATCTAGAGGGTGACAAAGGAGACTCTACCCTGTTACGAAGTCAGTTCCTAAACTGCATTTAAGACTCAGTTGCAGAAAAAAGATAGGCTAGTTTGGGCTGCAGTGTCTTATCTGATGGTAAGAAAACCAAAAGGAAAGACGCAACAGGAGGAAGTGGAAAGGTCTCTTCTTTTTTTAATCCTGCCACAGACTGTCTGGATGTGATGTGGAAAGAGGTGTTCTTTGGACTCTCTGGACTTCCAAAACACAACCACGATCAACGCTTAACCTCTTTCCAGTAGTAATATTCTGTTTAAAAAAAAATCATAATGCTGCATAGAGATGTTGTTACATCATACCTGTCTAATTTTAAAGTAATTGGGCACAGACATACCCTGCATTTCACCATATATACAGACAGATTGAAATAACATCTTATATTTGAGAAGAAAAAAGTGCAGACAGATGGCAACATTCCAGATTCTTAACATGAAAGAAAATTTGTTTCAGAAATTGTCACCCCCATGTTAAGAGGAAGTAAACAGGGGTTTAAAGCAACTTTGGAACTCTCTCAGGGCTCTGTGTCTGTCAGTAAGGGAAAGATCTCTTACATTAGTTAGACAGATTTACAGTTTGTGCAGAGGATGTGCACAGATTTATTTGATTTAAGAAGAATAAGATAAAGGGGAGAGCACCCATTAATTCGTAGAAGACAAAGTTCTCTACAAATTTCATCTTTTACTTATGAGCTTGAGTCATGTCCTTGACTAGTAGATTCTTCTTCAGAGCTCTTGACACACATGCTTAGCTTTGTGTAAGATAGGTTTGATTGTCATGATCTGAAAAAGTATGAAAGAGAAATGAAATGACAAAGGTGATAGGTTGCAGAATCTGGGGAAGTGAATATGCCAAAACAATTAATAATAATGATTTAAAAACGTGACAGAGAAAACTAATGAAAAAATAATTGGATTTAAGTTGCATAATAAACAATAATCAGAAAACTGAAGAGGTGATAGTTTTTTAGAAAAGAGGAGAGTCTGTACTGACTGTTCTGGACATTTTCTTTCAATTTGATGCCTGCAAGAGGGCTCCAGTTTCAGATATTTAAGGAATATCTACACAAGAGCATACTGTGTGGTGCAGCTTTACATCTCTTTTGGCCACATATAGTTAAAAAAGTCAAGTGTTTTTCAAGTGTCAGTCACCTTTAAGGAATAGTTTCAATAAGACCAGTATGCTTACAGTGAGCCTTCTCATGTGCAAATGGGTTGGTACTTGAGTTTTTACAGTTCAGAGACACTTCCTGTACAGTGGCAACTCAGTGCAGTGGAATGCAGTCACGATCACGTTTAAACAGGGATGGTTTCATGGCCTAAGTACACCCTTCATTCTGCATTTTCCCTTTCATTCTCTTCCTGCATGACCATGCCCGATTGTCTCTACCAGTGTGTGTTATCAAAAGTGAGTGGAAGATAGTAGGATTCACCATAACCTGGTATAAACTGCTGTTGAAAGCAAAAAAAGAGAAGTTCAAGGAACTGTAGAAGGCAATACTGAAATACAGCTCCAGATGGACTGGGATTTTTGAAACTGCATGTGATGGAGTTAGATTTCTGAAATATCAGGTGAAATCACATATTTTCATGGCAGCGTGAAACAGTCTTTAAATTACAAGTGTACATGCAACGAGAGGAAGTTATTTGCTTTAATTAAGCAAGTCTCAAAACGCAAGGAAGTATCTGTCCTAGATAATTACTTTTCTGAAAACTTGCTTATGAATGGCAGAAGCAAAAAAAAAGGTTATCTAAAATCATGTGGTTAGAAAGAGCACAGGAAGATTATGTAAAGCTGTACGATCAATCATATTGCACTGTGGACTAAACTGTGGACTCTGTAAGCAACTAAAACTGTAACCAAATACCTAAAATTACTTGTTTACAAACAGAAATTAAAATTATTACATCTATAAATTTCAGTGTTGGGTGCCTGTCTTTTTTCTTCTGAGTAGCTGTTGTATCACCCACTTCCACTTACTGACTTGAAACTTCTTACAAGTTCTTCACCTTCCTATTCTGTGACCTATTTTCTAAAGTCAGAACAATGTCTATAAATTTATGATGTTTGAGAGAGATTTAATGTCTTTAGAGATACATGTCGATGTTCTGCATTTCATCAAGTTCACTCTCACTTACCCATACTCCAAGATAACAAGTATCTGTAAGACAAGGGAGAACAAATGCTAAGATTTCTTAGGTCAGTTTTCCCACATTTTTTACAAATTACAGAAATCCTCAAACCACAGTTCAGGAAAACACATCATAGAAAAGAAGTAAGGAACACAGGAAAATCAGGTACTGTGTCTTGTCCAGCAAATCCAAGAGGGCATCTGTGTGTGTGTGTGTGGGGGGGGGGGGGGGAATGGAGCTCTGTGTGTGCACAAGCACTTGCTTTTGTGTGTGGATGAGAGAGATAACTGGTCAAATACCAATAAGCCAGTCGAAAGTTTATTTATTCCAAAAATCATTTGCAATTTCCTATATATGTCCACACAGATATCTTAGGTAGATCTGTATTTATGAGGTGATCTGGTAATATTATTTTCATAAACAAGATCTATTTTCACAGTAAAGGAAGGAGTGTTAGTAATGTACACGTGCAATGTGTTTGTAGTGTGTTTTTATTCCATAGCTGTGCAGTCTCTGCCTGCTGTGTATCTCTCACTGGTTACTTTCTCTGACTGCTAAAGGTGAGGTGTTGTCAAAATTTTGGTTTCAGAGAGAAGGAGACTCTGGTAAATACATAGAGAACTTTTTTCAACTTGATAAGAACTCAAAAGAATAATCTTGCTTAAGACCTTCATAATACAACTAAATTAATATAGCTAGCATTAATGAGACAATTATTTTTTACAAGATAGCAAGAACATAAGTTTGTTTGACTCACATTTCTCTTTTAGATGACTAATATATGGCTATCATTTCCATCACGGATTGGTGTTCACATCCATAATCTGTTGCAAGGAATTAATATTTGAGATATTAATCTAAATTCTAGGGTCAGAAGATATGCTTAAAACCGGTCCTAATGGGAAGGGTCCAGTGTAAATACTTTTGTAGAAATGCCTCTAAAAGTCGTTTTAATAAAACAAAGTGAAGAAATAAGGCATTCTGGAAGTCCTGATGGACTACATCAAATGCAGCTGGAGGTGCTGTGGAGGCATGTGGCACTGCAGCCAGAGAGCTAAGATGTGCAAGACCCTCCTTCAGCTTCCACACTGCAACTAGGGACTGGTGTACTTGGGGCTGCTTTGCCCACAGCTTCTTGGTCCTCTGAGTTACGTCTTCTGAAAGGAGACAGGGGAGGCAGCAGATCAACCTGTAGGTTTCATGTGTGTTGTAAGTTCACTATGGGGCTACTGTACACTGCTTTTGCCTTGCTAAGGTGACCTTACCCCAGACACTCCCCTGCATAATGCTACTGTAAAAATCTAACAATGTTGACTTTCTGTGAGGGAGTGTGAGCTTCAGTGAACTGTAACATGGAGCTGAAAAATGGAAAGCATCCTGCAGGGAGATGAAAAAAAATGTGATGTCAGGCAAAGGCACTACTGGATCGACCTCTGCAAATTTACATTTACTAAAGACCACAAATCGAAGGAGAAGCATCAGTTTCAACTGGACAGGATGCTCATAGTCTTGCCACTAAAAACTATGTCTCAGACTAAGTAGGGGATAAGTAGGAGACAAATCACAATGGGTTTCAAAGTTTTGGTCATTAGAGTTTGTTAAATATGTTGACATTCCTGCAAGGAAAATACTATCAAATCATTTAGTAGGGGAAAACAACAGTTAATGAAAGTGCAATTAATCTGGGCATGGTTTCATGAAATGCCATGCAGTTTAATAAAAGGACAGCAAATGTCACAAAGTGATGATGAATATCATGATGGCATTTTCTCACGCTAGAATTATTTGCATTTCCTCCCCTCAATTCTGCATAACACATCCACTGTTTAATGAATAACTGGAAGAGAAAAAAAAAAGGGAAAAATTTGTCCAGACCTACAAGTTACATCTTGCATTTGATATGCTCCATGAACAAGAAAATGAAAGTCACAGAATGTGCTGCATAAGAAGCTCATAAATTACTAACCAGCAGTCTCTATATCTCTAACTAGCAGTTACTTGTCAGTTGTGGACAATTCCATTACATTTTTGTATGAGTTGTATTTTGTATGAGTTGCATTATTATTGTTGGTGGTGTTGCCAGTATTATTGTTGTTATTATTATTAAAAATGTTTTTCTCAAATAGGAGTAACTGCATCCAAGCAAACCTGTCAGCAAATTTTCTCAGCAGCTAAACAACTACGATCAAAACTTATCCTTGAATTGTGCTCAATTCTCTGCCCCTTACAGTTAGAGAGACAAAAATGCTCAATTACTCTAGGCACAATATGCCCAGTGATTTTATCATTTTAGGCGTTGAGCAAGCAAGCTAAAAAGTCATGGAATGCAGTATGTTTATCAAAAATTGGCCTTGTGTTCAATAATCAAATATCTGGGAAAAACCCCAAATACAAGGGAGAGAAAAATGTAATTTTATGATCCTTTTCAACACATTCAAAACTGTGAAACTGACACCTCTTTGTCTTTAAATAGACACAGGTTTCAAATATCTTATCAGGCTAGGCTAAGAATACATAATTCCAAATAAAAGCCTTTCAGTACTCTGAGAAATTCTTTTTGCTCAAAACTAATTTTTTTTTTTTTTATGTTGTGTACAGAAGTAGAATAGTTTCTCGATTTCTCTGCAAAAATCCTTTTAGCTACCTCAAAAAGTGTATTTGGTACAGACTTACTTGATTTTTTTGTATATGAGCAAAAATTTGATTTGTCAAATTTTATTCTTCGAAAAGATCTTTTAGTAGAGTTAAATGTCCATTTTGTGCAAAACAATGACCACACATCAGCTTGGAGTGATTGCACAGTAGTTGCCTTAGCCTGGCAAATGGCAGCAAAATGTCAACTGAAATGAAAGACACACAGCCCTGGGCTTATCACAGAAAGTGCAGATGATTCATGTAACATCGTAAATAAATAACACAGGCTTTGTGTTAAGGTAGGTTTAACAGTAGAGGCTCTCTTTTCACCACCAGCTCATTTCAAAGCACCCGTAATAGAAGCTTTATTTGGTGACAGTGACATGCAGCAAGATAAGGTATCCTGTCTTTAATGCTCATATTTCAAGGTCACAGAGTGTTACATTCCAAGTGAACATGCAGAAAACTCAATCAGATAAGACCTGCATTAATGGACCATCAAAATATTGATAGTAGGTTCTCTTCCCTGCCTGCAGGGAATGTTTAGCCTAGTTGGTAATTATGCAGGAGAGAGAGGAGAGAGAGAGAGAGAGAGAGAGAGAGAGAGAGAGAGGTATGAAGAGAGATGGCAATCATGATTTGTCTATATATATCACAAAAACTAAGGGCAATTATTTGGAAATGGAGTTTGAACCCAGGATTTGTGGACAGTTGAAGTTCTTATTGACTGATCTCCGTGATCAAGTCTATGATTTTACATTGTATAGCCAACAAATAAAAAAAATTCTGTTCCTACAAGGGGTATGAGACAGACATTCACTTCTGTTGCTAAGGGTCACAGCATTTGTTGCCTAACAGGTATAAACTTCAGATCCACTTGGTTTCTTTTTTCTAAATTTGCTACTAAGTCTGAGGTTTTATTCCTAAGCATATGTTGATTGCTCAGAAGGGCAATGATGAAATACTGAGAGAAACAAAAGCATATATTGGTGAAAACTCTGTGGGAAACACTAGAACAGAAAGTTTTCTTACCTGCTTATGGATATTACTATTTCTCTAGCCCAACATTATTCTGGAAGCAGGTTAAGCCATGAACTTTGGCTTTACTGAACCAGTTCTGAGTGATGATCTGACTGTTTGCTACAGGGCAGCTGCCAGTACTTATTATTTAGGGTGTGATATGCCCAGGTGAGAGAATGCAACAGATACAGTCAGAACATGGTAACAGAGAACAAATTTTATTTTGTATTTCAGTTATTTATGCATTTTATCTTTAAAATTAACAATGTGATACATATGAGACTATTTTAATAACATTTACTATACATTCAGATTTTGTAATCTCTGACAATTAAAATTACTAAATGAAAATAAGTATGAAATACATGCGGTAGCACTGGCACTTCTGTTCAGCAATTATTGATGAACATTTTTACGTTAACAATGGTCACACTATGTTGGGGAAAAGAAATGATAAAGAATGTAGGTTTGGTAAAACTCTATTGCCTTTCAACTCATTTATTTCTGTTAATCCCAGTATATAGCAATATCTCGATATCTCTTCAGGTTCATTAGAAGCACTTGGTCATCAAATGTTAAATATTTTCCCCATTTTCCACAGTATGGTGAGAACCCTTATGTAATCTAGTCCTCCTGTAGATAGGTAGTTTGGAATGCTGGATCCTGTCCAGCTTCAAGGTTTCTAAAAAAAAAACAAATCTGTCTCCAGGTAGTAATTTCCTCTCAGGCTTCCAGAAATATCTCAGATATATAAGACCAAAAGACTTTGAAACTTTCTGCTGAGATACGGAAGAATATTATAAGTCATCTTTTGTTCAGCGATCTAAAAGGCTTGAATACCTTTTAAATTTAAACTAGCAAAACAGGTTTAACTGTGTTAAACTTCTAGCATACCAGATGAAATGCCCAGATGATTTTCTGCAAAGCCATCTGTCTTAAGTGAAGTTTTCCTTCCCTAGTTCATAAAATCATAACTTCCATCAGCAATAAAACATCTGACAAAAACCAATTACTTTTTCACTTAGGATAATGTCACAAACTTACTCTTCTTTCAGTACTGTTTGTCCAAAACTAATCTCTTTTCATTCTATCATGATAGTGGATAAGGCACTGGGATATTAAATTCCAAAGTTTATCATCAATATTCTATATTCTAGAACTAAGACTTTATGAAGACTTAATTATATATGACTCTGTCTTAAATTTATGAGTTGTCAACTGCCTTGCATCAGAAAGTAAAACTTTCCCTAAAACTTCTCATTAATAAAAATTGATACTGAACTGCTATCCTGAAACAACGTCTATTTTAAAATCTTTAATTGTAGATTGTATTGATGATTGTCTTGCAAATATCTTAAAAATTCAGTTTGACATTAAGTCAACCTGCAGATGATCATCAGGGACTTGTCATCTGACATTAGAGCTGCTTGCCTGATGTGAGAAATAAATTCCAGAAGATAGAAGGCAGTCAAGAAAATCATGGACTTTTAGCAATACAACAACAGCTGAAACAAGAAAGTTCTGGTTTGAGTTTTAATCCCAGAATAAAGACAAGAATGAAATGGTCATGGCTTCTGAGACAGAATTATCTAAAGACAAATCTTGAGGTCTGTAACAATATCCTTACTTGGGGAAAAAACCCTGAGTGAGTGAAAACAAGGGTAAATTGACAGCAGAGACAGCTGCAGAAAGGCAATCTAAGAACAGAACTGTAATCACAGCTGAAATGCAAGGAAAAACAGTCCTGAAAGAAATATCTTACAATAAATGTTGTAGAAAGATAAGGAAAGGATGTAGGGTAAGGGTGTTTTAAATAGGAGTTACTTGGATCATATGGCTGCAGTGTCAGGTTAAAGCTGTATTTGGTGAAAGACTCTGATGATGTAGAGGTTTGAAAGATCTTTGAAATTTCCCTTTGTCTCTCTTTTCTGTACCATATAAATCGTATCAATAAGGTATAATCAGAACTGTAATCTATGTCATTATTTCTCTTTCAAAAGTGTATCTTTCTACTCTCATACCAAAATAAACACCACTTCATAGACTATCCAAAAGGCTTTTTTAGTGTCTTAAAAACCTCAGCCTTTTCCATAAGCAAGAACTGTGTAGAAAGTGAATCAAGTCATTAATTGACATAAATTCTTGTAGCTTCACTGACTTCAATGTAGATACTTTATATGAAAAAAATGTTATAGTCCATATATTTCAGAAATGCTCTGCTAGAAACCAAATAATCTAAAAACTGATGAATAATTAGAGAAACCTGCAGAGAAAAGTTTAGTCAAATGGGTCATTGGTCATATAATATCACACAAGTAACAGCTAGGAGTTAATCTTTGGGGTATCGACGAAGATTCTTAAATTTATGGATTAATAAAAGCTCTGTCTTGGGAACTTATATGGGAAAAGTATTACAGTAAAATTCCAAATGGTATCATGAATGCTTACGAACTGAGAGGTTACAGGTGAGAAACTTTCAGCTTCCTTACATTCCTTTCAAAACCTCCACCCTAATCATGCAGACTCAATACCTTGTTTTTTTGTCACAGATGAAAGAGCTAACACAGGGCATGTAAACCAATGCCCTTATTTTGGTAGACAATTTACATACATCTTTCTCCTTGTTATATTCTTATAAGGTAGATGCTATTGTTCTCAACATTCACAGCTACAACAGGTTTATATGGCACTGCATACAACTATTATTAAATTCCTTTACAAAATCTTTGAGATTCTTAAGGCTAAGATCATCAAAGCTGACAAAACATGTGTCCAACTTTTGCAATCCACTGCAGTTCATTGTTTGCAGTTCTAATTATAATATATGTTAAAGTTAAATCCTACCTCCACACCCAGACTTTTTTCAGATCCACTGCTTTATGTCTATGCTTCAATGCTTTGAACTTTACTCTGTCCTTTCATGAGATATAGTTATCAGCAAACAGCATTAGCTGCAAGAATAAGAGATAAAAATACGTAACTAAATGAATGAAAAGCTAGTTATGTACAGTTTTATGCAAGCCATGATATAGCATTTTGGTCCTACTTATTCTCCTAAGGCAGGAAATAGGCATTTAGTGGTAGTGGTGTTTGAGTATATCAGATGGGGAAACAGTAAAACTTAAAAAACTTTGAAGTGAAAAAACTTGCAAAAGGCCTGCAGCTAGGATTTAATCTGAATGGCCACTTTGCAAACAAGCTTAATGAATAAAATATTCTCAATCACAAGGTCGGGTAAATAAGTAGACAGAAAAAACTTGCAGCAAAGTGCTCTCCAAACTTTCAAATATTTAGCAATTGCAATTAGCAGTTCTGAAAACCTTGAATAATTTTTGTCTCCTTTTCATTAGAGAAACAAAAAAGAAGTATAGAGGTTTGTAAAAACAAAAGGATTTTAAAAATATTGATCTGAGAGATTATATGGGATTAGGAAAGTCATGCTCCAAGATGGAATGTGATTTTCTTTTTCTTGGTTAAGAATTCTTCTGGTTCACATTTCTGTTATAATCCTGCTTACCTTATGTTTTCTCTAGATGAAATATTACATATACAGTGGGAAGGAAGAGACCTAGAGACTTGGACAATTTGCCTACATTTAATTCTAATAATATAATGAGACAGGGGAATCAGTGACACTACAGCTAAAAGCTAGAGATGAACTAACCATCGCTTTATCTTCTGTTGCCATGGACTACATGATGAACTCTGCAGTGACCTAAATTTATAATAGAATAGTGCTCGTTGCTGCTGTACTTAGCACTCTGTTGCAATTACAGCACATTAGCCAGAAGAGTGAATCTCAAGGGAAAATGTCTAGTCTTTTAATCAAGGAGTAGAAAAGTCAGAGTGAAAATTACTCTGCTCTATATATCTGCAGTCAATGTGTAAATGTACATCTAACAGCAGTCTTAATTTTGACCAGAAAAAAATTTTATTATATACAGGGGTCATGACTGTACAGTTCACTCACTTAATCTTTTCTGTACTTCAGTGCATTTGTTCCTGTATTATATTCTCAACCTTCCTGAACTTTGTTGGGAACACCAGAGAATTAAAATAACCAGTTTTAGGATTTCACCTTTAGCCTGACCTATTTCAAATTAGTATAATCCTTTTTCTTTATTTTCCTGGTGTATCTCACAAATCTGAAGAACTGGGGAAAGCATACTGTGAGCTGAGCACTTGCAGACAAGCACACTTTTCTTGCAAACAGCTTTTAACATTTAATGGGATCTGTAAAGCTCACTTTACGAGTATTCTGAAATCTGATAAGTTATTCATTTGTTTTAATGGATAAGAGGAAAGCTTTTGTAAACAGAGTGTTTCAAAACATTACTAATGAGTTTTCAAAAAAGAAACTGTCATTTCTGTGGCAATAGCTGAAAGTGCTGAAATTTAAAAAGGGGCTAATTTGAATTGCAGAAAAAAATAGGTCATGAAATTCAAGGTATATTTTAAACTCTGCTTATGGGTTGGATAGAGGAGAGAGCTCTTTTTACTTCTGTTCAAATGAACAAAAGAATTCCTAATGCTTTCAGGGAAGGCAGGAGCAGGCACAGAGGCAATTCACATGACCCAACCTTAAATACCTGTCTGAGACACCAAAGCCAGGAACTTCACTCACTCTGGGCTGCCTGTAATGTACCTGCAGAGGGCTGGTCACGTCAAAGGACTAATCAGCACTGTGCAGCTCTGAATCACCATCTGAATGTGCCTACTTATTTTCTTTGTCCTAAATAAGGTACTACTTAAGGGCAATTAGGGTCCTAACTTGGGTATGTAATGTTAGATGTCTGAGGGTGACTGGTGCAAACCTTCTCTGTGCTCAATGAACAAAATGGAAATCAAAATAATGAGTGCCTCTCATGACAACATAAGAGTATAATTTTGAAAATCCTGTTGTAAGTCAGCTTTTTTGGTCACTTATCCGGGTAAGGATTTGCAGAACCGCAAAATCAAAAGGATTTTTCTTGTTTTTCTCATTTTCCTCTTTTAGATGTTCATGATAATACACTACAAGCATAGTAGTAAAACAATATGTATGCAGAACAAAATAATTTACGTGGCAACATCTTTGCTATTTTTGTTTTCATGGTGATTTCAGAACTACGTCCATCACTCCAGGAAAAGCCAAGTTACATAAGTTTGTGACTCCAGTAAATAAACGATTACGTTTTCTGAAAGAGCTCAGTTCCACTGGACTAGTGGAATTACAATATATATTTCTAACTACAGCACCTTTAATGAACCATCAGTACTGTTAATAAAATAAAAATTAAGGATGAGATGCTGTACATTTCACTGTTTGTTTACACTTCTCTCCATTCATCTATTTCTACAATGGCTGCTAAAAGCCTTATCATAGTATTTTACAGTAAGCACTATGTGCTTACTTCTGTGAAGTATATGGGTCACCAAAACATCTCCTAAAAAGTGAAAACAGATATTCCACATACATTATGACAAATTGTAGACATTACAGGCTCTCTTTAGAAGCTATTTCTTCTGATTTGTGTTTTAAGCTCTAAACAGACAGAACTTAGAGGACATGTCAGAAATATGCATGAAAAATACAGAAGGAATTGTACCTATATCTTCAGACAGACTAATGTGCAGGTACTGAGAGAACAGATAACACTTTGAGACTTACTGTATCTGAACTCTGGGTATTTTCAGAGCATAAATGCTATCTCTATCTCAGGTATTTTTGAAGTTTAGATGGTGTATTTTATGACACTTCTCTTCCCAACGCATTCTTCCCATCTGTGTGGAATAAGAATTGTAGAGGACTTGTGGAAATCAACCAAAGGTAAGTCTGCAACACCACTGCAAGAAGGTCAAAGATTTGGAGAACTGGCATAGACCTAGATGCAGAATACTTCCTGAAGCGTGAGCAGAGTTTTAGAGAGAATAACAGAATCACAGAATATGCTGAGTTGGAAGGGACCCACGAAGATCATTGAGTCCAGCCCTTAGCCCTGCACAAGACCATGCCTAAAATCACACCATGTTCCTGAAAGCACTGTCCAAATGCTTCTTGAACTCTGTCAGGCCTGGTGTTGTGACCACTTCCCTGGGGAGCCTGTTCCAGTGCCCAACCACCCTCTGTGTGAAGAACCTAGATTGTTTGGAGATAGAGCTTAAAAAAAAAAAAAAGAATAAAATGAATGTAGCTAACAGAGGCTGATGAGCAGAGTCAAAGGTTAAAAAAAAGGGAAAAGTAAGTTTACTGGAAAAGAGAGTCACAAATTAGGTTTTCTTAAAGCAGAAATTAAGAAAATGAAATGAGTCTTCAGTAAGAGATTGACAAGGGCAGCTGTCTCTGCAAATAGCATTAGAAATCAGAGGCTAAAGACAAAAACCACACTAATTTAACAACAGCACTCACATAACACTTGGCACATTTAGATGATTTTCCTTCTTCAAAGGGAGGCAAAATTATGTTTTGAGTCTCACTGAGTGTCTGTGAGATAGAATAATATAATTCTATTATATTATGCAACAAGGCATAAACCAGGATGTTAATTTGCTACTATAGTTCACTTAACTACAAATATCACCTGGAATTCTTAACATCCTCTACTAAATTTAACATTTCTACATAGAATTGCATTTGTAGGAGCAGTCACATTTTAGGAGAAAGGCTAAAGCAGACATCCTCTTCTTGCTCCATTCCAGATTTTCACCTTGAATAATATCCAAAACCTTGAAGTAAAAATAAAAAAAAGAAAACCTCAAAACATTAAAGTCTTTAAAAAAATACCTGTTTTTGTGGTTGCAGAACTGAACATATATGTACACATATATATGTGCATTCAGCAACACAGATGATTCTTTTTTTCTGTTACACTTTACTGATCCTTATTTATAGCTGGAAACCCCTTTATGCTTAGGAGAAAAGCTTCAGAGATTTCAGAGGAGCTGAGCTTGCTGGTTTAACTACATTCAGCATCTCAAAATGATTATAATGATGACTACACTCTAGTAGTTTGATGGGAACATTTGGCAGCATAGTAACTCCCCTGCTGTTATTATTTGATGTGCTTTCATGACTATTTGTATGAGGACAAAGCACTATAAAAGGGTTAGACATAAGCAGGCACCTACATCAGCCCACACAGAAAAAAATTCTTAAGATGCTAGTAAAAGAAAGAGAATATGTAAAGGCTTACACAGCTTCTCAGTCTAATCTTTTTTTTTTTTTTTTTCCATTTTTATCGTGGCATGTAAAAGAGCAATCTGGGATGAAATGGAGGCAAATATATAGAAAACAATTGTGTATTTTGCATTCATTTTCAAGTACTGCTAAGTGTTTTGCAATTGCTCTGATCCTGCAATGATATTTCAGAGCTGTGTTACAAAGACACTGCTACCACATATCAGTAATAGTAACAAGGACCAGATTTGTTTTGTGGGTTTCTTTTCTCCATCTTTCTATTTAGAGTTATTTTCCTTATTCTGGCTCAAGGAAATTATATCACCTCAATCACAGAATCAGAGAATCAGAGAATGGGTAAGGTTGGAGAGTGCAACCGAATGTCACCTGGTCCAGCCTTGTTCAAGCAGAGTTCCCTGGAACACACTACTCAAAAACCTCTCCAGATAACTTTAGAATATTTCCAGGGAAGCAAGCTCCACAACCTCTCTAGATGAGCTCTTCCAGTGCTCACTCATCCCTACATTAAAGTTCTTCCTCATGTTCAGGTGAACCTCCTGTGTTCCAATTACAGCCTGTTGTCTCTTGTCCTGTTGTTCAGCATCAGCACAAAGAGCCGGGCTCCATCCTCCTGACACCCTTCCTTCAGATACTTTGAGAAAGTCCCGTCTCAGTCGTCTCCTCTCAGGGTTGAAGAGGCCCAACTCCCTCAGGATTTTCTCACGAGAGAGTGGCTCCAGTCACCCTTTTCAGCCTTCTGTTGGACCCACTGCAGGAACTCTTTGTCTCTATTGAACTGAGGAGCCCAAAACTGGACACAGCACGCCAGCTGTGGCTTCACTAGGGCTGACTAGAGAATCAGGATCACCTCCCTCCACCTGCTGGCAATGCTCTTTCCAATGCACCCCAAGGTACCATTTGCATTCTTGGCCACAAGGTCACACTGCTGGCCCTTGGATAAGTTTGATAACACCAGGACCCCCAGGTCCTCTACAGAGCTACTTTCCAGCAGGTCAGCCCCCAGCCTGTTCTGGTGCCTGGAGTAATTTTTCCCAATGTGTAGGACCTGCACTTGCCTTCACTGAATTTCAGAAGATTCTGTTCTACCCATCTCTTCAACCTGTCGAAGTTCTTCTGAAGGGCTGCTGGAAGGGGTGTCGGCCACTCCTTCCAGCTTTGTATCATCAGTGAACTTGCTGAGGAGTCATCTGCCCCTTCATCCAGGTTATTGATGGATAAATTAAACAATATTGGACACCACAGAGACACTGGTAGCTACATAACAACTGACCGAGACCCACCATTGAACCAGTTCTTAATCTACGTCACTGTCCACCCATCATGCAGCCTGTGATTCCTGAGCTTGGAGGATATTATGGGAGATAGTGTCAAAAGGATTGCTGAAGTCCAGATAGACACCTCTGTTGTTTCCAGAGGAGGAAGACAAAGCAAACTGCTTCCTGGAGTAGTCAATGAGACAATCTAGCTATGTAAATGTGCTCAGGAGTCATTGGCCAGGCTGCTATTTGTCACGAATTAGGAACATGGGAACAGTTTAATGGTCTCTGCAGTGCTGCATCAGGACCTGCCAGCACTCCCAGACACCATTCAGAACATTTTTGTACAATGTTCTTGGAGGCTGGTTGTAAGAGTGGACCTAAGATCAGTGTATTTGAGGGTGGTTGAAGGATAGGCAGTGTTGTCAGTGTTGTCACCATCATTGCTCAGCAACCTGACCACCCTGACCAGCTACTGCATATTCCTACCTACTTACCAAAGACTTCTATCAGCACTGGCAGCTTAGTAGCTGATATGTACCCTTTCCAGCAGCTAAAAGAACTTACACTTTAATGCTTCTGAGATGTAGGTAGGTTTTAACACAGAGGAAAAACTGAGGCATAAAATAATTAAATTACTTCTTCAAGGTTATAGTCTATAATAGGACTGGGAATTGCACCAGAGTTTCCAGCAAAACTGAATCCTTATCTTACATTTTATGCACTATTCCTCATTCTGTCATGATTTTCTTCTCTGTAGAAGTGATCAAGAGCTAAACTCTGGAAGAGGCCTGGCTTCTGCACTGGAATTACTGCCAGAGGTACTCTTCTTGAAAGACTAGTTAACATGAGAAGACAATTGCCTAATTAATCCCACAATGACTCCTTCCCCCTTGCATTTTAAAATTTTGTGTGTAATTTCCTACTTAAAAGATCCCAGACCTTTCTGTGCCACAAAGCTTTGGATATTAACTGACCACTGCTTCTCTTTTTCCCTACAACTATCACAGTCTCAAATCTTTAAGTAAAACACTTTCGTTTCTAACTAGCCTCATACCTTCTAGGCACGGGAAGACTCCATGTATTGCTTTCTGGTAATTTCTATAGTCAAAAAGAGAACAATAATGTCAACATTATGAAAAGAATAACCACATCTGCTTTGTTTTTCACTATAACAATGGTCATTCTTGCAACTGTATTAAAACACATTGGAAAGGTAAAAGTTTGTCAGACACTATTCAGACATTTGCTGAAACATCCAAACCACCATCAGCTTAACTCAGACCAGATACTTTTCTAGAATTGATCGAGAATATTTTTTTCCTAATTGTTTTATGGTAACACACTGAACCATAAAGTTTTAGATGACTGTACTTTTTTTTTTTCTTTGTCACTGTTTATTGAAGGCTTGAGCCTTCAATAAAGCCTTGGACATTTTCAGTCCAAGATTTTTAAGGCCTCAGCATGGATATAATATGACAGATAGTGGCCTCAACAATAGCTTTTTACAGAACATTCCTTCAGAAGAGAAGAATTTAATTTCTTAATTAGGGAGACAAAATGTATGGTAAATTATCCTCATCTTATGGTTCTATATTTCTAGTTTATAATCATTACATTAGTATATAATTTAAAGGGTTATAAATGTTGAAGGAAAAGGCATCATATTATGTTAAAAATCAGAGACACTAGATTGATCAGCAATTAAGTCTGGTGATAGCATAAACACATTTACTCTTATACTGAGAAATATTCCTAGCATATGAATAGCCTTCCATGATTTGTTCAATGTACCTTTTCCTCTCAAGGTTAATGCTGTGAGGAAAAAGTAAAAAGAGTATTCATTTCTCCTTTTAATGCTTCCTGTCTTTTGAGAGGCTAGTGTATTTTCTAACCACATTACAAGGAGTTTGCTTTCTAAATGAATCTCCAACAGAGAATTCATTCAGACTTTTCAACCTGTCATCTTTCAGAAGCAGACTCAGGATGCTGAGATTTTGAAAAGATTCAGTGGTAATGGAGTTGCTATTTTACTATTTGGCATCTCTGTGTTATGTATGATTTTGAATTCTCTTCCCTTACCTACCTATCCAAGCTTTTTCAAAAGCAGCATATGTGCCTGCTCTCTTCTAAACAAGATCTTGGGAGGTCACCTCTCCAGTAGTTCTTTTCTGCAACTCATGATCTTGGTTGTTTTCTTCTTTCTATGATAACACTGACTTAATAGTGATGACATCAGTTGTCACTGTAGGGATTTTTCCCATAGTTTACCCACAATACATAGTTTTTCCCATAGTTTACCCACAGATAAAAGTAAGCATGATCCTTCATTCTATATGCTATGTATTGATATGAATACTGAATTTTGAAGTCTACTGTTCTATTCTCTATTGTATAGGTCAACAACTTTCAAATATGTTAGTAAGAATTGGCAGCTAGAGTGAGGGCAAGGACAAAACTCCTTACTGCTTCCCTGACACGCCTTCAGATAGAGCAAGATTTAGTTGCTGCAAGTAGAGATTAAAGAATCAAGAACTTTCCCCAGACTCACTGTAGTAAAAGGCTTGCAGGGCTACTGTGTTCATTTGCTCACCCTCAAAATAGAAATTCCCAGTACAGTCCTTCAAGTATGGCCCTAACTGAAGGAGGTATGATCACCTATAAAAGAGAAATGGCTTTATGACAATTTAGTTTTATGTTTTTCTGATGAAGGACACTGTCCCCTCTCACAGAGACCATCACACCATGCCAGTGATACTATTGTTTTGAAACACAAATACTTGTCTGATGCAACTTAATTGATACTACCTACACTAAGTTTGAGCAGAACTTTACTGTTTTCACAAAAGAAAATTTGATCTTTATACCTGTTGAATTAAGACAGCTAGTAAATGTATGAAGTACAGTTTCATTTTGAATTTATAAAAAATGTTTTCCAAAATTATATTGGAAAAATATTTTTGTTAGAATCCAGTGTAATTCTTCAGATG
Organism: Manacus vitellinus; assembly: GCF_001715985.3. Classification (NCBI taxonomy): domain Eukaryota; kingdom Metazoa; phylum Chordata; class Aves; order Passeriformes; family Pipridae; genus Manacus; species Manacus vitellinus. The sequence continues at coordinate 6,485,766 of NW_021940917.1, read as the reverse complement.
CAGTTATTACTGGTATACTGTTTCTTGATAAAATTATTCATACTCTGAAATAAACTATCATGAGCACACTTCTTCATGAAACAGCGTTCATTAAAAATGGTTATTCTCTTAGCTGGAAATTACACTTTACCATTTAGTCACTGTTCTAAAGTAATATATACTTCATAATATATTGCTAAAAAGGCAAACAGTAGCAAACCAGTCATCTTCTAGAGTCAAAGTGTGAATCAAACAGACCACCTCCAAAGAAAATATGTTGATTGAATGGATGCTGTCTGCAGCTACTACTTACTGCCATCCAGGTTCATAGTCTCTATTCTTAATAGTCACATGCTGAAGCTCCTTCTTCTTCAAGTGGTTTTCTAAAATACTTATTTAGAAAAGAATACTTTAGAAGTAGCCAGCAGAATATGTGATATAAATTCCTCCCTCTATGGATATGAAGACATGGAGGTAGTTACTGCTTGCTTGGGCTGAAACAGGAATTTAAATGTATGCACCAGATGCTCAGCTGATGCAAAAAGGATCATGTCTTCCTCACATGCAGCCCAGCTGCTCAGCATCATACCTTCTGTCCCATTGTTTGTGCTCCACAACACAGGACTAGCGAAGGCTGTTCAGTTTGTAAAAAGAATTATAATTACAATAATAGGAGTAAAACTGATTACACTGTAGCACATTTGAGTGACCTGGGGGATGAATTAGGCATGGTTTACTGAAGGCTGCCACGAAACCCTATGTGTGTGCTCCCAAAACCACCAAGTTGTTAATAGGTGTGTAATTCTCCTCTCTTTCACATTTTGTCATTACTGAGTTCAGGCCTCTATACTAAGAAGGCAGAGAAAAGACAAAATGAACTAATTTACCTCGGGCATTGTTTTCAGAGGAAAGTTGCAACAGAACCAGGTACTCAGGTTTGGAAGGAGATGGCATGACAACAGAAAATGGGAAGCATTACAATTCACATAAGCTTCTTACTTTATATAGGCGATCACCTGCTTAAGCCAAACTGCTGTTTTGTCTGATGTTCCTTGCTTTGCAAAGCAGAGCTGTTTTTCATTTGTGAGTGACCAGTTTCCTAATCGGATATCCATCTGTGTTTTTCATGCTCTACCAATGTGTACTGAACAGAAGGTTCACAAAGCAACAACTGAGAATATTTGGATTATTACATTTAACTGATTTTTGTATGTTCAAGTACTGAATGAGTAATAGCTGTTTGCCTGGCAACCTGCCGTTCTAGATACTAGCACCATATTTTTTATTTTGGCAGGTCATAGCATCCTTGAAAGCTCTAACCTTTCTGCTCCTGGACACTTTGTGACTCATTGACTGCATCTTTTGCTATTCAGGAGGATGCTCCAAATCCAAGTTATCATCACTGCAAATACACATTGTTCATTAGGATACATTGAGAATATATGGTTAGATTTTAACCAGATCTCAATGTAACAACTGTTTCAGCAGACTTTTCTTCCGACTCTTATATACTAGGGCTGTTTTTACTTATAAACCATGTTTTAACACTGAAGGAAAATAACGCGGCTGGTTAACCACAATTCAAAAATATAGAGTCCTTGAAAATAACACACATACACAGGGAACTATGGGAGCCTTGAGATGTCATTTAGTTTTCTTCTTGCCTAAAGGTGGGATCAGTTATACTATTGTCAGCCTTGACAGATGCGAGTCTGACTTGTTCTTAAAGACTTCAAGTGTGTGTGTGTGGAGCTCACAGGCTCTCTTTTCACGTGCCTCGCTGTCCTTATCATTTGAAATGTGACTTTTTCCACCAGTGGTTTAAGGTCACTGTCTCTTATTCTTAGTGCCACAGACAGAGAAATGGGGTGTAAGCTGAGTCTGACTTGTATCTCGAGTCTGTATCTTTGTACCCTATCCTTTCCTTAGCCAGTACACTTGTCCCCTGCTTAAGCATTCCTGCCATCTATCTCCAAAACTCTAGTGCATGAAAAATGCAGGAAGTGTAAAATATATGCTGTCCAATTTGCCAGGAATTATTCACTATTATGATTGCTGAATAAATGCTAATGCTTCAATTAAATATCCCCTTTGAAACATCTCAGCATTGGAAGGGATTATAAAACTCCTGAGGGCACAGTAGTATAGAATAGAAATAAAGGTGTCAAATATTTCTACTTTTGTTCTACATAAAGATGTGTACATATGCATTGCTTTCCAATTTGCATACGAGCATGTGTATGTAACATATTACATGTGTTAAGTTGGGCCAATACCACCTACATTTTTTACCAGCAATGTGGTGTTTCAGGCTTCTCAAATATCAACTCCTCCCCACCAAAAAAACCCCAACAGCTGAAAATATAAATCTTGGAGTCAGCAAAATAAAAAATAAGCGCTTTATTACACCACAGCATTTCCCTCAACTTTCTCTGTGGTATCATTTGAAGCCTGCTTTCTAAAACAGAAGTTGAACAAATGAATCCTTCTGTCCTCACTTTCAGTTGTCAGCAGTGCTTCAGTGTGAGATGAAATAAATTGCCGGTCTCTTTCATCTTCTATAATCAGCTCTGCACAGCTGAGTACACCCACATCCCTGTGAGCTGCCTCTGCCAGCACTAATTCTGTGTGGAACGGGAAGTCTTTGTTAGTGCCATGTTTCTAAAGTTCTACACAGGGATGGGTTTTATTATTTTTATTTCTCCCTTTTTCTCCTGTGGACTTCTCTGACTGATAAGCTATTGTACAATCCATTTTCTTCCAGAGATAAGCTTTTAGGTGGGCATGTTATTTTCAAAATATACTTGAAGTAGGGTGCTTCTATTCCAGTGGGTCCCACTATCACTGATATAGCACCAATGCTTTTGCAACACAATACTTATAAACTGGAGTTTGAAGAAGCCTTCAACCAGTCTAACAGTAGGTCAAAACATTTCATTTTTCAGAACTGTGAAAGCTCTAAGTTTGTGGCTGCTGCATCAGTGCAGGGCATTGTGGAGATTTACTTATCATAGGGTTTTGTCTTTCCACCATATTTGCTCCGCTCAAGAACAGTGCAAAGGACATCATCAGGCAAGGGAGGGCCATTGTTTCCAGACTCATTGCCAACTTAAAATACCAGGCTGTTATCTTGTATCAAATTATTTCTTGGGGAAGTGAGAGGCAATCAACAGAAAATCTGGCACTATACCTACAAAGATGTGGAGATGGACTTTGTTAATGCACTTACTGGCCCAGGTGACAGGTGATACAGCTGTGGCACCCTAGCCTCTAGGTCATCAGCTCAAACCCAGAGCAGGTCAATAGAAGGAAACATGTCATGGGCAACTGTGAAAGTCCCTGCAGACACATCGACACAATTATCCTACCCACCACACTCACTGGCAGCCCATGACAGTGTGGAAAATTGCTGTTTTTTACAGAAACTGAACTATGCTATTCTCATTCTTTTCCCGAGTTAGCCCTTGAAGGATAAAACTATACAAACTTTGACATTTGAATGCTATCTTCTACAATAGGGCTAAGGACTGAAGTTTTCAATCACTGTCCCTATCCTGGTAAGCATTGTATAGAGGTAAACAAAAGTACAGCATGCTATGTCTCAGTAACCAATGAGTTGAAGCAGTCCAGCAAAAGGAAAATAAGGTAGACCAGAAGATCAACTTTTTCCAACCTTTTTACTTCAAACAAATCCTTTTCTGCACGCTAAATGATGTCAGTAGTAGAAGTCTAAGATTTGGCTGCAGCATGGTTTCTTGTGGGCTGGTATGTTCTGTGAAAAGGAGAACATTATTAAGCAGTGAGACTTAGCAGGAAGTGCAGTTTTATCATAAAATAATAACAATACTGATCAACTCTGAGGCAGAAGCAAAACACGGCATGACCCTATAGAATCTGATTCTCCCAAGAAATGCACAACACACATTTTTATTAAAAATTATTTTTAAAGGTCTTAGAATTTAGAGCATATAAAATTTTTAAGAGCTCAGAATTAAGTAGTTACTCTTCAGGAAATTCATATTTCAGCATTTGTTTGAAAGAAAGTGGGCTATTAACAAGGCAGATATCATGATGAGAGTCTGTTATAGACCCCCCAACCAGGATGAAAAGATGGAAGTATTCTATAAGCAGCTACGAGAAGTCTCACCATAGGTAGCTCTCATTTTCTTCAATTTACCAGATGCTGCTGGAAATACAAAATAGCAGAGACGAAACAGCCCAGGAGGTTCCTGGGGCATGTGGAAGATAGCTTCCCTACACAGCTGGTGAGTGAACCAAGTAGGGAATGAACAGCACTGAACTTACTCTTTGTGATCAGAGAAGGACCTGTGAAAGATAGAATCATAGATTCATTTACATTGGAAAAGACCTTTAAAGGATGGTGACTCAATCACTTTCTTTTGCAGCCTGTTCCAGTGCTTGGTAACACCTTCAGAGAAGAAATTTTTCCTAATATCCAGTCTAATTCTCCCTTGGTGCATCCTGAGGCATTTTCCTCTTGTCCTATCACTTATTACTTGGGAGGAGAGACTAACTCCTCACCTTTCTACAATATCCTTTCAAGTAGTTGTAGCAAGTCTTAAAGTCTCCCCTGAATCTCCTTTTCTTCTGGCTAAACACCCCCAGTTCCCTTAGCTGCTCCTCATAAGACTTTCTTTTTAGATCCTTCACCAGATCATTGCCCTTCTTTGGACACTTTCCAGTGCCATCCTTGGAAGTATTTGCTGTAGATGTAGCCCTTAAAGACAGAGTTTAGCACTGAACTTGGCAGTGCTGGCTCAACAGCTGGACTTGCTAATCTTAGAGGTCTTTTCCAACTTAAATGATTCTGTGATTCTATGATTAAGGGTAGTGTGTAGCAGAACAAGGCTTACAAATTATTCTACCTTTAAAAAATGTTGTAACAGCCAATAAAATTGCTCCCTGTGACAAGTAGTTTCCAGTCTTCCAGTCACAGCTGAAAGTGCTGTTAATATTTTTTAAATTACTGCATATTCGCTGTTGACATCTAAATCGCCTAGTTGATCTTTGGGCACAAGTTAAAAAAAGTTATACATTTTTCCAAGATGTGTGTATCCTCAATGAACTGACTTCCACTCTTCTTAGAACTGAGGGGTGCAGCAGGCAGCCACTGTGCTCTTGGAGCTACTGGAAGCAGGAAAAAGAGGTTTCTGTGAGGTCTTGTTCTCTGCTTACTGAAAAATCTGGAAATGAGGACTTTCTGGAGAATACATTTCACCTCCTAATTTTGTGGTATGCGCACTTCCACTAAGCCATGTTGAACAACACTAAGGAAGATGTACCATTACAACCACACTTCTAGAGAATTCTCTTCTACGTGAATGCTTCAAGCTTGGCATTGAAAAGCTGAATGGACACCCTGTGTAAAAATATTTTGAAGGGTAATCACATCTTCACATAGGCTACCAAATATTTGTGTTGTATAAGCACAAAATGTAAATGTGATATGTCCCCTCCTTTGTAAAATCACTTACAGATCAGAATAATATCTAGTAAACACTTACAGTTGTAAGTATGCACAGCACTGGAAATGCAAGTTCTGTAGCTATATCATAAGAGGAAATTACCTGAACCAAAAGGAATACCTAACTACCAAGTATGTTAGAACTTAAAGACAGATCTAAATTTTGTTATTCATAAGAAGCCAAAATAAAATTCCTTGAGCTTTGAGATATTTCAAATTTGAATTCAAAACAGGAATGCTGCGTCCATTGGTAATGTCACAAAAAGTTAAATACAGTTAACACAATGATATATGTAACAAAGTCTAAAGAAATTCAAAATGAAGTCTAGTTATGACTTCAGACCACTGAAGAGAGAATCATAAACTTTCCCCACAGATTTATCTTGCATATTCTTCAATTAACTATAATGTACTTCACAGAAATCTCTATCATGGGTGTAAATATTATCAGGAAAAAGAGTAGGATAATTATATGCGAATTTACATGTCTCAGCAAATTAATAATTGGCATTTATTTCTGAATCAATAAACCCTTCTAGTTTTCTGTGCTTCTAGAAGGCCCCTCACTGCTGCCAATGTTAAAATCAAAGGTCAGAAATTCCAATCATGCACTCAAGACTATCCTGGAAAACAGGGCTGAAGTACTTGGACCTGGATAAAGGAACAGACTATCTTTTTCCAGCCGCCTTAATGGGAATTGATCGTGTAGATGTGGAGGCTTCAGGGCTCAACTCCTGGTTGTGACTGCTTGTAGAGTATAATGGCCATCTCCTCAAGGGTCAGGAAGAACTAGCCAAACTGCAAGTACCCTGTTTATGGCTATGAAGGAGGCAATGCTGATGTCCACAACAGTTCTCATTTTCATACCTCTGTTTGATAAACAACAACCTGTTTTTGGTAAAGTGAACAAGGTCCGTCATGTTAGTCAGGCAGGAGCTAAGTTGCAACCATGTTATTTTTGTCAAAATTTTGTTTCATCAAAGCATTCTTTCCAACCATTAGGGAAAAGAAGGTCAGGATAACAGTTGTTATCAAGTCAAAGAAATCAGCACATCCCTCCCAAAGCAGGAAATTTTTTTAAAAAATATTTGGACTAACAGAGTATTTTCATTCTTGCTTAACAGCATCTGGGGTAAATGATAACCTTCTTTGCACAAAAATCTAGATGCTTCAGGCTATCTACTTTAACAAATATGAAATCAAATCCATATGCATAAAAATGACATACAGGCATGCATATAGGAGCTATATTATTACTACTGCTGAAATACTTAAGAAACCTGTTGCAAACTTGTTCCTTTAAGCTTGATCACAGTTGTATTTGAAGAGTTTAAAGCAAAATTAAGATGCAGTGTGGCTACTGCTGTTTATTGCTGCTAATATAAATCAGAACATTAAATATTAGCAGAGGATATAGCACAATGCCAGTATTTGTCCTTTGTATAAGACTAATTTCATTACTAATTTCTAATGAATAATTTTATTAGTTAAAATAAGCACTTTAATATTCAGAAAATGGTTATGTTCTAGGTAATTTTTTCCACATACTAATCTGTCTCATTCCCACATGTCTGTTGTCTACAAAAAAGCTCTTTTTAAACTATGTGAATTGAATTAAGCGTTTCTCAATGTGGTTTACTAAAGAGTAATACACTTGGTATAACAATAATATCCAGTTAAATGAATATTTAACAGCTGGAGCTGGGACCTAAGTAGATTAAATGGAAGCAACTCAATGAACAGGTGCCTAGTTAGATCTCAGCACACAAAATGTCAGTAAACATGGCATTTGCTTTATAGTATTTTCTAGGTGTGTTTGTGTTTAGAGAGAAGGGTTTATTTTTTGCAAAACATGTTTCATAACCCTCTCAGCAGTAGACTGATTGGCAGAAGCTTCTTTCTTACCTTTCTTTTATATAACTATTAGATCTTATTGTTGTTTCCCGTATTTGACAGTGGTTTTCCTTTTGAAAGAAAGAAAAGAAATCTTCTCATTAGCTACAGCTGGCACATGGCTAAAACCACTGACAGAGAAATTTGCTTTCAATTATATATTCCCATTACCAGTAATACATAGCATATGGGTGAAAGAGACACAAGAGGCAACCAATACTTTTGGACAATGCTGAATATCACAGTCTTGCCCTATTGTACTTTAAATTTACATTACATCCAGCAGCCAAGGAGAACATTAAATATGTTGATATTACAAGTTTGTAATATCCTTTCTCCCAAAGTGTTGATATGATTTTATACTATGAGGATTGGTACAATTCTAGACAGAACTGTGAATTTTTAATGGTCACTTATTAAATTTCTGAGATTACAAGTACTCAGCAAGGCGGAGTTCAGAGACTGTGGCCAAATCCTGCAGGTTCTGTAGGGAGTCTACAGAATGAGGTGCACAGCATGTTATTGCAGGGCAGATCTTCTACAAAGTACCTCTGTGATTTTTTTTTCTTTATTGACCCTGTGTTTTCATCACTGTAGTGTTGAGGGATATTATATTCACAAGGCTGCTATTGGGGGAAGCACGTTGACAATGCTGTACACTGGGAAAACCACTTCTATAGGTGTAGATTTCCTTCTTAGAGAATTAAAATTTTGCAGACATGCATCTGAATCCCAAGTTCAACTTCCTGATAGTTTAAGACTTTTTGGAATTAACATTTTGGCACCACTTATTACAGAAATGAGACCCAAGTGTAATTCTTGGATCCAGACCTATACATGGATCCAAGTTTTCCCTATTTGGTGCTTGATGTAACTTCTGTTGAAGCCAGTGGGAGATGTTCCACTGACTTCACAAAACATACATCAGGCCCTTGGCTGAAAAAATATTTACACAGAGGAATTCATCCTACCACTAATTTTAATAAACATGTTTTTAAACTTTGCTTACAACATTTTCCATTAAGAAGAAAAGCTAACAAACTGAAATGCTCTTTTGAATATGAATTCTGTCTTGACAATATATTGCAAAGACTTTCCTAATGACAAATTAAAATGCTCATATGAAACACACATGCCCATTTATTATGCACATACTGTTAAGACTTACAGAAGAAAAAATGTGTGGCTCCAAAAAAAACACTAAAGAAAATTTGGTTATTCTATCTGAGTCTAAACAGTGACGGAAACCCACTAATTTTTATATAGTTTAGAGAAAGACTCTTGACAAAAAATCGGGTTACATTCAGTATTAATTTTAGAGATTATAACTCTATACAGGTCTCCTGAGAGCATGAAAACTAATCAGTCTTTTATTTTGTTGTCTGTATAGCTAAGACTTTTTGCAAGTATCGATACCTTGTTTTACTAAGAAATCCTGGAAATTTCCTTAGCATGTTAAAAAAAAAGTCTTTCAAGAAAGAAAAAACCACTACTATGAAAACAAACTATCCACAAGTGCCGTCTCGCTAAAGCTAACAATTCCAACAACTCTTAATTTTGTCTGGTTCCTTGGTGGAAGGTTTATATTGCAAACACATTCCCAGTTATGCTGTAATCTATCTCAAAGCTGGCATGATATCAACCTTCTGGCAGCCAGGACCAAGTCTGTGGGTATGAGGGCAAGAGAAGGGCATCAAAAAAAGAAACAAATCTTGGTTCCTGCAGTTCAAAGGCTGGTCCCATCAGAGCAGAAGGAGCGTATTTTGATTTTATATTTTGGTAAGAAAAACTGACATGAGTTTGTTTATGTCTATTAGGCTTCTACCAGATGGAAAGGTTTGCTCATGAGAGGCAGCTGTTTTAGCAAATTACCTCACTGTGGTATAATGACTGAGTTATAACATGCTATTGAAGAAAATCCTTTCGTTTCCCAGTGAGATCATGATAACTAGAAACAATTTCAATAAGATTTTTGATTTACTTTGGAAAGAGTTCAGTTGGAAGGACTGGTGATACAATGATGTATTTCTCTTGTTCATATTTCTTTGTTATATGTATTAAGCATTTGGTTTTGCTCTGAACTAATGTACTGATAATTTTCTCTGGGGTGATGTATTTCATTATTTAAAAATATAACTGTAATTGCATTGGGTAAGAAGCTGCTCTATATACAATATGCTTTACTGAAAAAACTATTGCAGAACTCACAAAGAATTAATTCTTTGCCATTTATACACCTACTTTGTGCTTACGTGATTAAAATTATTTCAAGAAAGAATGTAAAACAACACAGATAGCACAAGCTATATACAGTCTGCATCCAGAAGGGTTATGAAGGGATAAACCTTTTTGGGGAGTTTAAGTGAAGTTGGCTTGGCTATTTTGAGGAGCTGAAGGAAAAAAAAAACAAACAACAAACCCAAACACAAACCCTTTCACCATTTTAATTTCATTGCTGTAACTTTTGCTAGAAACAGAATTAGCATGCTGGAGAATAAAGTACCACAGAACCTTTGGCAGGATCTTGGTCCCCTGGTCACAGAGGTGCCTTAGGAGGTCTAGTAAAAATTGGCTGTGATGTGCTCTGGCATCAGCTGCACTTCCTGTGGCTGCTGCAACTACAGCTACCCAGAACTTGCATTTGTAGAGGCAACGTCAGTCTTTTCAGTTTTTTTTCACCCCAGCTCCATTTTGAGATATTTTTACAGGCTGTACTTGTGAAAAAAGACCTGAACTGGATACGCGAAAGGTTTTCCTTCCTCCTAATAGGCCTAAGCCTCTGTCCAAGCAAAGGTGAGTGTAGGGAACCTTGTCCATGCACTCCTTGGCATCAGTACTCTTCCCAGAGTCTGCCTCCCCAACCAATGAGCTTAAAAAGCAAAATCCCTTTTCTGATCAAGCTGTTTCTTTCAGTCATCTTTCTTTGACTATTGGAGTGGAAAATGAACTTTCAGTCCTGCTCGTGAATATTTTAGGACACAGCTACAGAGATTGACCAGATGCTAATCCTTTTTGAGCCCCTGGCCTCTTAAAGGGCAACTCTCCTATGCCAAGCATTTGGTAAAAAAAAATTTGCAATTAGCTTAGGAAAATCTGTTCCCCACATTTAGTTTACACAGGTTAAAATAATCAACAATAGCCCACCAATACCAGCACTAGCAACTGGATTGCAATACAGCTTGACATGGTTTATGACATCTGGCCACAAGAAGGGCACTCTGTACACACCACAGTATTATTTTAGGCCCTTCTGGAGAGGACATAATACTTTAGTTTGGTTAGTTCCATGGTTGCACAGTTCATTGATCTTGGACAGCCTCTGAGGTACAGCAGCCACAGCAGCAAATTTAGTCTAGACAAAGGTTTTGTTTACTTTTATGAATGCAAGTGTATACTTTGAATGAGTGATTTCACTGAGTTGCCTCACAATGAAGCCCACATTTTATTTTCATAAGCACTAAACAACACAAAAGCCACAAGCAATTTAAAACACTCCTTTCACCATACATGATTGTCTTGCATTTTATTCGTTACTTGCTGCCCACTTTTTATATGGTATTGTAAAGCCCTTTGCAATTTTCTTCACCAGTGAATCATTTCAACACTTGTGCCATCTGCTCTGTGTATTGCCACCATATATTTCCCACCTCTACCAGCTTATTAATAAGAAACTTAAATTCCACCATCTCTTTTTGCCAGTTGGGAATGAGTCATTTCTTCTTCTTCATTATTCAGAATGCACAAAATTTACTCTACAGTTCGGTTAGGCTGAGTATGCAATATAGGGTACACTCAGTTAGCACTATGTGGCAGTAAACAATATTTGTAATTCATGTTTGTATCTGGATATCCAGCTCTAAAGTCTATTATATAAGCTCTTTGCTTACATAATACACATATTCTGAAACCTGAGGAGCTTTATAAAAAATTTTTGTGTTTGTTGATAGGAAAGATCATAATCACATATAACGGGGAGTTCTACTTCAGAAATATGTTATTTAATTTCCAAATCATAGAAAACCTTCAGGATTATCCTATCTTTAGTCCACTTGGGAAACCAGTTCAGTTTAATAGCTTGTTTTTCCCTAAGCATACGTTAGGGATTTATTAACCTGCAATGTTTCCTTCTTTATATCAACAGGCATATCATTTGGGGAGTGATCTTTAGATAGCAACGTCAGTTGGGAAATCTGCTGGAAACTTACACTGCTGATAAACCTTGCTTTTTGCTGGCCACTGGGAGGGGAGGGTAGGTATGTGAGCAGGCAGGATTGACAAGTTACAGGCAGAAAAGTGGGCTGCTGACAGGGAAGATGCTGGGATCCGGGAAGAAACCATACTGAGAAGAACTCCTGGGAATGAACACTAGAGTGTAAGACTAGCAGTGACTGGTTGAGCTGCTGTGTCCAGTCCCTTGCAAAGGCAGACAGTCGTGTGACCAGTCAAAAGGGTCCACAGAGCCACTGTCACACATTCCCCACCTGCTCCATAAAATATTTCCCAATACCCCACAGCAAAATTAAAACCTTTAGTACAAAACCAAAGCCACAGAATCTATAAAGTGTCACAGGAAATGAAGCAGATAACAATGACATTTATAATGTACTAAGGCCATGAAGTAGCCAAAAATGTGAAAATTAACAGATGACTTTAGAAGACAGATTATGCCACAAACAAAGGCAAAATAACTGCAATAGGCCTGCCAGTATGACCTTGTGAAAATTTTTTCCTGAAGATATATTTGTCAAATTATAAGCATGTGTGCAAATGATACAAAGACGGAAACCTTGATCTTGGCCTTCGCATTCAAAGCTTGGTAGCTCTCTGCCCCATAATGCTTAGGATTAACAAATTTTTTGAGAATGGACGAAAAGAAGTTCTTGCTCTCATTTAAAAATTCATGTGTGCATAGTGCTTACCTTAAAAGTCCTGTTCAGTCATGGAATAGCATCTGCCCAATGCTGAATAATTTCCAGGTAATCCATAAAAGCCTGTTGACTGTGAAATGAACTGAGGTTTTTATAAGGTCCTATGGTCCTTGGTCACTGTTCACAAGGGTGGCAAAATATACTGTTCTCATTAAAAAAACCCACATATTATTTCTTCTCGATGACATGTGAGGTGCTAATTTCTCAGAGAGAAGTTTAGTAGAATTTATTTAACAAGGGCAAAGCAATGAGATTGTTTTCTTTTCCTTCCAAAAAGTGACTAAACTATATTCCATAGAATGGAAAAACACTATATCTGAGATAAATGAACTGTTTCAGACTAAACTGTTAAAATTAATTTCCAGTTGCTTATTAATGTTTATTATTGAGAAGGGATAAATGGATTTGGAAATAGGGAATGGTCTTATCATAGAGTTTATTTGTTAGATAGGGAATAAAGGAGTATTAAACTATGCAAACACAGTGTTTTGTGAAAAGACACTCACTGCCTTCCAAGGGATTTTAGACAATATTCCATGACACTGAATGGCAGACAAACTGGAACTATCTGGATGAGACAAAGGACTTTCAAATATGCAAGGTTTTCATTTTATTAAACAGAGCACATGTAACTAATCTTGGAGCCCAGATAACTATTCCTTTCAAAGCAATTAGCTTTGCTTCGTTAATATGCTGCTTAACATTTGCTTGGGAGTTTCTTTTGATTTTTTTTTTCCCTCATGAGCGAAGTATATTTTGAATTTTTTAAAAAGATAATTAGAATAGATTGCATGCATTAAATCTGGGAACATCTACAGTCAGGCACTCCAGAAGGCAAGAAGCTGACATTTGACCTTGAAGCATAAGAGAAGTCACAGATATTTGGACTGAGATGCAAGAGATGCAATTTCCCTTCTTGTATATCATCAAGAAAAGATGGATTTGGCACTGGTCAAGCAAGAAAAGCTTATACAGGATGCTCATTAAACTTCCACCTTTCTGTGGCTCTATAATTTTGCAGTGAAAATGTAAGAGATAGTAGCATAAATGAGAATCAGATGTGATTCTGCAGAATCATAATAAATAACTTGGAGAATTCTTTATTTTTTTTTTATGTTACCATACATTATATAGTTCCATCCGTATTAGAAATTAATTAAACAGGCATTCTTATGAGTCCTGTTTTGAGCTAAGAATGTGAAAAAATTATTTTTTCAGGTGAAATTCAGTAGTTATTATTCTGTCTTGATCCTCTTTGGAATCTGTTAACAGGTCTTGGTATGATAGGAAACATGAGGTGATGGCATCTCTTTATCAGCCAGTTGAAAACCTCATAGTGAATATCAAGCTATGGTGCATAGGCATGGAATAATCTTTGCTTCACAATACCTGAAGCCAGAGGGCTCTTTAGATTTCATCTGCCATGGTAATTAACATTGAACAGGTCAAATAGAATCATTTAAATCAAAGCTTTTCAGTCCAAAGCAGACAAAATGTAAGAAATTGAGGTACCATTCCGAGATGAAAGTCCTTTGGCAATAAGGAGGATTGTCAGAGAGACAGCTACAGGAGAAAGTTGCAGTGTCCCTTCACCTACAAAAGATACATGTGTCCAAAGCCTTTTTGAAATAGATATTTTTCTTCTTGCCTGAGCTTCTAGTGACCTTTGATTTGGCACTGCACACATGACCTGAACACAGTGCATCCTAGAGAGAGCACTCTCTGCCATCAGAGAGAAGTGGTAGCCCTGTTTCATTTTTGCCAAGGAGTGATTTTAGAGGAAGGCGGAAGAGAGAACAACAATTCTATTACCATTACTCCTGAATATTTGGAGCAAATAGTTACTTAACAGCAGGCATGATTCAGAAGCAAATGCACAAAACTGTGAGCTCTGTCTCTATTGGATTCAGCTGAGGCATTTTCTGCTGCTATGGCTTGTGCTACTCTGTGAGTTTTAAATTGGGGCAGCTGAGGGATAAGTACATATTCACATCTGCCATGCCCACTCCAGGGCAGTAACCTTTGGCAGCAGCACAAAGGGACAGCTGAGAGCAATAACCTTGTAAATATCCCCATTACAACTTGCCAGAAACTGTGAGTCAGAGTCCCTGACATGAACATTTTGTCTGTAAGATGATGGAAGATTTGTGATGCATTTTATTCATGTCTCAAAATAACGTCTTGTCCTTCTCTGGTCTCTGTGCCTCCTTACTCCCACAGGCACATCATTTCTCATCGTTTCTTTCCTTCACACTGCCACTGCAGCTAATTCACCTGGAGCAAAACCCTGCTCGTTTTTGTTGCCAATCCAGCTGATCAGCACAATGCAGTCTGAGGGTTACTTTCTTTTTTCTGAAGTATAGTTAACTGGATAAACCCTCTGCCAGCAGCATTGCAATTGACAGCCATTTCTCAGAGGGAGTCTCCCACCCTCAGCGTGCTGAACCATTACACAAGCTAAACTCATCATGTGTGAGGGCCAGGCCAAAAACGGAGCCCCAGGCTTCTTGAAACACAAGCCTGTGTGTTAAGCAGCTGAGCACTCAGCCTGCCTTCCCTGTGCTGTAGCTACAGCAATGCTGTTACTGTCTTGTGGGGCTCACTGTAAGTGACCTGCTACCTCCTAACTGAAATGCCTTGGTACAGTATAATAATGAATCCATAACAATAGCTCTGTACAGTATATTACTATTCTAATCAGGTATTTTAATGGTAGCAGTATCCTTCTTAAAGCTAGCATTCATTTGCCTCCTTTGCATTGTAGAAAGCATGCTGCTAAGGCAATGGATAGCTGTAAAGCTAATGGTCTTTCTCAAACTCCCCCTTCTGTGAGAGAGAAAGAGATGGATAGAAATCATAGTAATCTCCAGCCTTTTCCGTTAAAACAGAATAAAAACAAGAATCATTCAAAAATTATGTGCCAGGCAGCCTCTATTAATATTTATATTGACATTAATATTGATAAGAATGCACCTTATGAATTGTTGTCTACTCCCAGCATCCTTAAGTTCCCTGTTATTCCAGCTAGTAGCCATTACCTTGCATCTTCCTCTGTACACAAAGCTTCAAACAGCCTTGGCAGGGCTCCAGCTCACTTATGCTTAAACGGACACTCAAGCTTCGATGGACACACAGCTAAATAGAGGCCAATAATTCAATACAGTATGACTGTACTGGGGTTTCTAGTAAATCTATCAGGTAGTAAATATCATCTGAAGCCAATGCAAGCTTTTATCTTTCCAATTTTGTGTATGTCTGTGTGAAGCCCAGGCATTCAGTGAATCATGTAATTTATTCTGCAGTGCAGAGCCTGGGCTGCCTCAGACATCATATTGACTTTTTTTCCATCTGTCAGGGGCAGTCACTGCTACGCTTTTGTGCAAACGCATCACATTGCATTTATTTATTTATTTAATCCCACTCTCCAGTGCAATTGGGCAAGGAGACATTTTTGCAGATCAACAAATACTAAGAAAAGCATCTGAATATCATTACAACAGCATGTTAAACATTTGTCCTAACCAGTTTGTTAAATCAGCAAATGCACTTCCAGCAAATGCTTGTAATGGCTTAGAAAAGACTCCCTACTGCAATGTTTTATTAAGCCTCAAATATGCCCTGTTATTTTCTTTTGCTCTTTAGGTCAGCAGAGATGCCAATATAATGCAAATAATACCAAACAGCTGGGCTTATTGACTTGTGCTCTATGTTTGAGTGGATATTCAGACCCAGTCAATGATACAGATGCAAAAATAGATAGCACAGATCAAGCCAGCATTCTCTTCTAGAATTGTAGGAGACAAAACTGCCTTTTCAGGGAGAGGAGATGTGCACACCGCATGAGAGAAGCTAGGCTGGCCAGAACCCTCCTCACAGGAGCAGGCACGTGGCATCACTACTCACTTCATCCTCAGGGCTTCCCTGTACAGTGGCAGAGGTGACAGGTGAAAAGCACCAAGTCAGCGTATTTGCCAGCACTGAAGGGTTGTTCTGCCTGGGAAATACAAAGCCAAAAGGCCTAGGCTAGGAGGTACAAGGTCAAATGGCACACTGTGGGAAGGTTGTGATCGCATATTTTAGTACCTGGACTGTATGTAACTGCCTCTGTCACATCAAGGAAATTAGTCAACTATTCCTTGACTTAAAAGTAACTTTTATTTTGAAAAGAGAGAAGACTTCACTAGCTGCCTCCTTTAATGACATAGCCCAGGGGAATAAGAGTTCTTCCACTGAAGAGATAGAGGGTGAAATGGACCTTTATTAAAGGGAGGAGCCATCTTATAAAGGGTAGGATGGAAGGGGCTGGAAAAGTAGGAGGAGTTAGGGAGCAGAATGCTAATGTAGACTGTATAAGGAGAAAAAGGGAGGTACTAACAAATAAGGGATTACTAAACAATGAGCTACTGCAATGCGACGCTTGTGAGCCAATCAGGGAAAAAGGCATAAACTGGGGTACAGAACACTAAGGAATTTTATAAAAACCAGGGAATAGGGTACAATAAAGGGTAAAAATACAATGAACATTGAATATGAACACAAATGCGGAGTCTCAACAGTCCCATTCATCATCTAAATGCAGAGAAGGTGTTGTCCTCGGGGGTCCTGCAAAGCTCTTCACATATATCTATTTCTCTTTTCCACTGCTCATAATCAAACCTCTCCTGGTCTCCCACACTTTAATATATTTAAAGTCCTTTTTTTGAAAAACTTATGCATTCTATATATATTCACAAATTGCCTCTTCTCAACAATAATCCAGTCCACATCATATTAGTATACAGTTTGGTTCAGAAATACCTTTAGTGTTTGTGACTGATTTAAGTTTAGGCTCATGGCACTTAGGACAGACATACCCACACTGTAGTCACTGTTCCCTTTTGACTGTAACCAGGGATTATCGGATTGCAAGACCAAACTTGAACTGCGTATCACATGGGTCCTTGCAGCAAGAGGTTGCATCCAACAGAGCAAGTGTGCTGGTTATTGCAATCCCATGTGACAAGCTCTTCTGGGCATGGAGTTAGGTCAGGGAACAGAGTGCGACTATGACCAGTGTACATCATGTATGATGCAATAGCAAGCACTGCAGTGGGCATGTCCAGTGAGTTTCCCTCTTTTTCACTGTTTCTTTAGCCCAGGAAAGCTATTATGTTCCAGGCTGTGCCCCTCCTGAGCCCTGTCATTCAGCAAGTGATTAGAGATTCTGTTCTACACTTCTGTAGTGGCCATGGGCAATGTGTCCTGCCACATCAGGCATTCTGGACAACAACAATTTTTTAGCGATGCAGGAGTCTGAGATTCATACTCCAATCTGCTACCCACCTGAGGGAATTGTCTATAATCAGATATGCAGGAGCTACTACTGGGTTATAAACCAGGACATTGTGGGCCACTAGGACTGATTTATTACCACTAACAGATGGGTGGTTTCTGGCTCTTCAGATATTTCGGTATGCTTTTTTCTTGGGCCAAACCAGTGTCCTTTCCTAAGCCCTAGGTAGGGAGACCAGGGGTTTAGGGAATTGAAAGCTCTAAAGACTCCTGAAAAACATATAGATAGAGTAACAAAAAATGACAAACAACCTAAAGCCATGAAATATATTTATCCCATCAGAAACTCTGAAAAATGAGTCCAGTCTAATCATACAACGACTACATAACAAGGAAACTGAAAAACAACAGGTAGATTATTTGCTAGCACAGAAAAAGGAAAACAGTAGGATAGAATGCAACTTGATCTTCCAAAAATCATTAAATATTTGCAAAGCTCTTGCATAGAAAAGTGAATCAAAAATATAAATTGCAATAGCTGTAGTCAGTAGGCACTATCCCAAATGGGAGAGCTTTCCTTGTGCTTGAACAGTTTAGATAAAAAAACACCCATCCAGAGTGCCTGGTGGGACAGGGTTTGAATTCAAAGCCATCCCACACCTTCACTTGATTTTCACTGCCAGATAAACCATTTGGCTTATGTCTCTCCAGACTCAGACAAAACACAAACCTCTTTGGACCACCAGGAATTTTAGATAAAGTGAAAGCTCACCCCCAAGATAGTAACAGAACAGAGATGTAGTTGTTTTAATAAAATAATGCCATATAATTCCACTCAGAAAGTGTACCTCCGTAACATTTTGAACCTTACTGGCATGTCAATTATAAAGTGTAGAAACTGTATTTACATATGAAAAGAGCACTTTAAGAAATAATAAATTAATGATAATAGTACTGTTATTCTGTAGACATGATACTCCTAGAAGAGTTTTGCTTGAATTTTTGGTAATATGAGGTTTTTTTGGGTTTATTTGTTGGCTTGTTGTTTGGGGTTTTTTTCCCTTGTAACAAAGGAGATAAATCACATAATGGAATTGTACCTACCTCTTAGAAAAATCAAAACTATGTTATCTGTGATCTAAGTCTTTGCAGATGTTAAATAGTCGAATAATTCCAGCTATAATGAAAGCAATAGCAGTTGAGTACTCTCTGCTTTCCTGGATCAGAGACTTAATGTGCAGCCCTAAAGGGGGGGAACATAAATTATACTTTAAAACATCATCACAGAGGCATCTGAGTCTCTTCACTGCCTGCAGTCCTCCACCTCGTCCTTCTCTCTTTCCACAGACACACGCATGCACACATGCAGAGAGGCACAAGCACCCAAAAATGCATTCAGTGCACCCTTATTAACCTGCAGTTAGAAAGTACTGCATGGAACACATTACTTACAGTACCCTGAAAAGCAGCATGCTGGTTTTCTAAAGAACCAAATTAAAAGGCAACTCGCTGAGCAATTCTCCAACACCTGAGAGCAATTAATGTAAGCAGAAACAGGAAACATCATCAATTATTTAAAACAAAATGAATATGTAACATTGACCTTCTCTAGCACTCATCAGTTTTATACCTCCACCTGAACAAACTCAGGGGAGACAAAACCACAAGACAGACATACACCGCAGGCTATAAAGTGCTGCAAACACTGAAAGAGAGCTCTCTGTCTGCACTACTGTCCTCAGCATTTTCAGTTCTGCAAATGAGGCTCATGCTGTCAGTCTCTCAGTTTTGATACGTGCACCCTTGCCTCCTATATTTTGAAATCTCATATTCCTTTCAGTGCATTCTCTTGTCAAAAGAAGCAAACCAGGCTATTCAGGCTGCATGAGAGTGATCAAAGGACAGTAGACATCTTCTGTGAGTTGTCAGTCCCTGAATTTAATGAACAAAAAAAAGAAGTATCCATAGGTCATGCTGATTTGGTCAATACAGAAAAGGCTCCAGAGCAGCTGGTTTTCAGAGCTCTATGTGTTTTTTAAATGCGGAACTGCCGGTCCTGAGGAAAATATTATGGTCCAAATTATCACAGACTTGGGTCTGGACAGACAGGATTTCAAGGGAACATGGAGTTTATTAGCTAATGCAATTGCTGAACATAACATACGGCAGAAGGAGAAGGATATTTGGCACACTAATGGCTAAAGATTTTCAGAGCAAAGCCTATTAGACACAAAGTACAATAAGTCCTTTGTGACTCTTCAGGCTAAACAAGGCTTGAAGTGCTGGTGTCTGTTGTTCCCTCAACTCCTATTAGCAGTTTCAAGGAAATTCATGAATGCTTCATGCAGAATAACACAAGCTTGCACAAGGTCATGTGCTTAAAATCCTCCTACAGACATCCAGAATCTTGACTAATTGTTTCGGATGAAGTGCGCTATGTCATTACCATGGAAGCTAAGTACATTACTAGTCTTCAGGATCAGATTCATGTTTTTATTACTGTTGGGGTGCTATTAAGGACATTTCAGGCTTTCCATCATTAATTTTTTTTACCCCTCTGTTTTGGAAGAATAGACCTGCAAAAAGTGGCAGGGAGCCAAAGGCTGGAATATAGAATGTCAGCATGGAAGCTATTAAAAGAATAAATGGTATATTAACAGCTGAGTTTTAAAAGAGAAATAAATAAATTATGCCAAGTCCTGTCAGGGATTTTACTTATATATTTATTTACTATAGCTCTGTTAGTCCTAATGACATCATTAGAAAGAAGTTTGGAATATGATATTTCTTCAGCATCATCTAATTATATTTTGGAGAAATCTGAATGATTTCCCTGAAGACACCTGGTATTGCTTACAGGTGCTACATTTAGCACTAGCACAGCAAAACACTTTTCTGTTCACTGGAAGGTCTTGCCAAATTGCTGCAAACAGTGCCCAGGAGTAGCCACACAGAGGCAGCCCAGGCACTATGGGGTAGAGAGGAAGCCCCAGCAGGATGGGAGGAAGCTGTCAAAAAGAGCTCTCCAGGAGATAAAGTGGTGTTGCAGGCAGGGCTTGTTTAGCCTTTGTTTGGTGAGCCATTCTCCTCCAGCAACAGTGGACTTGTGGTTTCCCATACCTGGGTCTGTGATGCAGTGCACTTTGAGGACATATTTGGGCCTGTTTGTCCAGCACAGTAGCTGTCAGGAACAGTCCTCTTGCCAGGACTAAACTCCTATGTTGTCTGCTCTGCATAGGAGGATGAGCTACAGAAACTGTGAGCTGTAATCTGTTTGGTGGGCTAGGCACAGCGGGAATCATGGAAAGGTAAAGAGTGTTTTACAAGGGAGATATTTAGGAGTCTAGAAATAGATTCATATCCAAAAAAATTAGACCCCTTAGTCACAGTGACAGTCAGGTCTGTCTAACAAAATTCTTAATTGTACTAAATATCTTGCTATAAATAACTTGTAAAGAATTGATCCAATTCATACAGCCTTTGGCAAAGAAAGAGATCAAAGCCAGACTTTTTTGCAGGTCCTTATGTGGCCCTCTAATCACCAAAGCTCCTTCCCCATTATACAGCCTGTCCCTGGGACTCACTGCAACAACACATCACTAGAGCAAAGACTTCAGCAGGATCCAACAACCAGATTAGATGTTTACATAGATATTAAAACGTGCTAAGTACAGGACATAGGAGATCCCACAGCCATATACCAGGTTACTGCCACAAAGGGTGCCTACCAGTCTACTGCTGAGTTCAGCATCAGTCAGGATTTTCCAACCTAAAGGTGACCTTCAATTTCAAGATTAGGAAATGAAGATAATGTTTTCAAAAAAACAGTATAGTGGACATAGTGTTTTCATGGACAACTGGAAGACAATTCATGGCATTATCCTTCAGACAACTGTTAGCTATATTTTAATTTTAGGCTTTTATATATTAGATATGATCTGGCTGTACTTTAAAAGGCTTACTCAAGCCATGTGTTTTCTAGAGAGGTACCATTAAGCATTACTTGCCCAATCGTTTGGCCAAACTATCCCCATGAGCAAAGTAAGCATGTATTGCTTGTTGAAATATGGCTTTAAGTCCATTTACCTCTTTACTTTATTTGCCTCCTACATAATTCTGTAAGTTTACAGTATGAAGGTAATTTTTGCTGTAACGGAGGTTGTTTTTTGATATATCTATATTTTGCATTTCTGTTTTGTTTATTTATATTCAAAGTACATTTTATTTTACTTTGATTGTCTCATAACCCAATATTATTTCTAATGAGTAACGGTGTGTTCCTGGGAAATCATGTTAATGTCATAAGGGTGGATAGAAGTAGATACTGCCTAGCAAGATAATGAACAAACCTTCTGTTCTTCAACCCATCAAATTACAGCAAAAAACCCCTCAGTGGTAGGTAGCAGCTTAATTATTATGTGCCTTATCACATTACTGTAGCGTATAGCTCTTGAAAATGTAGAAGCTTTTCTGCAACTAAAAATTAACTTTTCTCAAAAATTTTAAACAATGCTGACATGTGAAACCATTCTGTCTTTGTGGTTAGCCTAAAAATAAAAAGTGTGTTTACGTATTTTTATTTTTGAAAATTCAGTTTAGGTCAGATTAAATAATTTAAGTAAGTATAATATATTCTAAATTTGGATTCCTCTTTATGGAAATTTCTAACCTAAAAAGTCTTTATTACACAAAACAGAGCATTTCGCCTGACTTCAGAGACTGTGTTGTGCTCCTATGGCAATAAATGTCTAAGACTCTTAGACATGGGAGAAAATTAATCAATTCTGCCAGGCAAAAATTCAGAGAGCAATTTTCCAGACTTCTTGTTAGGAGTGTCTTTTCTTGATCAGGATGATAGCTGTTCTCCAAGCTGCTCCAATTAAGAGGAATCTACTGCATTCAGAATCCGTGCTGAATCTCAAAGGCAATAGGTTAAGAAATTATTATATGTCAAAGTTGCAGAATACAACACTAAAATTCTTTTACCCAAAAACTCCTTCATGGAGCTTAAATGCCTGCCTGTCTTATATGTCAATTTTTTTCTGGCCTAATAATTTCCAACATGCCCTTTGCCCTAGATCCTTGAAATAAAACAAGGATGGCATTTGTCAGCAAGTTTCTCAAGTCTGCTACCTCTCATTCCATGAGCTGTCATTTGAAAAGGTACATTTAACTTGTGAAAAGGTCACTGTTCTACTAAGAGGAGAACTTGATGTTTTAGGTGATTTGTGTCTTGATCCAAATTCCATTTGACTCTACAGAAATAGTTTGCACATGCATATGTATATATACATCTGTCTGTGTGTGTGCGTAGACAAATGAAAAACAACCCAAGGCATTCTCCCATATTAAATAATTTCCTCTCCTTGGGAATTGAAAATATACATACATATACTATGCCTTTCCAACAGGAACCTGTTTCATTACTCTTGCCATAAACAGGGCAACTTACCATGCCTTTGTGTGTCTACTATATCTTCAAATTTGATGTCCTATTACAAAACAGATGGAGAAATAGTTACAGAGTTTTACAGCACATGAGTCCATCACACACCTGTATCAATGGCACAAGTGATGTCAAAAATCACAAACAAACAGAATAACCCAACATCAAAGAGGTTCAGTTGCCTCATGGTTCCTTGAGACTTAGATGTGAAGTGGTTTAGGTATACAGTCATTGTTCCTATTTATTGCTGATATTTTAAAATCTGACAGTCACTTCATTATCTGAATTAGAGCACCATATCTTCAAAATCATCCAGAACTCACTCAGGGCCGTAGGTCTGTGGCGATGTGTTGCAGTTACACTCAAAGGTAAAATCTGTAAAATCCTATTAATGCTGGCCCCAAGGGAGCATTATGTCACCATTGCCATCCCACAGTAGTCCCTCCATCCCACAGTAGCACCAACTGCACAGCTTGTTGGTAGCTGAATGTGGCATCTCCGTCAGGCAGCATACAACATGATCTGTATGTTCTGTAAGATAAGGCTTTACAGCAGCAAATTATCCCTGCACCTCTGACTGGTATGTAAAAGAGTTTACAAGATTGGACCAACAGGTGTCAGGTGTCCACTGTCACTGGGACAAGCCCTGTGAATAGGTCTCTACAGCACACAACGATTTTCCTTTCTAGCAGCTGTCAAATGTTTTTCTGGAACGAGACTGTATAAGTAATAGTAGCTTGAATGTAGCTCTTTAAAAGTGTTTGTGTTTCATGAGGTGAAGAAAACTCTTTCTGGTCCAATGGAGACTTTTAACTGAGTATATAATAAAGAATTTTTTCTTTCTCTCTCTTTTATATTGTGTAGAAATGTAAAAGTAATGGTAATAGGTTTTCCTCTTTGCTGATAATATAGGGTGTTTCTGACAAGAAGGAAATTCAAGATGACACATTCCTGGCTCAGTTCAACTACTCTGACTGATGTGGTCTGGTTACCTTTTCCCCCCTATTTTCTTTTTAGAAGTATATTATCACTGGGAAATCTGCACCTCAGAATGAGCCATGTATTTCTGTTACAAAGGTCAACCCATTATATAATTTTGCACATGTTCAATACAAATCAATTCTGTTTGGCTCAAGTGCACCTAAAGAGGCCCAGAGCACATTCAATCCAAATTGTATCACATTCTCCTGACTCAAATTCCCAAGAATTCAATTTTTTTTCAGTCCACTGAAGTTAAAGAGTATTAAAATCCAGCAAAACACAATATTAAAACATGTCTAGCATGTTGACTGAAATACTTGAAGATAAGACAGATGCAGAGGCACCAAAATGAGCCCTGGATTTGATGACCTAAAAAAAGGCATTTGGTTAC
This sequence comes from Manacus vitellinus, assembly GCF_001715985.3. Classification (NCBI taxonomy): domain Eukaryota; kingdom Metazoa; phylum Chordata; class Aves; order Passeriformes; family Pipridae; genus Manacus; species Manacus vitellinus. The sequence continues at coordinate 6,461,392 of NW_021940917.1, read as the reverse complement.
TTCACGTGACCAACCATGACATGGTAGTTAACATTTCATCATGCAAGTTTTCTGTAGAATTTTCACTCTTTTTATAGAAATTGAGATAAAAATATTTTGCTCTGGGCTATGTGGATAGCTTCGATGAACCTCAGTAATGTGAGATAGATTTGTTTAATTTAGAGTGCAGAGTTAAACATTTTGTAATATAAAGTGAATCGTAAAGTCACTGAGGTTGGAAAAGACCTCTAGCATCATCAAATCCAACTGTTAACCTAGCACGGCTTGATCCACCACTGAACTATAGAACTATAGATTTGTTAAGGTTGGAAAAGACTCTTAAGATCATGAAGTCCAACCATCAACTTAGCACCACCACCATGTTCACCACTAAACCGTGTCTCTGAGCACCACATGCACACAGTTTTTGAACATTTCCAGGGGCCGCGACTCAACTGCTTCCCCAGCAGTCTGTTCCAATGCTTGAACAGCTTTTCAGGGAAGAAAAAGGAATCACTAACTTATTTAATGATGTACCTATTGGTTTCAGTCTAGAAAAGTTACACTTTGGTTTAAAAATTAGGCAGCTTTTTTTCTCTTTGATAAGTATACAAAGTAATCTAGCCAATGTTGCTGTTAGCTAAAGAGATTTCTGTATTTTCCACTCCAAGTGGGTATGCTACTTGGTAGAAGAAAACAAGCATATCTGCTGACAATGAGTACAGGGCATTTTTACAGCTGCACTGGGCAGAGTCTAGCTTTGTGAAGCCCAGGATTTAGCAGTCAGGGCACACTTGTAGCCTGTGGGAAGGCAACTGACCTTGGCCTGCAGTGGTACAACTCCGACAGTCACAGCTGTGCCTTTACAACCCTGAAGGAGATGCAGTTCTACTGATTAGGTGTGGGGTTTTTTAATTAAGCACATTTCATTCAGCGCACGGCCTAACTGTGCTTTCCCAAAGAGCATCTTTGCTACTGGTTACGCTTACTCTCAGAGGACCATGTTGTCCTGTCTCAGACCAATGCTACCTCATGGATTGCACGTTACCAAGAATGAAAAAGACAATTGTGAAGAAGCAGACGATCACTAACAGGTATAAATTATTCAAGAATGAAACATTCGAGTAATATTAACCGATGGATGAAACCATCTAGCTAGTATTCAAGCGTTGCTATCTAAATAATAGTGATTGATGTGAACCAAGCAGACTCAGAAAATTTCATCAGGATGCCTAAATTCTGTTCCTTCTAGCTTCTAGTTCCTTTCTGTTCCTTATGTGATTCTAGCTTAATCAATCACGTCTGTTAAGTTGTGCAGCATTTTGCTACAAAAATCTTAGCAGAGAAATTGGGCTGTGGCAAAATGAATAAAACATTTCCTACAGTGCTAGAGTAACGACCCTTAAGTGCCCTAGAAAAATGAGCTGCACAAACTCCTTTTTTTTTTTTTTACAGAGAGACTTGAGGGTAATAGGTAAAATAAGGTAAAAATGATGATGTTTAAGGGTGGAGATAAAACAGAGTATGTACCACTTACTTGAGGTGTCAGCCCAGTCCCTTCGCAAATACAAATCCATGGGACACTGAGGTATGTGTTTGTTTTTATCCCCTCACCTCTTTCCTGTTGCAGACAGTTTTTGCATCAGCATTAACGCCTTCATCTTTTCTTGTTCTTTTTTCATGAAGCTTATTGTGTCGCCATAAAGACATTGATCAAGTGGTGGCTGACAGGATAGAGCTATTTACTTTGAAACAGTGGGAGCATTGCAGGGCAGGGAAGCACAGTGAAAATCTGCAGTGGCTGCAACTTACAATACCTGAACAATTCATACATCTCCTGGAACAGGTCTCCAAAGGCAAAGAATAATGGCTGAGATTTCCTTATAGAAATGTCATTTTTATCTGAGGCATAAAGTAGTAAAGAAAGAAAAAACCCCTACATATTAAGCGTGCTTAAAAAGAAGCTTATATAATGATAATTACAGAGAAATGTAAAATCAGCCTCTGAATGGTGGAGGATTATTTATTGTCATTTCAAATTAACTTACTTCAAATGTATCTAAAGCAAACTTGAAGTTAAGATGAGACCTTTCTTCTGATTTCTATTTTAAAAGCGGAAGGGGAGAAACAAGGGAGACCTCTGGTTTCGGCTGTGTATTTCATTAGATAATATAATTGGTAGACAGCTGCTGACAACAAAATACTCCTTTAAGAAAGCAGTGATTTAAAAACTAGTGTGAGGTCATGTAACCTCATTATTCTCTTTACATCTTCCATTAGGTCAAAATACCAATACCTTTTGCGGTAACTTTCATCTCAGACAGCATATGCCAGTGCTTCACTTTCAACTCTGGCTTTTTTATTCTTCAGAAGGATCACAATCTGCAACACCACTGCTTCATTTTCATTACAGTGCTGTTCTATCTTTAAGGGGAAATCAGTTTCACATTGTGTTATTCTTATACTCCTTAACAAGGTTTAGAAAGAAAAAGAAAAGAGGAATCCTTTTAAATTAAGAGGTCCCAGTTTGATAGCACTTCCCAAATCCAAGAAAAAAAAAAAAGTAAAAGGAAAAAAGAAAATAAAAGAAAGCTTTATTATCTGAATAGTTTGCTTGAAAAGGATATGCAGCAGTGGAACATTCAAATCCCAACTGTCTAAGCTGAAGTCATTGATGTGTATTATCTGCAGGCTGCTATCATTAACAAGGCAGCTTTAAAAGAACAATTCTTAAAGCCTGGACAATTTCTTTGGGCTAAAACTCTGAGGACGCCCTCTCTATCCTTTAGCTGAAAAATGGGAATCCTCTAGTGTATGAACACACATAAAAAAGTTGTCTTCTCTTACTGGACTTTCACAAAGTCTTTTTCAGAATTTCTTTGCTTGACTCATCTCCCTTTCTGTGCAAGGCTAAGACAAGACCACTTCTGAACATTAACACAGAATAATTAATAAAGTCCTCTGATTGATTAGGAGCATGCCAAGTCTTTCTTATGAGTCTTCCATAGATATCTGCTACTGCTTTCCTCCACCTCCTTAGAAGGAAGATTTTAAGGGAAAGTTTAATGTATTCTATCTGATGATTTCATAGGGGTTGATATAGATGTAATGACCTACAATTATGTCAGTTTTTTTAGTTTTATTTTGAGTAAGGTTGTTTTTTCTGACTCCTTGTTTAATTTTTTTATAATTTGCGCTTATTTTTCTTTTCTTTTTTTGAGGGGCAAATTTAAGACTTTTCACTCTGACCCCCAGAATGGAATCTGATTCTGATAAACTGATTACAATAAAAGAGCAGTATTTTCCTTTTCCTATGGTTTGAATATATTTCTGGTTATTGGGAAAGCAAACTTCCATCTTGCTGTATTGCACGTTTGATACAATAATTTTCAAATTATAGAATATGAAGGAAAAGAGGGCTTAAACAAAACAATGATGACACAAAGACTCTTAGTTTATACTTTTTTTTCCCCCCAGGTAAATGTTAGACAAAAACATGCAGTTGTTTTTATAGATTTAATGAGATCTTGTAATTGTCATTGTCAGATGTTTATTTGATTATGACTCGACTGGTGTCTGGCAGGGAAAGGGATATGGCATATGGGAAAAGAGGTATATTTATAAGGGGAAGCTCACCAACAGACTTCTGATAAAACTCTTGTGTTAAATACCTAAGTTCCACAAATTACAGAATCACCTGTCTTGCTCAATCTATAAAATAACCTAAAATGCCAAAGGTCTTGCAAAAACATAAAGCAACTTCATTCATTAAAAATTGAACCAATCAGGGGAACAAGGAATCAATATTTCTGCCCTGAAATGGAACATGATAGTTTTTAAGATATCCATCTCATATTATTGTAGATTTAAAATTGGCATAGTACTCTATTTTTTAACATCTTTAAAAATAAATTATTCCCAGAACGATGATTCTCTATGTTAGTTTCAATGCACAGTGAATATTAATCTTCGTAAATCAGTGAAAAAAAAAATCATGTTGATCATATAGTAGTAATTATTGTGTAGTGAGACCATTCATTAGGCAGACAAATTTCCAAGTGGGAAGCACTGAGCATAGCTAAGTGCCAGGAAAGTGGAAGATGAAATTCAGCTCCTGGGAGTGGTCTAGATTGACCTCTCCCTGTCTTCAAACTCTGAAAGTAGGTATTAGAAGATTGTGGCACAGACTGAAGCAGCACTTTTTTGTTACCTAGGGCTCAGCAACATCAGGAAAAGGAACTCACAACAGTTAAGGCAAATGGAGTAACAGCCTCAAGATCCAATTCCCAAAATAGATTAAAGTTTCCTTAAGTTTATTTGCCTCTATTCTTTGCATATTCTCAGCTCTTATTATGCGGAGGTGGAATACTGAAGCAGTGATCAAAATGACCAGTTTTGCAAGAATCTCACCTAAAAAAGGTATCCTATCAGTCCTTGACTATGATTGTATTAATGAGATTTTTCATCCTGGTAAAACACTGCCATGAGATTTGATTGTTTCAGATGTGTTTTGGATTAAGATGTGAGATGAACTTCCACATTTTATCAGTCAGGGACATGTCTCTGGACTTCAGAAAGCCTACTATTTTAAAATAACAAATGAAGCCACTCTCTGAATTTTGCTGGCAGCAAATGGACTGTGAGCACTCAGCATGGAGGATTTACCTGCATAAATCAAAGGTAAATACACTTGAGCTTGAGAAAATACACATATAAAAAACTACCAGGACTTTGATCAGAATGAATAAAAGAGCACATCAGGGAGTGATTGTACATACTTGTGATCTACCTCATGCATTCACACACTGAAAAACATGTGGGTTGCAAAAAATAAAAAATAATTCTCCCTTTCCTTACACACAGAGTGCTCCACTTTGTGCTTCAGTCCTTAGAAATGAATTAACTGATTTTCAACAATACCTCAAACACTAACATTACTGAAATTATAGTTTATGAAAGGAATAGCTAAGGAGTCTGTTTCACTACATTTTTGTGGACCACTTCAGTTAACAAAATCATGTCCTTACTAGCCATGTCAAAAACATATATTGGTAGGTCTTGATACAACTGATACACTCTTATATAAGGAATGGTTAAAAAAGTTATTCTGTGAAAATTAGGTCCTTAATAGATGTTACTTGCAATAGCTACAATGAGAGAAAAAAGGAAGAATGTTGACAATATATTTTATTCTAATTTGTTACACTGCCTTTGATAAGCACTTTCCAAAGGTAAAGCAAGGCATTTGACAGACCTGTACATGCCAAGGATACCCCATATTTTCTCTGTGATTATCTGGCAAAGACTTAGAGGCATCCTATTTGTCTAGTCTATGCCCACCTTTACAGTAAAGTTGTTCAACATTTTTCTCCAAGGATTAATAGAATATGATTTAGATGCTTGTTAGATGACCAGTAGCATTCACAAAAAAAATAAATTACTTGAAAATTGCTTGAGTGTAGGGGGAAAGAAAGGCCGTTAAGCTTTTTTTAAATTAATTTCTATTGCATGTTAGTTTCCTATTGCCTGCTCAATGATGAATCAGTATATCTGCAGATGATATACTATCATAAAAAGCCTCTGGATGCACAGAAAGAGCAATATAGCAGCTTCATTTTCCTGCAGGATTTAATCTTATGAAATATTCAAGAAATGCAAAACAATTAAAAATGTGCATGTGTGGGGATGGTTTTTGAGAAAGTTCACTTCTTAGACTTGAATATAAACTGTTATATACATCATGTATCCCTAGAATTAAAAGAAAACCTCTTTGAAAATGAGAATTTAGAACTATTAGTCTATCCTCCAAAGACATATTTGTGTCCAAAATAATAAGGCTCCCAAATTTTGAGATTAACTATATTTACATAATATAATAAACAATGAGAGTTACTGCTTGTCTCATTTAGCATGCTCAGTTTCTGCTTGTAGAGGGAACATTGACCAGAACTGTCATAAGCTGACTACATATTGGATTTGCACTACAGTGCAGACAGAGTGAGACCTGCAGAAGTCATTTTTCCACCAAAACTCATCATAAACTTATTCTCTTTTCTGCATATTTTCACTGACTTGCACAGTTCCTTCTCAGTCACTCTGACTTGAGAGGAGAATGAGATCCACTGTTTTGTGATGCTCTCACTGGGTTTTAAGCACATTCGTGCCCAGACATATTTTAGCACTGAGTCCAGAAACCATACTTCTGTCCGCAGCTCTTCAATGCCAGACAGGTTGCCTCCTTCAAAGCAAGACTAAAAAGCTATTCAGACTTCTTTTTCTTCCTCTTAAAAATGAGGAAAGTAGAATTTATACACTAAAGTAAGCCTATTTTTTTTTAATACATTTTCCTGTTGTTAACTGCCAGAGTTTCAGGAAAAATTATCTTTCCCACTGTACTCACATCATGAACATTTTATACCATGCCATTCCTGCAGCAACTCCCATCCTTCTGATAAACATTGGGGAGGAAAAAAAAAAAATAGGGTAAATGCCACACTTCTTTTTAACCTCTGCTGATTAGAGATAAGACTATGCATTTGGAAATACTTAAAACATTGACTTTATTGACAATACAAACAGAAGAAGAGAGGAAAGGTTTTGTCACTGTCAGGCCAAGCCTATACAAGCATATCCCTCACAGCAGCTGGTAGTTTAGGGCCCACATGAATAGCATACATACTTTGGAGCAGCCTGTCTCTAGTTGTAGTGAAAAGAGCTCAGCCTAAGTGATCAATCCAGCCAAGGCCTTTAGCAAAACCTTAACCTTCATAGAGAAGGCATTGTGGAGTTTAAATAACAAATGGGTCAGGGTCCTTGTCCTAAGCAGTAGAATTATGTTTCTCCACACTAAATATAGCCCTGGTCCACAATTTTTCTTTTGTCTTTTCTGTCTTTTTCCTAGGGACAAGTTTATAATTTTTATAATTTCACCCATTATACTTACATTTTCCTGTTCCCTTCTATGAAGCTGCTTAAAATCGCTATGTGGGTTACACATGGTTGGAAGAAGAAACACAAGCTCTGTTCTCATTTGTGCATCCAAAGACTTTTTTTCATTTCAGTCATTGCTCCATGGCTTTTCCTCTTTTGTAAAGTCTAGTTCTCAGTTCTTCTACCCACCTTTCCCTTAATTACTTATATATCAACATGCAAACATGAACAAAAACTCATCTATGTTATGAGGTCTGGTTTCTGCAAACCACCAAGAGCTGACTCAGGATTCCCCTCTTCTGTTCGCAGGGCTAGATGACTTGGCTTTGTGGAGGAGTGTAACAGACCACAAGTAAAGTAGATAAGCTTTTAAGGTTTCATTTAGAATTCAGAGCACTCAGGGACTATAACATATCCATGCATTCAGAATGAGACAAAGTAGTAAGCATGAAGAATGTAAAATGTATTAGTCTTTCATTTAAAACCAGGAAAGCCAGTATTCCTCTTTCATATACCTGATCGGTGATTTTGTGTGAATTAGTTTCAGAAAGTAATGTTTTGTATGAGTAGATTTTGGCAATAAAATGTCACACTGACTAAAATGAGGACAGTAAAATATCTCCAGATTCTGTTTTCACATTAAAAAACAATAGATTCAATATTATGTAATTACAGAGACTAAGAGAGTGTAAAGAATGTGAATATGTGCTTTGTACCATTATACTAAAAGGTATTAAACACTTTGTTTATTTCATTTCACTGCAAATACTCCTATGCAGGGCAACACTTCCAAGGCCTTAAGCAGTAGGAATGTATAAAATGTAGGAACACACAAGGATCAGATGGGACCACAAAATTTAACATATTTTCATGTAAGCTATTATGAATGAGGGCACTTAGAAGAAACAGCAAATATTCAAATAGTTTTCTGTGTGCAGTTGGTTGATTTGCTACCACTAACATTAAGTTGTATGGATAAATTAGGAGTATTGGTGACTGCTGGCTTTTAGTCTGTGATCATTACCATCACTGTCAAGCAGTCTCTTGCCAGAATGTGATAGATACACCTTTTTGTACTGTCAGTTAAAATACTATGCTGCTGTCATCTATAAAATGTATTTTCTCAAGGAAGTTACCTAGTCATGGAAAACTTTTAAAATCCTGAAAAAGAAGCAGTGGTCAAGGTTCATCCCTCAGGCACAGAATGTGATAATGGCACTCCACCACTCCAGTTCATATCATCTAAGGGACAAAATAAAATAACTTTTGGATGAAGTTACATGTGACCTTGAAATCTCCCTGGGCACAGTGAAAAAATTCCATAATTTTTCTTTGATAATGAGTGTGTCTTTTCACAGTCACTGGTAAGAAAGCACATTTCTCTTTGTTTGTACTTGAGAAGAACTTTGCAGAACACTTCAGTCTACAGAAGCAACCCAAAAGCTGAAACCTGTTCACAGATCTGTTCACACATAGTTACACTGCATCTATGCCTAGGTGCACAACTCTTTGGTCAAAGCTTACAGTGTTTTGAGGTCCTTCAGGTAGAGAGGCAATAAACACCATGATAATAAGCTCTGTTTTGTAGCTGTCCTACAGGGATAGTTAATATTAAAGTGACCATCATAGAAAAGTCTGCTATGTAAAATATACTGTAGATACTTTGGAAGGAAGTAAAACTTCCATATGTTTACTTAAAAAAATAAATTGTTAATCAGATTCATTTGCAGAGTCACACAATCAAAGACTTTACAAAAAATGAAACCAGTTTAAGGCTGAAGCTGAAAGACTACAAAGAAGTAGTGGCAATTTTCATAAATGATTCCCACTATCAGGCTATAGAAGTGAACTGAAATTCATTTATCGGAAGGTGTTGGGAATTTCACCTAAGAGCAGAAAACAGTATGTCCAAGGGTTCTGACATACAACTAGTCCTTCAAAAACTCAAGATCATTCAGTTTAGCTCTTGAGCTTTTCAGCACTTTCTATTTGATCTTAGGCCACTGACTTTGGACAGCAGCTTCAATCACAGTTCACAGGCAAGTGACTTCATGCCAAGAACAACTTTGTTTGGCAGCAGGAGCTGACACATGTGCTTTAGTTCTCCTGCAGTACCACATGTGTCTTCCAAAAACTGTGGTTAGAGACTGTAATAAAGATCTAACTGTTACAGCATATTAGTGAGGAAATATACAGTCCCTAACTAAAGGTTTGGAAAAAGATCCAAGCTTGGAGTTTGGCTTTTACTCAGATGCTGGCTTTTTAAATACCATGTTTTACTCAACTTTTGACAGACTTTATTTGAAAACTTTTGGTATTGATGTTTATTAGAGCTGGATGACTGCTTTTAGATAAGATATTTTTTAGTAATTTCTGGGTAAAACAAATAAAGGAGAGGAGGGAGGACAGAGAGTCCCAGTTACCCTGTGGCAGCCCACTCCCTGGTGGTTAGGGAACTCATGAAGGACATACTGCAACCTTCCAGTTGTAAACTGTTCTGGGACTCTTGAATAAATTTTCAAGAATATTTTAGGAAGATTTTACTTTGCTTTCATTGCATGCTGAAGGGAATCACACTTCAATGTACCCAAATATTCTCTCAGAATTCTTTTTCATCAAGTATAATATTTTCTTCCATCTTCTGCAAAAGCATTTATACATACTACATACATTGTAGATATCACCATTTAGTAATATGTTAATTTAGAAATTAAAACAATTGACACAAAGAATTATTTGAACTTATTATAAAATTATATTATTTGAATATATATCACTTATTGCTTATAAAATGAAAGATAACCCAGAACAACTATCTGTGTACCTGTTTAGTTATCTAGGACCTTATGGTAGAGCTTTGCTATTTAATTTGTAGAATGGTTACTTCTTTAACAGCTTAAAAAGAATTTCTTAGTTATTTTATTGTATTTGTATTTTTCAGAAGTATTGTTGTGAATTTACACCTCTTCTACTGGAACTGAATAGTTACTATTGCCATTACTTAGACAATGAGAGAACCTGTCGTGGTTTGAATCTTGTTTTCCCTCAGAGGCTTAGAAAAAGTGGTAGACCCCAAGGGGTGGAAACCCCTGGAAGTTTTGGAGTTCTGTCCAATGGGCGCTCCTGCAAAAATGTCAACATCCCACAAGCTCACCGGAAGAGATGAGTTGTAGTTTGGGTTGTTGCAGGAGAGGTGGCCATGTTGTAGAGCCACGAGGAAGGGGCTCTGAGCCCCTCGGGCCCTCTGGGCCCTCCCAGCCCCTTGCTGGGGGGCTGCGGGGACCTGGAACAGCATAAAGCTGGGCTAGGTGCCTGTGGTTATGCCGGGAGATGTTTTCTCCATGGGCGCAGAGCA